>NW_004797328.1:1208516-1270515 GCF_000002075.1 Aplysia californica | reverse complement strand
GAGATGGTGCTGAGCGAGTCTCTCTATATTTCTTCCCCCCTCTCCATAATTCTCTCTCTTTTTTTCTAAAAACCCCTTTTTTTTCTTTTGGTTTTTTTTTCCTTTTTTTTTTTTTTCTTTCTTCCTCCCCCGAAGGCTCTCTCTCTCTCTCTCTCTCTCTCTCTCTCTCTCTCTCTCTCCTACCCTCCCCCCTTTTTCTTTGCCCCCCCCCCCCCCCCGCACTCTACCCCATCCTCTGTCTGGTCACACCTGCCTAACGTCAGCCAAAGTTAAAGGACCTGACGAATGTGTCAGGGTACAAACTGTTTTTTGTACACCATGCAACCTCCTTGCAGTTTTTTTTTTTGGTAGACATTCACATTTAACTTCTGATTTTGATCTAACAAAACTCATATTGGTTACTTTTGATTACAATGAGCATAGTAACAATGTATTCCAATAATTCTTTGGCATTGTTTTAGCTATACACGTCTCGCAACTTTTCTTGCAACTTTTGATAATTTTTCTTGCAACTTTTTGCAACTTTTGCTATTTTCAAATACAACTTTCTCTGAGGCCAAGGAGATTAAAAGTAATGGAGGATGCTCTGTAGGCGGTACCGCACGCCTGATAGGAGCCCTCTCTCGCAGCGGAACTGTGGTCTACCTGCGCTGCGCTCACGCAATGAAATCTAGATAAGAAAGAAGGTTTTATTCCGAGATTAGGCAAGTCAATTTAAAAAATGCCTTCCACCTGCGTTGTGTTTAAGTATAAGAACCAATATTATGATGCTGCAGTGGACAGAAGTTTTCACAGCTGTTGTTTTCCTTTAAAAAAAATCTGAATGAAAGTGTTTTTATGCCCCCAGCGACACAATTTAGATCATTAACTTTAATAAGGGGCTGGCTGCGGCGCTACCTGCCAAGGCCAACCCGGGTAGAAAGGGATACACTGTAACAACACCCCAGAAGAAAGACCGAGATACTTGATTTTTAAAAAAAAATCTTATTCTAGTGTGTGTGTGTGTGTGTGTGTGTGTGTGTTTGTTTGTGTGTGAGTGTGTGTATGTGTGTGTGTGTGTGTGTGTGTGTGTGTGTGTGTGTGTGTGTGTGTGTGTGTGTGTGTTTGTGTGCGTGTGTGTGTTTGTATACATATTAAACATTTTAATCAAAGTATAATATATTGCTTTCCAATGTGGGTGTAAATTAGATGCTATGCGCAGCGTACCTTTATTTTGACGGGACAAAATCTAGAGTCTAGGTTTCTACATGTATCTTGTTTTCATATATTTACTAATCATACAACACACATTAACGTGTTGAGTTCAATCAGTCAGTCAGACTTGTTTTATATTTTTAAGCCCATTTATCTCCTAATTACTATAAGACTGCTGTTGTCTAAATGTAGATATCGAGAGGCTCCATTAAAATATGAAATCAATACCCAACAACAATAGTGATGAATATCTTCTTTGTTAAAGAAACACCAAACCATATCAGATGAGGGGAGGATGTAGGGTGTGGATGAGAGTTTGAGTCTTGTTTGATAGAACTATACTCGGTTTGGATCTATATCTTTTGTTGTAGTCTTCACCTAAGATCCTACACTTTATAATTCCGGTCCACTTAAGATTTTGCTGTTCAAAAATAAACCAAACAAAGCAACAATAAATTTTACTGCACTAGTTGTGATAAATTATCCCCTTCTGAAGTGTGAAGGGACTAAAAACGCTGCTTTCCCTATCGTACTTTACTGAACAAAAAAAATTCAAGGGTCATCCATGCTCATGCATGGGATCACACCTCCGCTCTAAATCTCGATGCGAGGTACACGTTTGCTCCAGACGCAAGGATTTTACGATAAAGGAATCACGCCCAGGTGTGAACTCTTCATCGACGCCTTTGATTTTGCCGAACATCGAACTCGCAATAAGAGCTCCTGTCTAGAATCATGCCGTCATATCTTAAATTCAGTTTTAAAAAAATACATTTTTCATCATTTCTTATTATAGTTAAATCTTTTAGCTTCATGAAAGATTATCTTTATAATGTATGTTTGATAATTTTATGATACTTGCATAAGTTTTTTAAATTTTTTTATTTTGCCGATCTTCTTGATTTTTAAACTATATACAACGTAAAACTCTTAAATAATTGAACAGTCCCTAGGGTTTCTCAGTTGCCTAGAACAGTTCGTATCACACACAGAATTTAATTTTTTTTTCTCCCTGTCATTCTTTCCGTCATCCCGTCTGTTGATCACAATCTCTCTCTCTCTCTCTCTCTCTCTCTCTCTCTCTCTCTCTCTCTCTCTCTTTTATTCAATTTCCCCCATTCTCCTTCGTCCCTTCCCAAGGCCCGCCCCTCTTCTTTAATCCCAGCCCCATCCCCTCTTCCTTGCGTGCATTCCCCCACCCCGCCCACCCCACAACGTGGCCCAGCCCGATAAGATTCTATAAAAAGAAACGCCACAGTTCGTGATTTAGCCCACACTCGGCGGCCATATTTGATCCCCACCGCGGCGTACTGCTCGTGGCGCCGCGAAGAGAGAGAGGAGGCTCCATTAGTTCTAAACTCCTTGTCTGAGGCCCATCTCTTTATTAAGATAAATAGCTGGTGGGATCAAGGATCGCTTATCCGATCGGCAAGCAGTGGTCAAAACTTCACACCTCTCAATTGCTATCCTGTCTGATATTGACATGCGTCAGTCTTACTTATCCAATTACCACCAGTGCTTGCCTTTCATAGGACCACTGTTTGACCTATTAAAAACAGAAACGTTTGAACATCTCCTTTGCTTCCACCCTTAGCCCCACCCACCAATGCCACCCCTTACTGCCATCATTGTAACAACGATTCGAGGAACTCTTTTCTCGGCTGGCCGTACGATCAGGGCGTCAGGCATTGGTCAATCTAATTTCACACCTCTGGCTTCTGGATCCAGGAAAGTTTCCGAAGGGGCTCGCTACTCGAGCACTCTCACGGGCAGTCGTGAGATTTCACATCCACACTACACTGACCATCTGCATCGCTCAGGGCTCACATGATGGGGTAACATCTACCCCCAAATTGTACCCCTACTCCTCTTTCTCGACCAGCCGCGTGACCAAAGCGTTAGTTTAGAGCCAGCGGAACCAAACTTGCGAGTTTTGTTTCAAATCAGGGCTGAGCGGGCAAAGCATTTTCCGTCTAAGGCAGGTGAAACCCTCGGAAGGGAGCGGATTTTTCTTTCCGTTTCCGCGTTGGACATTGGACAGGTTTCCGTTTTATACAGGTAATTAAAGAGGAATCAAGGAGTTTAGAATTAATCTCCTTGAGAGGAATATATCAAGGGGGGAGCGGGGAGATTCCGTTAAGACAGGTTTCCGTTTTATACAGGTTTCCGTTAAAGCAGGTTCGACTATGGACAGGGGCTATATCCTCGCTCAGTAGCCCAACAAGATACCAACTGAGCTAACCGAAGGAATACAAAAAGCAGGCTAGGACGTAAATTTAATTTTTATAATAGCCTTCAGAAAGACAGTGACTAAGTTTTCAGAGAAAGAAAAGGTCCGCATAAAAAAAATATAATGAAATTATAACTTTATGATGTCAATATATAGGTGATTATAGGGTTATCAAGTTTCGGGATGATTGGATAATTATTTGAGTGTCAAGTCAACATCTATATTGTTGCTCGTAAAAATGTAAGAATTTCAAGAAGCCAAAATATTAAATTAATCAATCAAATTTGAGTGAGGAATACATGTAGAGTGGAGACTTCCGAACGGGTCAAATTTCGTTAAAATAATTAAACTCTTTTATGCGACATCACTGCGTAATATACACCGACTGGGGACACAGAGTAGAGTACTTCCGGGTTAATCAGATCAATCGTAAATAAGACCAAAGACCAATAATGGAGTCGATGCCTCGACTGCCGATGCTTTCTTTTGAATTGAAACACAGCCCAGATTATGTAGAGTTTGGCCCCAAGCTTAAGCAGGTACTGTAAGAAAGAATTTTGCATTTTGTCCTCTTATTTCAAGAATGGTTCGTTATCTGCCAAACAAATACAAACAGTGTCTGAGTCTGCTGGGTTCTGACTCATAGTCATGACCACCGACCGTTCATAGTCATAGTTTGATTATTATGATTATGATGATATATTTTTACAATTTGCTCTTTCCTTTTTTATGTTGTAGTATCTATCTAGATCTAGATCTAGATCTAGAAATTTATATCTAGATTGCAGTAAAAACTTTGTGATGAGAATTCATTGGGTACATGACAAAGACTATATTTGGCATTGGTAGACCACCAGCATCCAGGCAATCGATCCCTCCTACCAAAGTTTAACCCTAGAAGCGCTCAGCGTTTCACCGGAAGTAACCCGCCAAAAATGCCCCGCCGCCACGGCCGATCAGTTGTAAACATGGGGGTTTGGCAGGGGGGAAACAGCTGATGAGATACCCGAAATGTATGGCCACCTCTATTCTCACCCGGAGTGAGAATAGTGCAGGCGAGTCTTGTGGCTATTCTCACCCGGTGCGTGTTCACCAAATTTTGCGTTCACCCTAAACTACAGAATTCTACACTGTGATAACAGAAAAATTGTAGAATTCTGTGCCGTGAACAAACATTCCATTACAATTGTAGCCTACTAAAAGCGTACAATTTTGTCTGTGGGCAGTGGAGAGAGAGAGAAAGAGAGAGAGGAGTAGCGCGAGAATTTCCGGGCAAAACAAAATGGCGACCCGCGTAGTTCGGCTTGATTCGAAAAGTTAAATAGCCGTAGCATCTTTGTAGACAACCAAATTTATTTACTTTTGTGTTTTAACATCATTTTTTAACGTTGTTTTGGTCAATTTGATCGTCAACACCGATAGACAGTATTCAGAAAGAGACAGAGAGAGAGAGAAGAGGGGAGGAGTTGATCTTGCGAGAACTTCCGGGCGGGTGAGAATAGCCACTTTCGAAATGTATACCTGCTACTGAAAAATGACCATTTACGGCTCAACGGATGATAAAAAGCATATAAAAGCATATATTTGCTTTAAGCTGATAGAATGAGCCATTCAAAAATGATCAGCGATCAGATAAATACAAACAAAGCCGAGAATGCGATAGACTCAACAATTAGTACATCAGCACGGCGAAACAAGTGATAACACATAGCGTGTTGTCGCTCAGCGGGACTGCGTCACTTTATCGATCGATATCTCGGCCAAGAGACGCTCTACGAGGTCAAGATAACTTGCAAAGTCATTGGTCACTATTTATAACTTTGGCCTTTTATTGACTAGATCTACGTCATTTTCCATATAAGGAACACTGGAATTTTCCATTGAAAAGGGTCAGCGTCTATGCCCTTTATATAGGGCCTGCGTGCTTCCCGGTCGAAGTAGGTCAGCCTTATATATAGGGCGTGCGTGCTTCCCGGGTAGGCCGGCTCACGCCCTTTATATAGTAGACTTGCATGTTTGCCGACAATCGTCTGAAATCCGACAATCGCGACTCGACCCGC
Source organism: Aplysia californica (assembly GCF_000002075.1). Lineage (NCBI taxonomy): Eukaryota > Metazoa > Mollusca > Gastropoda > Aplysiida > Aplysiidae > Aplysia > Aplysia californica. Next base: position 1,265,031 of record NW_004797328.1, on the reverse strand, counting down.
GAGCCGGCCGATGCTATTGCTAGGCCCACCTGTATCAGTCACACCAGTCAATGTGCGTAGTGCGAGGCCTGGCCGTCTGCCAGCGCCCTCTTTTTCTCCCGTCGGCTTTGTCGGCACTTTCGTTTTCATGCCGACGTCGGCGTTTCCGACATAATTGTCGGAACCTGAGTAGAAATGCGAATACGAAAAAGGACAACGGCCTAAATTATCTACTTTCAGTTTCGTGCTCGAGCGGCCATTTTGAATTTCGTTTGTTGACTAATTCAATTGTTCAGATCGTGTGGATTCATTCAAGTCCGACTCACTTGTTCTAATAACATGTCTAATAGAATCTAGATCTAGATTTATAGATCTTTACAGACCTCAATGGAGGATTCATATTCCAATTCTATTGTGTAAAACCCTAACATAGGTTGTGCTGTAATATTAATGTTGGTAAAAAGCATTTCATCAGGTGCGTGAAGGAATTATTTATTTATTTAGAATCTAGACTCAGCTGAGTCCCTCTGTTCGGAATCGGATGGGGATTTCTAGTTCAAGGCCTATTCCTATTCACTTGTTCTACAAGATCTAGATTTAGTCTAGATCTAGATTTAATTAAATTACTAGATCTATTTTATGTGGAGGATTCATATAATTCTATTGTGTTATTGTATCAAACCATTTATAATAGCAATAAAAATGTTAGAGATGTAGATCTAGATAGGCCATATTATTATGCTCCTTGTTAGTTTTGGAGTGTGGTTTTTAATTTTTTTTTATTTTTTCATTTTGGACTTGTGCTGGCCTTTTTACACGAGGCCCGTGCGCAGGTTCTTTTTTTAGGGCAGGCCTAGGGGTAGGGTTAGGGTTAGGACTCTTCTTTAATTGTGTTTGTTGGGGTGGTTGGGGTAGGAAGTCCTTCCTTTTGAAACCCACAAAAGATCTAGATCTAGAGCCCCTGCACGGCATACCGTCACCTTAGTGTTTTGTGATAACGATTTCCGGAAGTGAACTTTTGTATTACCATAACTTCGGCTCTTTCCAAAACATCGACCCAAAATTTCGTTTCATTGAGAGGCCAGCCTTTCCTGTAGAGGTGTGGAGTGAAGTCTTTAGTCAGATAGTGTATAAAGAAGACCCCTAACCGAGACTTGACGCCTGCGAATGACATGTACCCCATGCCGTCACGTGTCGGGGTTTCTGTCATGGCATACCCCATACTGTCACCCACTACACCCCATACCAGCACACCCAAATTGAAGCACAACTAGGCGTTTGAAAAGAGGAAAGAAGCAAAGACGAACTCTTTTTGTACAGTGGGCCTAAGACAGAACTAATGTTTATTGACATACTTATACGAACAACCACCAGAACAGACTCACATACATCTTACTCACACATAGGTACATGAATGTTTCATTTTACTCTTCCTCACATATCACAACAAACTCACTTTTGAACATCTTTTACTCACACACAAGCACATGAATGCTTCATTTTACTCTTCCACACAACAAACTGCGGAGTGGTCATTGTCGTAAACCAATCCCACCTCCTTTTCATCCTCTTCCCCCTCCTCACTCTCTCCTTTTCTTCTCTTTTGCTTCATCATCTTTGCCTGTACTTTCCTCTTCCTTCCCTTACACCCACTCCATTTCCCTGTTGTTTCTTCTTCTTCTTCCCTAAGTGCTCTCTGCTTCTCCAACTTCGTTAACTTTTCTCCTCTTTTCTCTTCTTCCTTCTCCACCCTTTTCTCTCCAGGGCTTGAAATAGACCGCGGCACCGCAGCAATTTGCCTTGATGCCTTTGCAATTTGCCGCAATGCCCTTAAAATCACAGGGTCAACCGTGGCAATTTTTGCCATGCCCTTGTTTTTAATGTTTAAAAATGTGACGCCATGAAAATAAATCAATATAATTTGTCCTGTACTGTCACTTGTGGAAAAAAAAAGAAAAGAAAGTTATACAATGTACAAGCGTCTTGTCGGGTTCGCCATCGTGACCGGTCATTGAACCTACATCACAAGATATGGCATCGTGTGAGCACCTGTTGTTGGGGTCAAAACATGAGGGTGGATTAATATAGTGAGTTTTCACAATTGTCGTTTTTCTAAAAACGTAATTTTTTTGCAGTTTTTCCCCTACTCTTTCCTTAGTACTTTTGTCCTTTTGACCTGAAACTTTCAGGAAACATAGATTGCAAGGCTGCCATCAATGTAACATAGAGATGATTGCGAACAAAATGCTTCTTTTTCATTAGCAAGTGATTACGCAACTTACATTTAGAAAAAGTTTTTTATACTTTTGAAAAATTCTCATTTTTTTTCTCTCTTTTGCACTTATTGAAAAAACCCCGCTGTTACTCTGATAGGCTCTAGTTCAGATGGCAGTTGTTTCCATAGCAACTGCCGTAGGTATTCCAAAATAAAATTGCGTATCAAGAGATTTTACTGTGCCGAACTCATATGTGCACTTAGATTTGATCTCGGGCAACAAACATAGAAAATTATCCTCAAGGGTAGCTCCTCCCGTTAATTTGTGTTTTCTTTAATAAACAATCTCAGCATTTCTCGTTCCATAATTTTACTTTCTCCTCAAAATTGTATACACAAACGCTCAAGCATGTGCACACTTACACACTCACACACGCATACACACTTGCCAAGCAGTTGGCGATAAAACCAAGTGACGTAGCCCATGGCACGCTAAGCGGTAAAGCTGGCCCACCATGGTGAGATCTAGTCAATTGGCGAGGGAAGTCCCGGAAGATGACAAAAATAGATGGCGGAAATACGTCATCTGTATTTGGGCCTATCACAGAGGTGTGCTAGGTGCTTGCTGTAGCTTCATGTCATTTTAACTGTTGCTAATTATGTCACTTTATGACAATGACAATGAGTTGAATAGGAGACTTGCTATTTGCTACCCCAGACTCCGATTTAATGAACAATATAATCACGTGACGCACACGTCTTGCATGCTCCTTTTTTTGTGGTTTATTTTTGTCAAGGCATGCCATTCTGTCCGAACAAAATGTGAAGATGCGCTTGTGAATTCTCACTGCACTGTTTAATTTATAATTTTTTCCTTACAAACTCTTTGCAGTACTTCTTTTGTTTTGTTTTTTAGAGCGTTTTTTGTTCCACATACTTCCAAAAATAGGGAAAACCTAATCGAAAGACACAATTTTAGAAATAATGAGTGTGCAGATGTATCGCAGAGTTTAATTGAGAGTTAAGGTTGGTGAAGATTACCTGAAGAAAACTTTTGGCTCTTCCTTTGTTTATTTTACTCCCTGTTTTAAACCAATCAATATTAATAGCTTAAACTGAAAAATCACTTGTGATTCTGAATTTCAGAATAGTAATACTTCTGAAGTCATTACTTACTTTAAATCAGTCTTCACAATAACACGCACGCACGCACGCACGCACGCACGCACACACGCACGCACACACACACACACACACACACACACACACACACACACATATATATATACGATGACCTCATTGTCAAACCATGAAAAGCTTCTTATATTTCTTGTGGCAACAATTACTTCAAGTTCGTGAAGCTTGAAGCTGTTTACTACTCAGGTGAAGGCACTGTAGCAGCCTTAGTTTAAAAAAAAAGCTGAGTGATTTCTATCCTGTATCTTTCAGATACAATTATCAGAACAGTCCTGTCTTTGTTTCTTATGTTGTTCTATTTTTTTTTTTTTCACAGTACATCAAAACACATTATGGAGAGGATCCAGCTTTGTACAATAAAGCTTGTACTGATCTTGAACAGCTTCGTCAGGTGAGAAGAAAAGAGGTTATAATCCATGTAAGATTACGGTTGTATTTTTATGCTCACTGTCTGATGTCTTATACTTTAGAGTCCTGAGACAAGCTGGGTAATTTTGACTGTATTCATTGTGTCTTGATTACGGATAACCTTGTCTGTATTTTTATCATGCCAGGCTGCCATCCAGGTGAGCCGTGATTATATGGGATGCACCACACTGAAGAAGTACTATGCTCAGCTCCAGTATCTGCAGGGCAGGTTCCCAATGACCAATGAGGGAGAGGCCGCCATCGTTTTCACATGGTAATAAAATCGAGATGGGGAGTTTGTGTTTGCGTGTGTGCATTTAAATGACCTTACACATATCTGTTGTGGACACAAGCTGGAAGGGGGGGGGGGGGGGGGGGGGGTTGGAAGTGTCCAAACAAGCCCACGATACTTTCTGATGGGTATGAGGTATATGTTACTGAAGATATTTTTATTGATAGAATCTATTATAGAAGATGTAGATATGTTAGTACAATTTGGTTTTAGCTCCACTTCTTTTGTATTGTTTTGCTACCCCCCCCCACACACACACACACACAAACTGTTATTCTGTGATGTTGATGTGCTTCTTTTTATATATAGCTTTTGTAAACAAATTGGTCGATGACTTTCAGGGAAGACATTCAGACTGGCAGAGAACATGTGATCATGGATATCAAGTTTGAGCAGGCATGCATCTTATATAACATTGGGAGTCTCCATTCTTTGCTTGGGGTTCTGGACACACGGCACAATGCAGAGGTATGGGAGCTTTGTCAATTGATAATTGCAAATGTACAGAATACCCCTGTTGTGGTTTATATTATTAGAATTGCATCAAACAACTTAAACATGACATAGAACATTTTTTAAAAGTGCTTTCTTCTTTTATAAAAGCTTTGATTTATCATTTATGATGTAATTTTTAAATTTATGTTTGCTTTAACTCAATCCCTGCGAAGCGAAGACTCATTCGTCGCCAGCCGAACGCGGTTTCCGCGGAGGTACGACTCAGTCGTCGTTTCTCAAATGGTTTTATTAAACAGTTCGTGCTGCTATTTTCGGCAATATTTGCCTCTTCCAAATGTATTTGTATCAAGACCGGAAACTTCACTGCTAGTTTCGTCATTAGACAGCTTTTTAAAGAGAATTATGCGTGGTTTCTTTAGTCTGAAGTGTTGATTGAAATAAAGCATACCCGTTTGTTTATTATGGCAACAATGGCTTGGGGCAATGGTTCATGCAAAACAAAAGCCCCGTAAAGCTTTTTGCTGGTTGACTTGATTAATAAAGCTTTTAAAAAATTATTATTACATTGTTATCCACACTGACTTAGACTTCAATCGTAATTTTCAACTGGTGGGAATAGCTGTGACGATACTGACAACAAGGATGAAATTGACCAGATTTTGAGTGGGCATCGTAGTCTATCAGGGGTTGTCAGTGAGTCATCCATTAGTTATAACCTGCCCCGAAGGTCTAGATCTAGTACTAGCAATGTCAGCTAAGGTGGTACAACTGCTAGTACTAGATTTAGTAAAAGAATAGAATTAGGAGTTAATTGCAGGTCTAGGTCTACTTAACGGGAGGAGCTACCCTTGAGGACCATTTTCTATGTTTATTGCCCAAGATCAAATCTAAGTACACATATAAGTTAGGCATAGTAAAATCTCTTGATATGCAATTTTATTTTGACGTAGCTACCGCGGTTGCTATGGAAACGGCCACCATCTTGAAAATAAACAATGAATTTCAAATCCCTAAGGCTTTCTTATTTACTCCCCAAATTTGACCAAATTTGATGAGAGTATAACTGAACCAGACCCTATAAGAGTAACTGCAATTTTTTTCAATAAGTGCAAAAGAGAAAAAAATATGAGAATTTTTCCAAAGTATAAAAAACTTTTTCGAAATGTAGGTTGCGTAATCGCTTGCCAATGGAAAAGTGTGATTGTTTTTGCAAATGTCTCTCTGTTACATTGATGGCCGCCTTTCCATCTATGTTTCCTGAAAGTTTCATGTCAAAGGGACATAAACTAAGGAAGGAGTAGGGAAAAAGCTGCAAAAAAATTACATTTTGCGAAAGACAACAATTGTTGTGAAAGTTTACTATATTAACACATCTCATGTTTTCAAAGGCAATTTATGAGGAGAATAAAGACTTCCTTAATTGTATCCATGCTATTTTTAGACCAAAAAATTTGGTTGATCTTAAAAAATTAGCCAACATAAAATTTGCATAGCCTGACCCAAAATCTGCAAAATCAAGGTCGCTCCTGCCCTTAACTGTCAGTGGGGATTTGGGTTGTGGCTGACTTATCATTTCGTGTATTATTTCAATTACTACAAATTATTGAAGAAGATCTGTACTCGAATACCAATTGTGGTATTATTACAAAGGTGATTTACATATAAACATTTCTGTTGCGTATCAGTCTGTATTTCATGGATAATGGTGACAGCAAGTTGGATAAAAATTCATCAAACTAGCCAATTTCTTTATTTTTCAGTTATTATCCCCCCTATATGGCGTAATTACTCTTACATAATAAGGCAAAAAACCATGCAACCCATCTATTGTGATAGCATATTCAATTACCTTTCCAGTAGTATCAAATATATGTACTTTCAGCGGAAAAAATATGGCAACAGAATCAATTTGTCGTAATAGGCCTCCTGAGAAAATTAATTCCTGCGTTTTTGGGAGGTCAGTGGAAAAAAATTGCGGGCGCAAAGAGTTACAAGTGAATTAAAATTTGTGTGTCTTTGCTAAGATTGTGAATGTAGATATAGCAACAAGTGCTGAAAATTTGCCAGTAAAGAGTATTTTGCTTTGTATGTAGAGAAAATAAATACTAGTCCATATGTAGAGCTAATCATTCCTGTGCCTGACTTTTGCACTCTCTTTTGGTATTTGAAATTTTCAAAGATTTTAACAGAAATTAATTTAATTTTCATGCGTAGTGTGTGGTCATTTGGTGGAATAAGTTTTTTTATTTATGTTTATTGTGCAACCCAGTTAGAGAGAACATTTTCCAAGGCATTGCAAATAAATATTTTTGTTCCTCTTTGTCATATTTTGTTCTGTCCTACCCTCTCTCCCCCTAACCCTCAATTCATGTATAAATGTACTTGACTTTTTCATTTTTGAGCTATTCTAGCCTTTTCTAACTCAGAAGGACTTTGTGTATGTGTTTCCAAATTCCAATCCAAACACAGGGTATGAAAGTGTCCTGTACACACTTCCAGTGTGCGGCCTGGGCCTTTGAACACTTGAGGAATGAGTTTGCCACCTCCTCCATGAGCACAGACATGAGCTACGAGCTGCTGTCCTTCCACATTATACTGATGCTGGTGAGATGAGAAGATTTGATGTATAATTGTTCATTTTTTCCTTTGCCTTTTTCCCCCCCCGGGGGGGGGCCGGAAAAATTTTTGGAATTTTTACGTGGGTCGGGAGAGAGAGCCTTTTTTCCCCCCTCGCTTTGGGATTTTTGGAAACCCCCCCCCCCCCCCCCCCCCCCCCCGGCCCATTTTCCCTTGTTTTGTTCAGTTTGTTATAAGAAGAAAGTAATGTGAGATGTAGAACTCCTTTTGCTTGAGGGTGTAACTTTTTGATTTTTTTATCTGTTATAAAGCAAACTGGTATATTCCTTTAAATGGAAGTGGATACTTTATTCAGAGCTTGTGTGTCATTCTCTTAGACTTTTATGTTAAGTTGCGATTGTTTGCCTTACATTTGGTGTGTTGATTTAAACTGTGTATGATTTTTCTCTGTATCAAAGGCCCAAGCTCAGGAATGTATTTTGGAAAAATCTATGATTGACGGGAGAAAGAGCAATATCACCGCCAAAGTAGCAGCCCAGGTGGTGGAGTTCTACAAGGATTCCAGCAAAGCTATTGACATGGCAGAGAAGAAACAACAGATCAACTCCAGGATGCACAAGGTAGGAACGTCTGATTGGGTCTCTGTCTACTTCTCGTACAAACTGTTGTGACAAACAGAAACAAGAGTTCTGTACATGGTTAGGGTAGGCATGTAAATACTGATGAGTCATTTGGCATTATGTATTAGCTTGTGAATATGAGGATTTTATTCGTTTTAGAGCAATAGCCAAAACGTGGGACTCTGTTGAGACTCAGTGGTGTAAACAAATTTTTCTTACCAATTTGACTCTCTTTTCTGTCAGTCACAAATTGACATTTAGTGCTCATATTCCTAGAGTATCAGAGCAAGGAGATGTAGGGATTTGGAGATATGGGTCTATTGGTTTGGCAACTACTGTATTTCTTGTATATAACAGTGATGACAAAAACAGATAAGCAGCAAGGCAAATTATATACTTTAAATTCCATTTGTTTAGTAAACAAAGACTTTGTACACTATGAACTCCATTCATAAGGTAATAAATAAATGACAAGCTTTGTAACAATGACGCAGTGCACAGAACATGTCATCATTGTTATGTACAAGAAAGGATACACATTGGACATTATCATTGACAACACATCACAATAGTGAAAGGCTGTACAAATACAGTTATCAAAGCCACAGCACCAGAAAAACACATGTGTAAAGCAATTTTTAAACTAATATGAGGCAAAAGCACAAAATCAATGGAGCTGACTTGTACATAACAGTGATGACAAACATGACTTGTACATAACAATGATGACACAATGTACAGGAAAAGACAAAGTCATGCCTCCAGAGAGAAATGCGCAGTTTAAGAATGTAAAAAAACCCAGGAGAGGTTTCTTTTGCTTTGAAAGAGATATCAGGTCATATCAAAGACAGTGGGCGATCACAATTATGTTGCTAATTATGACAAACAGTACTCGCACATAACAGTGATGACAAAACATACTGGGAAAAGGTAAAATCATACCTACAAAGAACAAATTTGCACTAAGAAATACACAGATCAATAAAGGCGTATTTTGCTTCTAAATGAATCTTGCCTGTATGAAATGTATGTTGAAAACTTATTGATATTAGCAATGATGACAAATATTACTTGTACATAACAATGATGACACAATGACACAATGTATTGGAAAGAGGTATATCATACCAACAAAGAACAAATGTGTATTTTTGAGTTAGACAGATAAACAAGGACATGTTTGTTTATTTGTTTGAGTAAAGAGAGCACACATGACTTAAAAAATGTTTGCTCTTAGGACAATGTAATTTCTAGTACGTCAGTCAGTCTTGTACGGCTGCATGACGACACCCCAAACGTCATCACTAATCACAAAAGCTAAATCTATAACCACAGAAATTATCCATCTCTCGAAGTTTGTTCACACATCACACTCTTGTTCCAGGAATCTAGTGTAAACACCGCAATTTCACTAAAATATTCAATAGGGTAGCCTGAAAACACGCAAAACAGTCCAGTATGTCACATTCAAGGCAAGGTTCTTGTGCGTCACCGGACGCTGAAGGCAATGACTACTTTCGTTTTTCTGTTTCCCCCGTTGCTTCCGTTGTTCTGGGGAAGCGGGTAAGGGGAAGTCACTCAAGAAAACAATTATATCCGGGCACTGTTGATGACCCGTTCAAAACAAAAGTGGGCGAAATTCAGACTTCCGGCACGTCGCAAGGTGACGACATTCGCGGCGAATGTTAAACAGCCGACCGAAATCGTAGATCTAGGAACCCGATGTTCCTTTTGCAAATCGCGGCTTTTGAAGTATTGAATAAAGGACGAAAAGCAAAAAGATTTAACCAGCTGTGGTGATTTTACTGAAAAATAATGGTGTTTTCTGAAACACCTAGTCCGTGACGACACGACTGACACACTAGTGATCCAAATTGTTCGTTTATTTGCAAACAAACCGATTTCTTGAGCAAGTTAACCTTTCTCGATGACAAATAGCATAGGATCAAAGCGCACGTAAAAAACCCCCCACCCAAAAATACTAAATTTTGGACATTGTTGGAAGTTTGCTCAAAACGACACTCCTGGAATCACAAAAAAACCGAACATTTTTGGCACAAAATTTACAAACTCAAGATTGTAAAGCTGACATGGGGTCTGAAACTGCTAATGCATGTTCTACATCCTATATTTGACTTGTGTATAAGTTTTGGAGGAATAAATACTAATGCATCACATTTTATGCACCCTAATGTGAGATGTGTGTGTTTTTCCCCACGTTTTGGCAATGGCTCTTTAATAACATGGTTTCTACATAACAGACAGGTTTTGTTTTTGATTCCGCCGTCAAAAGTCTTTTAATGTTTTGTTGTTCCTTCTTGTGCTTCCAAAACTTCGCTATTGGTCATTATTTTGAGAATGCCTTTGTAACACCCACTTACAGAGATGCCAACCAGTACGATTTTACGTATTTTAGTACGATTTTTTGCCGAAAATACGCGAATACGACTTTTCATGAAAAAATACGCATCCTGGAAAGCGAAAAATACAAAATAGTATCAGTATCACGGAACTGGAATATTTGAAAACTAAGTCCGATAAGGTCAGTAAGTTCATTTTTGCCGGTCGCGATTGTGATATTATATTCGTTTAGCTTTTCCTCCTCCAAGAGTACGTTTCACTTTCACACGAACAGGCGGCTATGGCGGCAGACGGAAGTGTATGTGACACCGCGGCTTGATCGGGAAAATCAAGATCTACGTTCGCTTTCGTTACCACCGAGAAGTTTGCCAGCTGTAGACTGATAACGCAACTTATTTGTGACATGCAGGTTGTGCAGTGTAAACGCTGTGTTGCCGTGCAAATAAAATTTCTCGAACTCGTGTCTGTGCTGTCACTTGTAGGAAAAAAAAGAAAAGAAAATACAAGCGTCGTCCGATTTTTAGATTGTTGGGCTCGCCATCGTGACCGGTCAATGAACCTGCGCGCATTCGCATCACAAATAAATGCGGCAACGTGTTAGCAAAGACCGTGTTTGGTGGGAGTAACGGCGTTGCCAAGTATAGGACTACGGGAGGGGATTATTGATTTTTTTTTTTTTATACACTCGAGGGGGGGAGGGAGGATGTGTGAAGGCAAGACCAGAGGACAAAAACTTGGAGGCAAATTTCAGAATTTTGATTAGAGCTCTCTGCAAAGCACGCGTTGGTGCAGGCTGTGTGCGGAATCGGGACCCTTCATACTTTGCAAGTCTGTGTAATTGAAATAAAATGTTCGCGTGTCATTAGATGGGTGATAGTAAATTATACCTACTATGCTTTCTGTTCAAGAAGGGCAGATTTTCAGTGTCACTGCATCCTGCCCTCCCACAGTTGTTACAACTCTTACAGTGCACGGGTCTACTTGAACCCTTCAAGTTATTGCTCTTCTCTGAGTTTGAGCTATAATTTTAGTCTGTCAGTTCATAATATATGAATCATGACACCCAGACTGGTTCTTGATAGTCGAAATTCTTGTTCTAGGCCCTTCCGAACGCTCAAAACGGGATTGATTTTTTATAATAATAATGAGAGGAAAATATTATAACAGACTGAAATACTTAAGTCAAACAAGACCCCAGTACGACACTGAACACTGACATGTTGTTGACTGGATACATGTTTATTGTACGCGTGTGTGCTCCCTTTTTCGAGCTGGTGAGCTAGTAAATTTTTTTCAGGAAATATTGCTGGACACCCTGAATATTTTACTGGTTAGTCGGTCGGTCGAAGAGAATACACATTTCCCCTGAAAATACACATTTTCATATTTCCCAATACTCATTTCGTTTTTCTGTGGTTGGCATCTCTGCACTTATTTTGTAAACTTAACGTTGTCTTTAGTTTTAATACTCAAATTTGTACTCGCGTAATACTCACATTTTATTTGGATCCTCTTTTAATATGACCTAGCTTATGGTACTCATACCTGCTGAGTGTGGCTCGGGGGTCCAGAGCTGAGCAATGAGCTTTTTGGCGTGGAAAGTGAATAGGAAATGGCAGAAGCCTTTGGCATAATGACATGGCTCCAGATTTGGTATTGTTTTCATTGTTTCAGCAGAATAATAATCAAAAGATCACATGCTTGCGAACTGTCCTGAATTTCCCAGGGCTGTCCCAAATTTGACTGTTGGGAATTTGATAGGACGTTGCATACACTTCACCAAAACTAGCCCCACTTTATATAATTTTGTTCATTGGTACATAATCTGGTGTTATAACATTCGGTGTCCCAGATTGAGTTTTGAAAAAGTTGGCAAGTCTGAGATTATTTTCATTGCTGTTATTTATTATTGTTACTTTTATTTCATTATTATTTTCATTTTATCATTATTATTTACTTTCCTGACAGGAATGGGGCAGAAGGCTAGAGATGAAGACTTCCTTCTACCAGTGCATCACTTACTACTTTTTGGGTCGTCAAGCGGAAGAGTCGGAGAAACCTGGTGAATGTCTGGCTTACTACACAGCAGCTAAAGATGAACTGGCTAAAGCGACACAGCTTGCTAAGGTAGATGCTTCAGCCTTTAAAATATCATCGGAAGTTATGTACACTGACTTTTGTAAGTTTTCATGTATAAAAGAGACCTTGACTGTCCAGTTGAAAGTGACATGTTCCATAGTTTTTGTAAAACGGTGACACCAAAATATTCCTGAGCAATTGCCACTTTTTTCCTTGCCCATTGAGAAATGCTTTCCTATATTTACATTGAAATATTTTCCTGCGTCACTGAAGTACATATTATATTTTTTCTTTGACTATAGTCTCTTGAAAAAGAAAAGAGTTAAAAGGCGAAGAAAATAAGAAGAAGCTAACATCAAGCCAGAGATGTTATGTGGATTTTCAAGGAATATGTTTTTTTACTCTTTTTAAAGTGATAAGTTCCATTGTTTGTAGTGTAGTCTCATTTATGAGGATTACACCATTGTTTTTTCAACAGAATGATGTTCTTGAGGTTCATGACTGCTTAAGCTTTGCCAGAGATGTCGTTGTGGGAAAGTAAGTTTGTCATGGTTGTTTTTTTTAATTTTTATCATCAGTGTGTAGTTTTTTTATAGTCCACTGTGCATTAATAAAGCTCATCTTAGTACTATATTTTCAAAATGTGATTTGACTGCTTTCTCTCTCTTTGTTTTCTACTCAGAGATGCTCTATGAAAGTGGTAATTTTCAATTTGTCTTGTTTTTGTTAGTTTTGTATTGGTAAGATGTATTGTTGAATAAATTTTTTTTGTTTTGTTGTCCTTCACAGGTATGAAGCAGCAAAGAAAGACAATGATTTTGTGTATCATGACAAAGTGCCACCCATTGACAGTCTCCCAGAGATCAAAGGTAACTTTTCACGTGCATGCTTGTACATGTCATAGATGTGCTATACACATTTCTTTGAAACAGCACAGTTCAAAAGTCAGAAACAGATTATATTGAGTGCGTATGCTTCATGTTGCTGCTCTTGCTGAATGTGAAGGGGGAGGATGTTAGCTTTATGGTTAAGTTGGGTTTATTTTATTCATGCTTCCGGCAGAGAATCCTCAGCCAGAACTTGTCTCATTGGCCACAGCAGAAGTCACAAGTCATCTCAACCTTTTATTTCTTCTTTTTTAAGAAACATTTTCCTCTGTAGATACATTGATCTCTGTCAGACATTGATGGATAAACTATTATGATTTTTATTATCATTATTATTATTATTCATGCTTCCCAACTCGCCCTCAAGGGTTTTGCATAATGATTGTCTACTGGAATGTGAATCTGAGACAGTTTAACGTTCTTATGCTAAAGTGTTCTGTTTTTGTCTTTTCAGCTCCATGCATTTGTAACTGGAACTTGTTCTGCTTGCTGTCTTTGGTTCCAGAGAGTTGCATGCTTGTTCCTATGATTTACAGTAATTTGTTTACTTTTATAATTTAGGTCCAAGTTCACAAGTTTCAGATGCTGTAGAAGCATTACAGTGCACTTCTTTTCGAATTTATGAAGCTTATTTTGCCTGACTTTTTTTGTGTGTATTTTCAGGTGCCTCACTGGTCAAAGGGATCCCATTCAACCCAACAGACAAAGAGATCTCGGGACCTGATATCTTCCAGAAACTAGTACCTATGGAAGCTCATGAGGCTTCCTCAGTTTACAGGTAAGGCTTTGATGTCTTCCCACTGTTTGACTGAATCGTTTTGTCTCCCTTTTTTTCTAACTTGGACTGATCTATTTTGCCCCCCCCCCCCCCCTCAAATGCATATTGAACAGTGGATATAACAGAGGGAATAATGAAAGAAAAGACAACTGTAGTGACCCATGGCATACATAATATAGCCATGCCCATGAAAAATTAATTTTTCGCTTTCGCCCTTTTTTATTGTTACGTAGGAAAGAGTTTTCGATTCTAAGAATTATGCCTTTTGAATTTAAAGAATCGGATCGTAAATAAAAAAGTTATGGGGTTGTGAAGGTCGACAAAATATGGATGACCCATATATTGGGAAAATACTCCCAAAAGTGGACCCTGCAACAGCAGATTTTGTAAGAAAATCGATGATATCTCAGTTATTCATTGGAGTGTTAGAAAGAAATTTGGCTACCCAATGTGTTTTTGGGCGGAGAAATTATTTCTGCAAGTCAGATTTACTAACCATTTCTTAATTATTTTGTTATAATTAAAATTTTGGTTTACATATTTAGATTTTGCGAAAAGGGGTGTGGGATGAGAGCATTTTATTTATAGCATCATATCACAACATGGGATCTTTAAGAATATGTTGGTAGCGTCACTAAATAATGGCAAAGCTTTTTTTGATGACATTAGACCATGCCAACCATAAAATTAAATTAAATTAAATCTAGCATGCTGTACAATTAAAAATCTTCTTTCCCTATTGGGGTGCGAACACCTCAAAGCGTGATAAGCTCACCCCGGAATACCACCATTGCGATGTTACAGGGAAACAGAGAGAAAAACAACCGGATGAGCGTGGCCGCCATTGCCCTATTTCAAGGGACCAATGAACGGGCTCGAAATAGTCATGCAGGGATTTTTAGGTCACATATATTTGTTGAGGGAGTGAGAGGCAAATGGCCGGTCTCTGTACAAAGCCGCTTTGGACAGGGGGCTAGTGGTGCACTTATAAATTCTAAACAACTACTTGACACAGAACTTTCAAATTTGAGGACACTAAAGAGGAAAGATAGATCTCTTACTTTGTTGATGTTGAAAATCAAGCTCCTTATAGTTTTCGGCATAACCTTTACGAAAGTGTTTCCGACACCAAAAGCATAGGTTAATTTATGTGTACAAACTTTAACATCCGCATATCATTAGTTTGCCCTATTTTCTGATTGTTTGCCAAGTTTCATTCATATTGGTCTAGAAATAGAGCAGACCAAGTTTGAGAAAGTTAGTCACCTACGTTCCGATCTGGTCCAAAAATACACACGCAAACGGGGACACAAATTTTGCCGCGCACGGACGCCTGACTGGCATTGATACATAATACTCAACACTTGGAAATTTTTTCTGTCTGAATTTTGAATAATTTTGGCTGATTGTCTCTGTTGTTCAGATAAAGTTATGTTGTAAATAGCATTCTTGGGCGGACTGTCTGTGGAGACTTATGAGAATAATTTGCAGTTTGATTTTAAGAGAACCTTGACAGTTACTTTTATAAAATTACATTCAGAGAAATCCCATCTCTTTTTCCGATCTTTGTTGTCGTTGAACTGTGTGTATTTAAAAATTTACTTTGTTATTCCAGTGAGGAGAAAGCAAAGCTGTCTCGGAGAGTTGTTGAAGATATTGAGCAGAAGAATATGGATCTGGAGTGAGTTATAATATATACATATTAAAAAAAAGGAATAATTGTGAAGTGGTGCTTTGAGAAATGAGCTTTATCAGGGCCCTACACGCAGTTTAGGTGTCTGGTTAAATTCATGTTTTTTTCGTAGATGGTTGGCGGGTGCTCTGGTGTGGTTTGCTCCTTCTTTCCTCTCAAACATCTGTCGTCATTATCTCTCCTTCTTTTTTGTGTTTGTTATTCTCTTGTAACACCTCTTCGGCACTTATATGACCTTATTGTGTTGCAAGTGCCGTAAAACACTTACTAAAATTCAAATGGTTTGTTTAGTGCTCTAGTAATATGTTCTAAAATTGTGGTATATTAATGTTATATTATTGTGAGTGCACTCTGTCTTTTTCTCGGCAGTTGTTTAGGTAACACCGTTTGTAATTCATGTTTTTATTTTTTGTTTGTCGATGTAATGAATGCTCGTGGTTGAAAGAGATACAGTGGCCTGACACTCGTTTTCTTGCTCTGTTGTGTCTGTCATATGTGTTATAATCTTTGTAAAAATGATGTTTTAAGACTTTTGGATGAAGTTGTTTGTCTTTCTCAATATAATGAAAAGAGAATGTTTTTGGTTAAAAAACCCAAATGGGCTTTGGAAGGAAAAGCGTGCCATATTATTTTCTGATAAAATGAGACCTTGATGGGGAATAATAGACTGAAAAGGAAATAGAAAGAACTTACCTAACCCTGTCGGAAGTTTTTGTTTTAACAACAGTAAACAAAACAGTGACCACAGGATACATGTCTTTCTGGTCCTCACATTGTTTTCTATTTACAGCTTCATTGTTCACCTCACTAAAGCACATAGAGCATGCTCTAGAGCATGGATATGCACTATACAAATGCGATTTTCATTATTTATTAGTAATCAGTCTCACAAATTCTCACTCTGGTCCCGTAAAATCAATACTATCAGATCAGCCTGTCTAAGTTTCCATCTATGCATTTGTTCTCAGGCAGTTCATGTCATCACTGCAGCTTGACACGGATCAGCTGATGCCTCAGCCGGACTTGATCCCGGAGAACCTGATGGAGAAATGTGCTGCCATGAGTGTGCGCACCGACGCTATCAAGGAGCTCACAGACGCCATGGCTTGTGAGTATGGTTGAACAACACAGTTTTCTTATGGAAAATTAAAATAATAACGAATCGAAGGTCCCAATCCAGTATGCCAAAATGGTGTTGGAGAAACTGGGTGTTGTAAGGCGAATTTAAAATTACAATTTCAAATAAAAGTATGGTATGACCTTTCGGTAGGTTTATTCAACATTCCATTCAGCACAGTTTACAGTATGGTCTGCAAAGAAAAAAAGACAAGACAATAAGCGCGAATCCTTGACAATGTAACGTCAAACAGAGATAAACATGTTATTTATGACACTGGGCTTCAGTCTTTTGGCTTCACCTAATCTTACAGGAGAAGAATATATAGTCAAGTTGTGATAGAGTGACATTGTTTGACTTTGAGCTTTAGTTTTTGGGAATTCCTAGCTTTTGAGTGATATACACTGTTATTGCCTTGAATGACCAATCTCACTTTTTTGTCTGTCATTCTGCTCTATGCGTTATCTGGCTTTGTTTGGCATAGAAATGACCAATGGGATAGAGTGCTTTCTTTTTGCAACCTGTCAACCTGGATAAACGGTAGTGATTGGCTGGCTTTCAATGTGAGTTTTGAACCAGTTTCTGATTTTGAACATGTTTTCTCATGTCTGTCACCAGCTGTGTCTGGGTATGCGACAGAAGTGGAACTTGGCATCGCGGAACTGCAGGAGACTCTGAGTCAAGACGCTGAGCGCACAGCTGAGTTTGAGGTTTGTGTTTATATCGTGCACTTCCTTCTTCTTCTAGTTTTGTCTAGTCAATATTTTTGCATTTGTTGCCAATTTCTTGTTTAGTATGGTTCTTAGCTCTTTTGTTTCTAGGAGCTTTGAGCGTTATAAAATCTATGCTTGGTAGATTTTGATACTCTGAAAAGTAGTGTGTGTGTGTTATTGTTGATGCAGCTGTAGGTGCTGTATAAGAAAAAATTGAGGAGCAGTTCTCTCATCAGTAGTTCTTCAAGGCTGAATCTGTGTTGCTTGTATAATTTCAGGATATGAGAGTTAAAATTGAAGGGTAATTATACTTGGAAATAAATTCTGAATATTTTTTGGTACATTTTGTCTCTCAGTCGGAACCACCTTTGTCCGTGGCTCAATATGATAAAAACCAGTTACGCTTACTTTAAAAAAAAATTTAGCCCCTATTTCTATCCAGTCTGTTTGTCTTCATGAACTTGATGTGTAAGATATCTGTTTGGTTACCTTCTATTTCTTGATTTCTTGGAACTACTGTCTGTCCATCTCACTTTTATTTCAGACTCAGTTTGGGAAGCGCAGTCCCAGCACCGTGCTCCCTGGCATCCAGAACAGCATCGCAGAGTTCAGGAACCGCCACCAGGAGGGCAGCTCACTCAACACAGTGCTGCACAAAGCTATGAACACACACACCAACAACCTCAAGACTCTCACCAAGCAGCCCGCTGAGCTGCAGGCCTTTTTGCCGCCATCGCAACCCACGCAGAGTGAGTATTTGATAAACATTCATTAATTCAAAAGATAGTGGTTTTTAAAAAAAGGCTTTTTCCTTCGGTGTATTTTGCAAGTGTTTTCGTTTGACTCCCAGCGGCTCGCGGTTGGAACTTTGGCTGGGGAGCCGCTGGCAGCGGCCCGAGCACATTCTTTTTCAACAACTTCAACGGTGTATTAATTTTTGGCATTTGACTAAAGCAGGTTTATTTTACGAGGTGTTCTTTCATTAGATCAAGAACTATCAAAATAGGTTCATTTCTTTAGTTTGTGTTGTGTATTCTACTTGTGAACAGTCCAAGAACACCAACAACATTAAACATTAATAAATGAAACAACTTCTTGGGTTGTGTTCCAGAGTTTAATATAAAACTTAAACTTTACATGACAGTGACTTGTGCTGCCGTAGGCTAGACATCTTTGTTGTTTTCTTCTGTGTATGTGTGTATGTGTGTGTTGCTCTTTTCTTGCTCTCAGCAATACCGATATACTGACCATTACAGTACTCGTTATGGAATGCTGAAAGTGGGTACTTATAATGTTACATTATGATTACTCTACTTTACAACAGTTTTGACCACCAATTTAGTAACTTTTATGTCACTTTAAGGTTTTGTACCAAAACAGGACCCTGTCATAGTGGGAAAACCCCTTCTGGAGATAAAGTTAAGAGTTTTGAATTTCATTTTTTATGGGTTTTTAGTGTATAATTTTACATGTGTGACCTGTTTCTCTGATCTTCTTTAAATTGGAAAAAACCCAAAAACAACCCTTTTATTTTTTTTTGGTGGGGGGGAATGGATTGCTGTCCAACAATTGTACTGTGGAGGTAAAAGATGCAATACAGGTCAATTCTTAAATCTTTGGTGAAGAACATGGCACAAATTTTAATTTGAAAGGAATGTCAGCAGCTTGTAGAGTGATGTGAAGACTTTTAGTAGACTTTAAATGTATCCAAGGGAAAATTTTACACTATATGGTACTGTGTAGTATCTGGAAGCTCAATGTTCAGTCTCATGAGGATTCCTTTCATTTTACTTCTACGCTTTTTTTAGTTTTATGAATTGAAGTTGCATATTTTGGCTCAAAATGAGTGAATCAAAATGTTTTTGTTTTTTTTCCTTTTTGCAATAATGGTTGCAACTGCCCTGAGGTGGAAATAGTAGGAGTTTGTCTCTGCCTGTGAGTCAGTAAATACAGTTGAATCTGCTCCAACAGCCTCCTGTCCAAGACGGTCTCCTTTACAAATGAAAGCATCTTATTTCTCTCCTTTCTTTAAAAAAAAAGATTATAATACTGTCCAAGAAGTCTAACCACTTTTCTCCTTGACAATGGGTGGCCATCTTGGACAATTTTGACCGTACATTTTACTGTCATGTCCTCTCTTGGTAAACTTCAGTACATTTCACTTTTCCTTTGTTGTCTCTGGCCAGCCCCTGAAGACGAAGCTATAGTCACCCAAGTTCGCCGACTCCTACAAAAGATCTCTGAAATGAAAGAGCAGAGAAAGGCTTTGCTTGATCAGTTTCGCTCCCAACTGCATAACGATGACATCACCAATGTTCTCGTCACACAAGAGGCAGTGGACAAAGAGGTAGGGTACAGTTTTAAAAAAAAAATTTGTTTTTGTCCCTTGCATATGTCTATGGGATTGACGCCATCTGATTAGAAGAAAAAAGTGTCGAATAGTATATTACTTACATAACTATTATATCATGTTACTGTTACAGATTGAGATTCAAGGAATATAGATCTAGATGTATGTCAAGGATCTGAGATATATGATGATTTTAGATATGATGGTGGTAGTGAGTGATGGTGTGAGATGGTGTTAATGTAAATTATTATTGAGGAGATATGCTTTCACTCCCTGTCAGCTGAGTTTATTTTATATTAGCATCTGTCCCATCTTCCTCTGCTTCAGTGAGTCACACAGGATGGGAAGGGTACAGTTAATTAATATGAGCGGTTGAAATGACGTGTCAAAATGAACAAGTCGTTACAAATAGCATTCTTTTCGCCATAGTTTTTCTTGGTTCTAATGCAGACATATTCATATCTCACTGATTTTTCTATACAGTTTTTCTGCATTGCTCTTTGCTTATTGAGTCTGTCTAGCCTGTCTTCAGTTTCTATAACCATCATCAACGCTTTCTGTCTAGTCTGTAAGCCCAACAGACTCCTGCAAGCGATTAAGCCATATAAGTGTTGGGAACATCGATGTCCAAATGTATGTAATGTTTGTTTGATTTTGTGTTCAAAAACCAATATGAGTGGGTGGTTGGCGGATGGTCTTGTATAGTTTGCTCCTTCTTTTCTATCTAGCATCTTCTTTATTTCTCCTCTTTCTTTTCTTTGTTTGACACCCTCTAATAACACCTCTAATCTTCGACTCTTATATGATCTATTTGTGTTGCAAGTGCCATAAAATTTATCTGAAATTAATCTAAACCAATGTGTCGTTTTCAGAGCGTATTTGCTGAGCAGCTGCGGAAACACGACCAGACGGTGGATCTGATCAACAAGAACCTGGCTGCGCAGGAAAACATTCTCCGAGCCCTGACGGATGCGAATGCTCAGTTTGCTGTGATCCGCCAGTCGTTTGGAGAGGCCAAAGCTCAGTGAGTGTTTCGATTAAGTATATCTTGCTCTTGAAATGATCGTTTCATATTTTTCTTTGGTGCTTGAACAATTCTTTTTGTAGGGTAATAGTTTAGTACAGGAACTTGATTAGGAAAGCATTTTCCTGTTAATGGGAGGAGGAACCCTTGATTTTGCCGATTTTGGGTCAGGCTATGTATGTAAATTGAGATAATGGCTGATTTTTAAGATCAACCAGTTCTTTGTATAAAAATAAATGATTGAGGAAGTCTTTATTCGCCTCGTAAATATATAACATATAGTGAATTTTCACAATTAATGTCGTTTTTCTTGAAATGTCATATTTTTGCAGTTTTTTCCCTACTCCTTCCTTAGTTTTCATTCTTTTGACATGATACTTTCACGAAACTTAGATGGCAAGGCTGCCATCAATGTAACAGAGAGACATTTGCAAAAAAAACAACCCAAACTTATTCCATTGGCAAGCGATTACGCAACCTACATTTAGAAAAGGTTTTTATATATTGGGGGAACTCGCCATATTTTTTTCTTTTGCACTTATTGAAAAAAACTCGCTGTTATGCTGATAGGTTCTGGTTCAGGTATGCTCTCACCATATTTGGTCAAATTTGGTCTGTAAATAAGAAAGCCTTAGGGATTTGATATTGTTTGTTTTCAAGATTGCAGCGGTTTCCATAGCAACCGCTGTAGCTATGCCAAAATTGCCTATATAGAGATTTTCCTATGCCTGACTTATATGTGTACTTAGATTTGATCTCGGGCAACAAACATAGAAAATGGTCCTCAAGGGTAACTCCCCCCGTTAAGACAGGGGCGCAGGGATTTTTTAGATGAGAAAAAAAAATTAATATCACAACTTATAATGTACTTTTGTTTGTTTGCTGAGGCCACTGTTTAAAAAAAAATCATATCTTGTAATTGAAAGTTTGATTATGATGTGAATATCTACTTTCATGGGTCTGTGTTGACTTATGTAATCTTGATGAGGCTTCAAAGGTCTTAGTTCTTGACACATAATTAATTTTCTATAAACAGACGTGAACGGGTGATCCAGGAACTGATTGCTTCGTACGAAAAGTACGAGGAACTGCTGGCCAAGGCTCAGAAAGGATGCGACTACTACAAGAAGCTACAGGAGAATGTCAACAAGAGCTTGGAACGTTGCCGCAGCGAGTGCAAGGTCAGACAGGAGGAGAGGGAAATGATCATCTCCAAGTATGCACCCAAAGGTACTGTACTATGATGTTATTTGATGGAGAGGGATAGTGATCATATGGGTTATTTGACCATGTCTTGTTTGGGTAACGTCAAACACTAACATCTTTTTTATGCCTTTTTTTTCTTTAAAGCAAATATGAACTTTAATGAAATGAAGATGCATAATATGAGAACTTGATAAGAGATTTTCAACAATCCTTGAGTAGTAAATCTACAATGAAATTATTGCTAAACATGTGTAATCTTAAAAACAGAATATTTGTGATGCATCATGGTGAAATCAGGTGCTCGTCAAAATAATGAAATCGAAGAAAACGGCATTTGACGCCGGTTCGGGATTTTTATCAATTTTTACATTTTTGGCGTAACATTTTATAAATTATTTTGAGAACTTTTTTTTTTTTGATTTTACAGAAAAACGTTAATTAACTGCCCCAAATATGTAAATTTTCAGTTTCCAAGGACTCCAACTTTGAAAGTCACCTAACTTTGGCGGCCATTTTCTCATTCATTTGACCTCTGAAACCAGACAACCCTTACCCCCTTTTATCGCAAATATCTCAACTTCTATTCACAATAAATGGGCATCTTTTTCATAAAAAGCAAGATAAATAGATAAATAAACTGGCTTTCAGGTGATACCTATAATTCCATATGCCATAAAAATGTCGAGCGCCTGATTCCACCGCATCATGACACATTTGTAAATTTTTTAGGGCATGCCTCCCTTTTCCCATTGAAAAGCAGGCACTCTGGGGTTGTTCTATTGAAGTTATGAAGGGATACTGAAAGGCAAAACTTTTTATTTTCTTGTTTGTATGACTGAAAAAGCAGTAAAATAAAAACTATCGTTTTTATGTATTAGGTGTTCCTAATATGATGTAGTTTGTATTTGCCATTTTAGTCATTAGAAAGGCCAGTCTCTTGTCTAAAGTGTATCTGAAGTTTTCTTTTGTGTTTTTATGTTCGAGGATGTAGACCTTAATGGCATATGCTCCATGAATGCGTATTAGGATGTGTATTACTTGGTGCGGCTCAATGACCTTGTGGATTGAGAATATTTCAATTTTGAAGATGCAACACTTGACTCTCTATTAACACTCTGCCCCCCCACCAGTGACGATAAGAAGCCGCCCCTTTTCCCCATGGGATGCCGATTCGCGACGGTGTGATATAGCAACAAAAATGTTGCAAGGATCATCTCCTTTTTGACATACACACTTGTTAAAGATAAATTTCCTTTCTGGATGGTTTGTGTGGCTTTTGAGGTAAAAAATCTGTTTGTATACAACAATCGAAGTAAATTTCTTTGAAAACTGTCAAGTAGACCTAGCATTAGTGCTGCTTTATTCTCACACCGTGATGAGCATTCAGGTGATGAATGAGATATAGCCAATGTTTTCAATTCTGATTCTGATTCCTTTTTTGATGAACATGCGATCATCACCAGAGATGCCAACCAGTACTATTTTACATATTTTAGTACAATTTTTTTGCCGAAAATACGCGAATATGACTTTTCATGAAGAAATAATGCGAAAAATACGAGATTCAGCTTGGGCGAGTAAACCTAATTATCTCAAGTCCCATCTTTTGTCAAAATAGTATTAGTATCGCAGAACTGGAATATTTGAAAAACAAGTCTAATAAGGTCAGTAAGTTCATTTTTGCCAGTCGCAATTGTGATATAATATTCGCTCAGCTTTTCCCCGTCCGAGAGTACGTTTCACTTTCTCGCGAAGAGGGGACAAGCGGAAGTGCATGTGACATCGAGGCTTGATCGGGAAAATCAAGATCTACTTTCGCTTTCGTTTACACCGAGAAGTTTGCCAGCGGTAGTCTGATAACGCAACATTTGTGACATGCAGGCTGTGCAGTATAAACGCTGTGTCGCCATGCAAATAGAATGTAATCTATACTCGGACTCGTCTCTGTGCTGTCACTTGTGGGAAAAAAAGAAGAAAATACAAGCGTCGTCGGATTTTTAGATTGTCAAGCTCGCCATCGTGACCGGTCAGTGAACCTGCGCGCTTTCGCATCACAAATAAATGCGGCATCGTATGAGCAAAGACCATTTTTTGTTATAGTAACGGCGTTGCGAAGTATAGGATTACGGAACAGGGGAGGGGATTATTGAATTTTAAAAAAAAAGATATTCCGGGGGGGGGGGGGGGGGGAGGGGGGGGGGGGGGAGTGTGGGAAGTCAACATCAGAGAACAAAAACTTGGAAGCAAATTTCATAATTTTGATTATTTTGATTAGAGCCTTCTGCAAAGCGCGCATTGGTGCTGGCCATGTGCGGAATCGGGACCCTTCATACTTTGCAAGTCTGTGTTATTGAAATAAAGTGTTCGCGTTTCATTGGATGGGTGATAGCAAAGATAGTACATAACAAGATGGGCCACTTCTCTCTTTGAGCCAATTAAAAAGTGTCCTCAAAATTTGGTGGCGCCCTCTTCACAAAAGCGCACTCTTTGCGAACAGAGTTACCCTACTTGAGTTTTAAAAAATCAAAGTGAAACTAGCAAGTTTTGGGATAAATTTCGGAAGAACGCTTTTTTAAAATGGTTACCCTGACAAAAAACCTCTTCCCGAGGAAAGGGTGATGGTTTTCTTAGTTTAATTTGACTTTAGAATGAAAGGCGAGAGGTCATTAAAATGTAAAAAACCTAAAACTCCGCACTGAACGTACCCAAATTGCTGATGAACAGCAGTCGATCTGCGCACGCAAGGAGGTGCTATTCCTATTCTTCTTCTGGAAAAACGAAAGAGAGCTTCAAAACAAACTGCAGCACCATCTGAAGCAAAGAGCATACTTCCTGCGGACACTTTTTTGGCTGAGTGGCCCATCTTGTTATTTACTATCATTGGTGATAGTAAATTATACCCCTAGTGTAAGTTGTAGCTTTCTGTTAAAGACTGGCAGATTTTCAGTGTCACTGTCACTGCATCATGACCTCCCACAGTTGTCACGACGCTCACACTGCATGGGTCTAATTGAGCCATTCAAGACATTGCTCTTCTCTGAGTTTGAGCAATAATTTGAGTCTGTCAGTTCATAATATGAATAATGACACCCAGATTGGTTCTTGATAATCAAAATTGTTGTTCTAGGCCCTTCCGAAGGCTCAAATCAGGATTAATTTTTTATTTAATAATGAGAGGAAAATATTATAATAGACTGAAATACTAAGTCAAACAAGACCCCAGTACGACACTGAACTCTGACAGTACGACACTGAACACTGACAGTACGACACTGAACTCTGACAGTACGACACTGAACTCTGACAGTACGACACTGAACACTGACAGTACGACACTGAACACTGACAGTACGACACTGAACACTGACAGTACGACACTGAACTCTGACAGTACAACACTGAACACTGACGTGTTGTTGACTGGATACATGTATATTGTACGTGTGTGTGCTCCCTTTTTCCAGCTGGTGAGCTAGTAAATTTTTTAAAGAAAATATTGCTGGACACCCTGAACATTTTACTAGTTGGTCGGTCGGTTGGTCGTGGGGAATGCTCATATTCCCCTGAAAATACACATTTTCATATTTCCCAATACTTATTTATTTCGGTTTTCTGTGGTTGGCATCTTTGCATCACTTTTAATTTTCTCAGTATGCTGAAATTTTGATAATGTTTGGGGTATTTTTGTCGAGACAGGTGTAGTACTGATGTACCGCCTCTGTATCCTGGTCCGTGGGGATAAGTGTTGTGAGCTCTGTGCGCTGCATGTGTGGAAAGTGGTGAGGAATACCTCTGATAGGATGAAATATTTCTTATTGATTTTAGTCTTTGGTATTCCTCACACAACATACAGACTGGTTTGTTGGGGAAGAAATGGAAGCTAGAAAACTAGTGTTTTCATTTTTCTTCTATGGTTGATGATTTGGTTCCCACCATCTCAGTTGGAATTGCAGGTTGTTGCCTAGATTTATATTTTTAAAACTCTGTGCTGGGCTCAGTACAATATCCCAGTGTGTAATCAATGCTAATCTTGTTACTACGTGTGAAGGGTTCATGTTCCCTGTTTGTGTTTACTCCATCAGTGCCACCACCATCGCGTCCATCAGCTCCCAAGCCTGGGACTGGTGGCCACCCTGCTGCGACCTTAACCCCTGGTGCTGCCCCTGGACCTGACCTGACCTCGATGGCAGCTGACATGTCTGCTTTCCCTTCTCTCTCGGACGCTTCAGCTGTACCGACCTTACCAATGTCGCAGTTGCCAAGTGCCATTCCACCGTCGTTCGAGGGGCCGAAGCTGAAGGATTATCTCCCGTTCATGAAGCCCCGAAGTTTCGGACCAAAAAGCCAAGGAGGAGGAGGTGGTGGTGGGCTAAACTCTGACCCTGTTCCCCCAGTTTCCCCTAGTGTTCCACCTCCTCAGTCCCCATTACCTGGCGCTGGCGACATGCCAGGAAACCCTGGTGGAAAGTACCCAGGCCTCGATCCAAATTTAGCCTCCGTCTTGCCAGCCACCATCGCTCAGTACCTCGCGTCTGTCTCAGCCTCGTCCACCTCCACAGCGGGCGCCCACATGCCTGGTGGTGCGCGGCCCTCCCCTTCGCCCTCCCCCTCGCCCTCTCCGGCCTCTGCAGTGAGGCCTACGCCCCCACAAAGCCCCTCTGTGCTCCCAGGTCCTCTGGCCTACCCTCAACGCCCTCAGAGTCACCCCGGCCCTCTGCCTCAGAGTGTGAATCCCGCACCCAGCCCGGCAGTTGGCGGTCTGCAGATTGGAGGTGTTAGTGGTGCTGGTGTTGGTTTACCAGCTGCCTCAGTTCAGAATATGCTGGCATCAATGTCTCATTCGAGCTCGGCGTTACCTTCGCAGACCCCAACGAATTATTCACAGCCCGCTGCCCTTCAGAATCCCGCTGGCCAAGCGTATTTGCAACAGTACACCCAACAACAACAACAGCAACAACAACAACAGTATTTACAGCAGCAACAGCCGCAGAGTTTACCGCAACCCCAGTTTCAGAATCAACCGCAATATCAGCCGCTGCAGAATCCACCTCAACAGCAACCGCCACAAAGCCTTCCACAACACCAGCAGCAGCAATATCCGATACCTTCGGGTCAGCAAGGCTTTCCATATTCCGCAAACCCTAGTCATCCGCAACAGCTGCAGCACCCGCCACAGCAACAACAACAACTGCCACATCAACCCCACAGTCGAGGTGACAGCACCAGCATGGTGTCGTCTGTTCAGAGACCCATCTTTTCTCCAGGAGCGGCGCCCGCCAACATGATACCAGCCTTGTCTCAGCCGTCACAGCCACAGTCGCACCAGCAGTTCCAGCCCTATGCCGGTCCCCACCTACCCCAGCCGACAGCCGCAGCACATGGTCAGCAGGTCGCTTCAGCCGCTCAAGGAAAGCAGACGCCAGCTCAGTTTCCAACCAACCCTCAGCCTCCTGTACCCCAGCAACAACAACAGCAACAGCAGCAGTGGCAACAGCAACAACCAAGCAACAAGTCTCAACCTTTTGGAATCCAAGGTCAAGGACCGACTAGTCAGAGCGTCTCTGGTCAAATTCTGAATTTCCCAGCCAGTTTGCCGTCTCAGTCAGTCGGTCACTGGCCTTCATCGTCAGCCCAGATGTTCCCCCCATCTAGTCAGGGTCAGACTGTGCTGGCCGCGTTAACACCCGGGCTACAACAGTACGGGGCCGGTCAGTACATGACCCAGATGCACCAAGGTCCTATGGGAGGGCAGCAGCGACCCGCTGCTCCGGTCCAGGAACCAACTCAGCAAGTATACGGGCAGGCCACTCCTGGGATGTTGCCAGGTCAACCGGGGTATCAGCTGCCTTCAGGTCAAGCTGGGACTCAAGGTCAGGTTGGGGGTCAAGGTCAATTCCAGACCCACCAGCAGAGCCAGATCAGACCTCAAGCCCAGGTGGCTGGTCAAATTCAACCTCCTCAGCAGAGTCAAATAGGACCCCAGGGTCAGGTTGCCGGTCAAGGTCAGCCTCAGCCGTACTCGCAACCAGGTCAAGGTCAGAAATACATGACTCCTCAAGGTGCCCCCAGTCAGCTCCCAGCCGGGGTCAACCAATCACCGCACGGAAGTCCCTCGCGCTTGGCTAATCAGAATGTGAGACCTCCGATAACCAGCGTTGGGTACCACTCAGTCTTGGACCAATCTCATGAGGGACCGTTCTCCGCGGAGTACAGCTACGCCGGACAGTATTACCGCCCGCAGGGTACCCCTGAGGGCTACCGGCCCCACCAGATGTACCAGGGGGGGTACCAGCACAGTGTGACCCAGAGCTACCAGAGCGCCCAGACCTACACCAGTAACCCCGTGTCCACGCCTCTCATGTACGGCCAGACGGGAAGAGCCGTTTCCACCGCGGCACAGATGCATCCTAACCACATGCCGGTCAGTGACAGCAAAGCCAGCCTGCCGGTGGCGTCAGGACAAGTGTCGTCTGCTCAGGGTATGCAACACAACCAGCAGGTGCTCATGGCACACCAACAGCACCAGCAGCAGCAACAACAACAACAGCAGCCGCAGCCGCAGCAACCTTTGCATCCAGGACAACAGCCTCCGGTACGACAACAACAACCGCCAGGGCTACAACAGTACCCTGGTTTGATGTACAACCAACAAGCTCCACAGACGAGTCAAGCTTCTAGCCAAATGATGCAAATTCCTGTTCAGCCGCATCAGAAACAGCAACAGCAACAACAGCAGCCTCATTTTCAGACAGGCCAGCTGCCTCAGCAATCTCAGCCGCCAAGAGCCCCCGGACCGCAGCCACAACTCATGTCCCAGCCTCCACAAGTTCCGTTGCCATACCAACAGCCTCCACTACAGCCACACCAGAACATGAGGGCACCTGCACCTCAAGCACAGCAAGGAGCGGTGCATCCTTACCACCAGCAACAACAGCCACAACAGCAACAGAGACAGCAACAACAACAGCCTGGATACTACAACCAGCCTGTTGCCGGACAGTTCCCACAGCAGGCTGCACACCCACAAGGACAACCGATGGCTCCTCAAGGATTTCAGCTACAACCATTGCAACCCCAACAGGTAAAGAACTCATTTCTTTTTTTAAAAAAAGAATTCTTTCAGAGTTTGATAAGAGAAATTTCCTGTTTGCTGTTTTGTAGTCAACCAGCTCTTCTGCGAGGTGAAGGGATGTCGTTCACCTTGTTGATGTGATAAAGGACATCCACTCAGATTGGTCCTTGAGAGAGCGACGTTATTGTTATTCATATACACTGGCTGTATTGAAGGGGAAATGCATCAGTGGTTTATCAACAATGGCAAGAAGTTGTGCACCAAAGGTCGAACATTGCTCTGGTGACAGGTGATAGTCTTCTTTGATTGTGCTCATCAACATTTTATTTATTCCTTGTCTGTAACCAGGTGTCT
Organism: Aplysia californica; assembly: GCF_000002075.1. Taxonomy (NCBI): domain Eukaryota; kingdom Metazoa; phylum Mollusca; class Gastropoda; order Aplysiida; family Aplysiidae; genus Aplysia; species Aplysia californica. Next base: position 1,235,653 of record NW_004797328.1, on the reverse strand, counting down.
GGTGAACCCCGACCAATGACTCCACAGCAGCCTGCTATAGCTGCACCGACTCAGCCAATCCCAGGCAGCCGGAATGTGATGGTCGCACCTCTCCAGCCTAATTATGCTCCGGGCCAAGGAAATCGGGGTAAATTTGTACTTTTGTTCTTTGGTTTCTTTAATTAAGATAATACTTTATTGTGATATGTTTATTGTCACAGTGGAAAAGTTTTTTCGTTGCTGTGCAGGAATGATTAAGGACACATGTAGATATACATAGAATTAAGTTGTATATTACTTTCACAACTCATGAAGGATACGAAATGTTTTAACTCACTGGAGACGTTTCACGCAGCATTTAATTTGCGAGCACCAAATTTTCCCGAGAAGCGGTTCACTCACCCCTATGCGAGCACAAGCACTATGTGAACCGTCTCTTACCGTGCAGCCGACCTTTGTTTCGTTTCATGTGAAGTTTCACCAGATTTGGCTGAAAATTTTTTTAGTTATTGACGCGGAATGAAAGTTGGTCACACTGAGGCCCTACTTTTGTTTCTCTGACTGGTGTCTGTTCTCGCAACACTTTGTTGTCAGTACGATGGCAGCATGTTTAGTTTTAATAAGATTTTACAGCACTTATAACACAATAAGGTCATATAAGTGCTTAAGATTACGTGTTACAAGAGAGTAAGAAACACAAAAAAGGAGAGATCAGGACGAGAGTTGCTTGATAGGAAAGGAGCAAACCTCACCAGAGCACCCGCCAACCACACACTTGGCAGCACGAAATGCAAACATTTTTCATGTGTTTGATTACTTTGACTGTTCAGAAAATTCTGATTGTGATATTTTTGACCATGGGATCCTGATTTCAATGTAAATGAGCATCAAAGCCCTGATTCTGATAAAGAATGTTCTAGATCTAGATTAGGTTTTCAAATGCAAAATACCGCTTTGTCTGGAGCCCTGTTTTTTTCACACTGAGATGGATTAGACTAGAGTTGGGGCGAGCGGACTGCGGACCTCAAGCCTCAAGTCAGTTAGTTCGTTCTTTGGGTCCGCTCCACAATTTTATTCACTGGACGGGCGGGCAAACGGACGAACTCTAGCAGACGAGATACTTGACGCGAGGTTAAGCCCAGTCTATTGTTTGTTAATTAGGCCTAATGTTTCAACCACTAGCGGTGCCACAGGGAGTGAGAGAGGCTGGTGACGTAGTACTATGTGTGTAACCTTTCACCTCGTGTGTGGGCACACTGTGTACGTTCCAACTATCGGAAAGGCTGGGGGGGGGGGGGGGGAATTTCCGCCACGAACGCCAAGCTACAATGTGAAGCAGGCGTGTGATTTTTTTAATAATTTTTTTTTGAAGGGGGAGGGGGGTTGTAAGTTGTATGCAATGGAAGGAGTCGCTCCCGTCCGTCCGTCCGTCCGCCCGCTCGAATGCATGGAGTCTCTCGGTCCGCCCGTCAGCTCGCTCGCTAAACGAACTGTTGTCTCTGTCCGATGTGTAGCGAGTAGCGAACTACTCTTCACAAGCGGACGGTTCGTTACCCGTCCTCTCGTTTGCGGGTAGTGCCAGCGAGTAGTTCGTTACTCGTGGACACTAATTTTGCGAGCCCGACCTAACCCTATTAGACAGCTAATACATAAAGATTACCATATCAATTACCTGCCTATTCATGAGTTTGGACTTTTTATTCATTTTGAAAAACAAAATACAATAAAAGATGCACACAAGGTAAATTTTTTTTTTTTTTTTAAACTCAATACATGTCAAAAAATTTTGGGGAGCAACAAATTTTCACATTTTCAAAAAATCATTTATAAAAAAACTATAAAAGATATTGCCTTTCTGGGTTTTTTTGGTGTCCTATTTGGCATGTTTAGATCTGTTCTGTGTGTAAAAATGGTTGTTGTATGTCTTTGGGAAGGGTGTTGTTTGAAATATTGAAATACCCCCAAAAATGCCAGTCTTCAGCACATGTAGACCTGAAAAAGGCCCAGTATCCAGTGAGTTAATCATAGGTTGTAATATTTGCAGTGTCCTTTCTATCATCATAATAATATTATCATGTGCTGTGGATTTGTGCAAAATCTGACACTTCTGTGATCTCCTCAACTCAGCTCTGTTACAAATGACCACATCCCTCTTTCTGTGTTACGATTTTTTTCTTTATTATAATGAAAGTATTCGAGATGTCTGCCTGCCGAGGACAACCACTTTGCTCCTTGTCAATGGGTGCATGTTGAGACAATTTCGACAACATGTGAATAATGTTATAAAATCATTCTTATGGTCATGATGTATGCCCAGTCGAAATATAATTTATCTTCTGCTTTAAGCCATCCTTATTTTTACGATGAAAAGAAATCTTTCAGAATTTCTTAGAAATTTGATAATCTTTTAATGAGTTACAATTTTCAATTTAAAATGGAATTCCTCCTGGATGAATATTTTTTTTCTTTCCTATCTTTATCAGTTTTCTCTTAATCTTCTCTCCTCTTGATAACCACATCTTTTGTTTCATATCCATCCTGACCCTTTACATGAAATAATTTTTTTTGGCCTCTTCTTAATTAAAAAATTCTTTCACGTTTAGATCCCAGTCAGGCATCTACCCCAGGCAGTCAAGCCACTCCCTCTGTCCCGACAACGCCGACGTCACCTGTGGAGAATATGACAGTGTCGCGACAGAGTTCTTCACTAGATGACATTCTTTCCTCTAGTCCTAATGGTATGGCTGATAAATAGTCGTTTATGATAAAGTTTGTGTTATGTCTCTGTGTTATAATAGTAGTTTGTGATAAGATTTGACTGATTGTTTTTGAAAATTTTGTTTTCATTGACAGTAGCATTTTTTAAAAGAAGGAACAGCTTGTGTCTATTAGGAGTTCTGTCAGCTGCACGCTTTTATTACCAAAAAAGATTTTCTGAAAACAGTAGCAGTAAGCCCTTTGGACTGTGATTGGAAATTTTTGTTTAAAAAAAAAAGAATAAGTTTCGGCATGTGAATGAGACCTGTTCCACGAAATATTTCGAGAATTCAGAAATATAGTTTTTTGACTGTCCTCAGGTTAGAGGTTTTATTGAAGCTTATGGGAAATGCTATCTGAAAAAAATAGTATATATATATTTGTGTATGTGATTCCACATCAGAAGACCATTATACCTAAAGAAACACTGCCCATAAATGTAGATGATTATTTCCCATTTTCTGCCACAGGTGTCAAAGACACGATCATCATTCCACAAGTACTGACAGACCAAGAGAGACAACTTCAGAAAGAAGAAGCCATCAAGAAACAGGCGCTGGTGCCAGTCTCGGAGCCCTACAGCAGCCAGGGCGCCTTGCATAGGCTGTTGAGTGAGGTGGAGGCGTTCGGCAAGTTTGTGGACGAGCTCTCCGTCACCATACTCGGAGTGTCACGGCTGGATACTGTATGGAAGGTGAGCGGATTTAGCCTAATGTAAGCATGGGCAAGCATGTCGAGGTCGTTGGCCACATGAAACAATTCTGTATAGTTTGTGTGAAAAGGAAGCCTTGTTTTGTTACTTTGAGAGTAATTGTTTCTATTGATGACTGTGGAAGTCAGTCATTTTCTGCAAAATTGGTTAATTGGGCATATGTCATATGCACAATTCTTGGCTTGCTGGGGTCAACGGTTAAGCAAAGGATGGTGTCTTTTTCCCTTCAAATTCAAAATCAATTGTTGGTTTGTCATTGTAAAACCAAATCCTTTTAGGGTCTGTGAAGTAAATAAGAAAAATGCTTTCTCCTGCAGAGTTTACTGGACAGTCAAGATAGTGCCACCAAGAAACAATCTATGGCCATAGCCAGGTGTTACCCCATGAAGAACAGGGACCCGGATGTGATGCCATGTAAGTTGTTGTTTTGATGCCTTTATGGTCTATTGTAAAATGAAGTGAAATTCAAGGTCAGAAATTGAAGGGGAATGGTTGTGAATAAAATTTTTTACTTTAAGACAGGATTGTTAGCTTATTAAACTTACATAGAGCTACCAAATGAAATAAATACAGGGATGCTGTAAATGTATTTACTAATGGGTGTGATATTCACTTCCTATTACTAAATGTAAAAAAGACAAAGGAATTAATAATAGACTTAAGAGTAAAAAAAGACAATTGCAACCACTATTTATTAAAGATGAGGAAGTGGAGGTGGTAAACTCTTACGAGTATCTTGGTGTAACAATTGATAACAAACTTGACTGGCTTCCCAACTCTGCTCTTGTGCATAAAAAAGGTAAATCAAAGAATGTTTCTTTTAAGGAAATGAATAAGTTTCCGTGTTGATATTAAGATTATGTCCCTTTTATACCTTTCTATAATTGAAAGTGTGCTATTATTTTGTATTTGCCTCATGGTTTGGAATGTAGGGTGAAAGTTAAAGAAAAATTTGACAGAACCATTAAGAGAACCAGCAAGATCTCTGGATATGATTTTACTAGAATTGATGAAATGTATAACACCACAAGTATAAGAAAGATGAAAAGCATTATAAATGATCCTTTTCACGCAAATTGTCAGATCACGCAGCGGCAGATATGTACCTCTAAAAACAAAGAAAAAAGATAAAAAAAGAAGTATTTTACCATCTAGCATCGGCTATTGTCAGAATAAGCATAGACGTATTGCTCTTTAGAGTATGTATCTATATAACTCCAAAGATCTTGTAATTAAATTCCTGCTTGTGGTTGAATGATGCATCTGGTGTGATATGTACATTTTGTCAGCTTTTCTTCTCTTTTCATATTGAATTTTAATGAGAGAAATATATAATTTAAAATTTTAATGTATATGGTCCTGGACAGCCAAGAAAAATTTCCTTCTGGGATAATAAAGTATTATCTTATCTTATCTTATCTTTCCAGAACAAGACCTTGTAACTATTACATCCATATAATTATCTTGAGGTCGTTGACTCTTGGGGGAGTATGCCCATTGAGAAATGACTTTTGTTTGTAGACATTGATTCCAAATTTCCAAAGGTGTTGTTGCTCAGCTGTTTCCTTTTAATTGTAAATCATTGCTTCTCACCATCATCTTCAAGAGTTATATATATATATATATATATATATTATGGAGTTAAAAAAAAATATACATATGATCATTGCATGAGCTTGTTGTGAAAGAGAACATTAGATCACCTTTTAAAACGATTTTATTTGATGCAAATGTTGTAGTCGTGAAGAATATATGCTTATTTTTTAAAACTTATTCCTGTCTTCCAGATGATGAGACCAGAGTTGTGTTAACCACTACCAAGGATGACTACATCAACGCCAGCTGGCTTAATGTGAGAACTGACAAACGTGAAATAGTAGAATATTTGAGTTATGCTGTTCTAAATAGCCTCCTTTTGTTTATTGTTGTTAATAGCGAGATAGTCTTTAATGAGAGATCGGAGCATCCTATAATGTACATATAACTGTAAAACGGGCTCCTGTCCAACGCGGCCGCGGTCACCATATTTCAACACACAACCCCTATCACACTAAGCAATAATACCTGTCTTAGACGGCCACCTTAGTGACTCCTGTACGCTTTGTCATAAATCAAGCATTGGCCCCTGGCGTTGTGGGCGAGCCGTAATAATCTAAAAACCTGTCGTTGTTAGGTAGTCCCGCCAACCGATCATGTTGCATAGGTCCCTTCCATTGTTGACCAATAGGTAACAAAATTAATTTTCGGCTGTTGGTGAGGGACGCGTGTGATCCCTCATAACCCATAAGCCCCGCCCAGAACTCATACACAAATTGTAAGTGAGATCAGTGGTCACTGTTTACCCAGGCTGTAACAAAGTAACAATGAGTGGAAGCGACACATATGTTTGTTTTACCATTGCACTTGGTTCCCCCTTGTGTGACACATTTCGTTTTATTGTCACCTGTGCTCGTCATGACAGGAGCTAGCCCCGTCTTGTCCCAAGTTCATCACCACGCAAGCACCGATGTCGCTGACCGCTGGTGAATTCTGGGCCATGGTCTACGAGCAGGGCTCCGAGGTCCTGGTGCAGATAACGAGCGAGTATGAGACTGGCAAGGTGGGTTGTGCAGTGGGTTGTGCGGTGTGAGCGCAGGGATAGACATCAGCGAGAGCATGGTAGTAACAAAAAGATCTGACTAATCAGGGGAGAAAAGAGAAAGGAGTTTCTGTGGGAAACTTTCCTCATAATGATATAAGTTTTTATATATTTTTGCAACAAGTTGTAACATCTGTTAAAGATCATCCTCAGCAATGTAGCAGCCCTTGTAAGTAAAACTATTTTACTCGAGCCTTTGAGAAAAATGGATAACATGGTGTTACGAGTATTTATTCTCAATATTCATTTTGACTTATTAGTCATTTGTAAGGTTAAAGAGGTTTAAAATCGTGTTTTAAAGTAATATACCTTATGTTAGACAAATTCTAGGTGGCAGTATCACAAAACTCTCAAACAAAATCAAATGTCAACATCACTAGAATACAAAGTTGTAAGTTTCTCAGGCACAACACATCAGCTGTGAACTGTACATGATCGTCTCCACAGAAATTCCCGATCTACTACCCGACGGAGAAGGATAAGCCCCTGGAGCAAAGCTCAGTAGTTCTCTCCCTTCAGTCTGTCAAGTTCCGACAGTACTGGGTGGAGCGCATCCTTTACCTTAAAAATACTCAGGTCTGTTCCATAAAAGTTATATTTTCTCCTTAGATGTGTGCCCAGGTAATTGAGCAGTTCTATTGCCATTTGTGAAAAGGTGGTGGAGGTACATTTTGGGGGGGATTTTAACCCTTTTGTTACCAGGGGGTATGCATTCCTACCGTCAGTTCTGATTTTCAGCTGAGCTCGTTACCCAGGACAGCAGCCTAATGAGTGTTAATGGACATGCGGTCTAGATCTAGCGTTCTTGTGACATATTTCGGACGCCGGGTCTTAGATTGTTTCACTTTTCTCAATTTTCTTATTCCTTTTTTCCTCCCATTTTACTATGAATTTCGAATAACCTGTGAATCTAAGTCAAAAGGTGAATTTTTTTGCCCTTTTAAAGTCATTTCGATGTTAACGTTTTACGAGAGCACATGGCCGCCCACAAGCCTAGATCTATATTTATTGATTGCTTGCAAGCCTGATAGTAAAGAAATACTAGCGTATTTGGTACTGAATTGTGCGTCTTTTATACCCAAATACGAATCTTCACAGCGCTTTTTGCTAAAACTCTCTACAGAAGAATTAGAGCCAGGTTATTAGCGTTACGTTCGGGTAACATAATATAAGGTATGGCACAGCGCTATAAATTACCCATTTTCATAACATACCTTTTACGTCATAAGGCAACGAAGGGGTTAACTACACATATTACCAGTCCTGCGAATTTTGAGGAAAGATTGTAGCCCTTAGTCTACATGCTTTTTGCTTTACTCTCGTATAGAATGTAGTGTACATGTCTCTACATCGCAGATATTTTGTTTCTTCCAAAGAATCAGTAGAACAAGGTATTTGTAATAATTGATTGGAATAATTTTTGTAATTATTTTCCGTTTCAGACGAAGCAAGGAAGGACGGTGGTTCATCTACAATACAAAAATTGGCCAGTGAGGTAAAGGAATGTGAAATGTCTTGGTTGATAACCCATTTAGAAGGGTGATGTCTGGTCACTCTGTTTTTTTTTTTTCAATTTTTGAATGAGATCTGGTTATTGACTTTGTTCTTTATTGATTTCTAATGATCAGTTTTGAATGTTAACTCACTGAGCACCGCTCCCACAGCGTACACGGTTCGGTAAAGTTCGCGTCGGGGACCGCGGCCGCAGCGTACGCGGGTTCAACTATAATTGACTATAAAGTTAACCCAGCAGTTTAAAAATGCTTGCAAATAGCCCCAGTGGTTTAAACAGGATATCAACAAGCTAGTTCTTTGTGGTTTCTGTATATTTACCACTTTTAGTGCGAATAAACGGGTTATTTGTCCAACAGACTGAACAACTGAAAGTAAGGAGCTTCCGCGCAGTTCGTTGTTGTTTCTCGAACGCGAAGCATGGCACAGCGAGTAGTGTCAAAGTTTATTGCAACTCTCGATAATTTTGGTGAAGATTTAAGTGACAGTGAAATATCAGATAGATAACTTCATAAATCAAAATGTGAATTCGCCTAGCAGTGATGGAGATGACTGAGAAAATGACATTAGCTAGATCTAGGTCTAGACCAACATCGTCTCTCGATCATAAATCTGACTCATCAGCGAGTACACAGCCTGGTCCGGCTGGGGATGATGATAGTATTGATAGTAGATCTAGCCCCACTACTAAACTCTAGTTCATATCAGCCCTCAAAGTGGAGAAGATATAAATGTACCCAGACCTGGGACATCTATTGACAGATCTAGCTAGATCTAGCACTAGCAACCAGGCTCACCGTGGAAGATCTAGAGATCTAGGTTCTAGATCTAGATATTTGTATTTTTTTTTCCTTTCTGAAAAATTAATTATCACTTACATTTTAATGCTACTTCACTGTACACACTCATGCTTCATTCCCCTACACACAAACACACACTGCCACAACCATTTTGTGTAAGTTTATTAGTAGATTTCTGCTTTGTCACATCACTTCCTTTAAAAAAAATTTTTTTTTCTGAGGCAAGTTTGTCCCAACTTTCTGTCCCATACATTTTTTTGTCGTTCATTCTTCAGAAAATGTGTTTGTTGTGTCTTTTGAACCCATATCTAATTAAATAGCTCAGAAAATTTCAAAGAAATAGCATTTCATTTCAATTTTTTATAAATTTTCAAAAAGTGGGGGAAATTGGTGGTCCTCTGGGGCTTGGAGGCAAATCAGGGCGTGGTGCTCAGTGAGTTAATATTGATACAGAAGTTAGTGTTGCTGTTCTCTCGTTGGAGTACATTTACAAGATACAATTTTTTTTCTTTACAAAATTGAGAACAAATAAAGAATATACTGAATTTCAAACTTTTCATTTGTAGAAATAAATATTTTACTACCAACAGGTTCCAACATAGTTCGATCTTCCAGGTCCGTTATATGATATTTTTGCTAACCATTAGGCCTTTCAATGGTTGTCTGCTTTTGTAACAAAAATATCGTCTTCTATCAAAACATTCAAATTTGTATTGTTCTTTAATGAGCAAACATTCCTTGCGTCCCCAGTGGTTTCCCAGAGGAAGTGAGTAGCATTGTTCACTTTATCTCCGAGGTGCACAGCTTCTACAAACAGCAGCGCAGTCTGACCAAACCCATCATTGCTCATTGTGGGTGAGTAGTGCAGAATGTACAATACTATAGCCCTAATTTCTGTGAGGTGTGAGTTGTTTGTGAACGTTCTGTGTTGTCAACTCCTTTTCGCTTATTCTTATCAGTCTTACTTTTGTACTTGTCTTCTTGTCGTACTCGTACCAGAACTCAGGGAGTTTTGTCACTAAGATCCTATTTTCACGATGCTGTTCATTTTACATCCATGACGATTTAATTTCATAGAATGTAGAATCATTCCTTGCTTGACCGACAGCCATGTTATTTTATATTTATGCATTTGTAATGACTAGAGTGGTTTCAGTTTTTGGGTAAGAATTGATTTTGAATTTTGCTTGGATGGCTACCTGAAGGGTTCATACTCTTTTCAATAATAAAACTGCCAAGTGAGTTTTAGTATGCAAAACATTCACACAAACTTCTGATCTCGATCCTACCTAACCCAGGATCAGGGAGACGTCCCATAAGACTAGTCTGTTCCCATTACAATGTGGACGGTATCTTGCCAACTCGCCAAAAATTGTTCAACTCATGAACAACATTCTACAATGACTGATGAATGGTTCTTTCCTTTTCTTTTCTTCTGTTGTGCTCGTTCTTTTATCACTTTCCACATTTTTGCAGGTTGGGTGTTGGCCGTACGGGTGTGTTCATGTTGGTTTACACGGCCATGCAGGAAATGCTGCACGGCAACGGACTGATTGACCTGCCGGGGCTGGCGCGCCGCATGTTGACCAAACGACGGGGCCTCATTGGGAAGAAGGAACAGCTCATGTGTGGATACCAGTCTGTGTTGTGTGCTGCGGAGGAGTATCTGGAGAAACGTGAGGGGGTTGATTCATTTTGTGTTTGTGTGTGTGTATGGGGGTGTGTGTGGGTGGGTGGGGGGTGTGTGGTGGGTGTGGAAGTATTGAGGAGAGAGGGATTTTTTTGTTTGTTTGTGTGTGTGTTTATCTGTACAGTCATACATCTGAGTTTATCGTGGTATTGTGTGCCCTCTTGGTGCAGTTAAAAGTTCATGTTCTATGACATTGTTTCTTCTGTTTATTTATGTTATAGTTTTAATGTGTTCTTTGTCTCTGTAGCGAAAATGCTCTAATTGATTTTTGATAGCCCAGTGAGGTGAAAATTTTATAGGCAACCGCGCTCTGGATCTTCAGTAATTGTTCTTTTAAGGTGCTTTCTCTCATTCAAGGATGTCAACAGTCTAATGAATGTAGCATCTCCACCTTTTTGAAAAAAAAATTTTCCGTTTTCGTCTACCGTAGGTGGTGTTCTGGTGAAGAACCCTCATTTCTCAGAGCTGCGGAAAGGGTCTCAACGTGGCTCTCCCAAACATCAAATGCCTCACACTGCCGCCCCAGATGACATAGTTCTCGGCTCTGTTGACCTTCAGACCTTGCGGGAAAACGTGGGCCGCTTCCACATTCACTCGGATCCCGCCAGCGACGGCAGCGATAGACGAGAGGGCTCTGTTGGAGGCTCTGATTCGGGCCTGGACCGGAGGAAGTCGGTGGAGAGCGTCTCATCCATCAGCAACAACAGCTTGCCAGATGTCGTGCAGCAGTACCCAGACACCCAGAACGCCGGGGACGGTAGAGCGGACAGTTTAGAATCAGGCCAGACTCTGCCCACACACCAACAGCAAGCTCTCGGTCCAGTGGACACGTCTGATTCTGATTCTCATGCGATGTTGAAAAATCTGCCCCCTCGAGATGTTGACGCCAGTCTTACGCCCAGTTTTGTTGGCCCCTCCCAAGGGAGCATGACTCCGACTCAGGATGTGAATCCGAAAGCCTCCGCTCTTTCATCGTTAGCCCAGCTTCAGGATCCAGCGACGTTCTCCATTGGCTCACCGGATATGAAGAAGAAGAATAAGATAACGAAAGCAAACTTTGGTCAGACCCAAGGGTCCTTGCAGAGCTCAGGGGCTGCTGACCCATCAGATCCTTTCAGCAGTCTTGACCCGATGTGGTCTCTTGGCAAACAGGAAAAGTAAAGTGGAAGTATAAGTGTGTCTCTTTTTGTGGAAATATCTATGGTTCTGAAATATTGTCTATTTTTAATTCTTTGTTTGAGTCAAAGCTGGGGTGGAATATCAGCTTTTTGATTTATTATCAGTTCAGTACTATAAGGACATCTTTCTGGTGATTAGTAGCACGTGCACGAAAACATTTAACTGAAACAGAAGGGTAAACCTGCAATATTTGTGCATACTCAAAATCATATCAGTTTCATTTTATGTGTACCCTATACTTTGTTTAACCTGAAATCGTTTATACTTGCAAAGGATTTCAAATCCTCAATTGTTTTTTTTTTTCTCTCTTTATTCTTATCATTTCAACTCTCCTCAACATGAAATCTACTTAGCATGAAGAAATTATGTGGTCCTGTGAACTTCATGTTATCAAGGTTTTAATGTAGATACAAAGAATCAAAATTTGTTTTGAAATAAATTATTCCAGTTTTTAGATTTTTTTTATTGCAAGCACTTTGTTACCAAAATTATGATAACAATTGAATAATTATGAAATATTTCCCCCTATTACATTGGTTGGGCAACGGTAAAATTGCAGATACCCAAGTTGAACTTCTCTCAAAAGCAAGATATCTTATACATCAGTGGTATGAAAGAAACAACATGAAGACACTCTTTCTCGATGTGTATTTTGTTTTTCTATGCAGTGAATAGAAACTTTCTTAGGTGTAAATCAGCATCTTTCATCACCCGGGAAGTGGCACAATACCTGGTTTTTAGTACCTCTTATAAGCAATGATTATTTTATGTTAACTTGCTTTTAAAAAAAGACCAAAATGGTGATAGTAGTAAGAAATGTGGCTACTCTGTTGTTCTGAATCTTGCAAAAGTGCGTTAAAGATTCCATTGGGTAGTTTGCCCATGATGTGAAGAAAACGAGAATATTCTGTTGTTGCTAGTGCCTTTGTGCAGAGCTCTTACTGTTCTTTTTTCTACTGTTTAAAAAGACCAATTTTTTGTCAATGAGATGTCTTGTTGAGAGCAGTTGGGTTTGAAAAACACCTGCAATTTTTTAGTCATTGCTCAGAGTAGAGTAAGGTCTGTGTCCTCTTGATATTGCATGATTTTCAGGCTTGTTTCTCTTAGAATTCCTGTGGGGTGGGTGGGTGTCGGGGAATAAATTGATGACAACCAGGAGTGGTTTGGAATAAGAAGGAGAGATCTGGCAATTATACTTCATATTATAATCCATACAGTGTGGTTTCCGTACAGTGTGGTCTTTTTTTTTCTCCAGTGAAAGACATTCAGTAACCGTGACCATTGCCCTGTGATATATTTTTCTTCTGTGTCGTAAAGAATGATTTAAGTTCCAACCTGGCTCATTTTGGTTGTTTAGGGGAAGGTGTAGGTTTTTGCTGATCTGCAGTGTGTTGCTTGGACAGTATTATTGATTGAGGCTCCAACTTTTCCAGGAATGTCCGACTTTCCAAAGCACATTGTACCATATTTTTTGTTTCATAGGCTTCAGTTTTTTCCCCCCCCCCCCCTGATGTGGTCTTTGGGAGGTATTTGTTTGATTTTTTTTTTTTTCAGTATGACTTTTTTCACTGATATGTGATGTCAACATTTATTTCTCTACAGCTTTGAGTTCAGAGTATCAAGTTACGTGTAATAACACCCCTCTGTTGTTTGTGATGCTCGTTTGTTTTTGTGGTCTTTCTACTTTTTTCTTTTCCTTGTTTGCCTTTGCCGTTATCAGTAACCACAAAATATTTCTGGTTTTTTTTGTTGCTGGTTTGCTGTTAACTTCAAGTCAATCACTCTGCACGTATTGTGCTACTCTGCACGTATTGTGCTACTCTGCACGTATTGTGCTACTCTGCACGTATTGTGCTACTCTGCACGTATTGTGCTAAGTGTAATAAGTAAACTTATTTGCTGTGATGTTTGCCGACCAGAACTTACTCCCAGGCTAATTGAGGCTTGAGCTTGAAGCTTGTGTGGATGGGAAGTGCACATATTTGCCAAAATGTAGGTAGGTTGTCACCTCTGAACTATTTTGTCTCAAGAACCTCTTTATTTAAGTACACTTTGGACAAAACCGTTCTGAGGCGACAATGTGCATGCTCAAGACGCGTTGATATGAACAAAAATAGTTTTCCCTTTGTTGCAGTATTTCACATACTCTGCATACGTATTTATTTTGAATGACGTAACATTTTATAATCATTACATGCCAGTCTGTTGGGACCATGGAGTATAAGAGTGGCAGAGATTCCTCATATTGGTATAAGTTTCTGTTGTATGTGAAGTATTTATTTTGCCTTTTACGACTCATTTTCTTTTCTGAGAGCCGTAAAGGGTAACGCACCATACTTGTAGTTTATTACAACTTTTTTTTTTATTGTAAGGAAAACTGCAGATGTAGCCTACAAAGATTTTCAGCTTTTAATATGAAGGCGTGTGATCTTGGCCTCCAAGAACACTCCGAAATTATTTCCAAGCTGATCAATTTTTTTTCCCTATTTTGCATTATTCGGGGCTAATATTGCGAAGTTTTCTGACAGAAGGCTAGATCTATGATAACAATATTTTTTGGGTAAACTAGGAGTTGTATTTTTTACCTTTTTCTGTAGTAAACTTGCTTCAAGGTAAATGCTTTTATGATCACTGGGCTACAGTGTGGATTTTATGATATTGTTTACTTTATTATATATATTAAAATAAATTTACCTTGTCTTCTTCTTTGTTTTGTTTGATTGTCTGTATCACGCAATTATGTCAGCTTCATTTCTGTTTGGCTACAAGGTGTTGATGGGAGTTTTTACTGTAGCATACTTCCCATTTTTCTCTTAATTTTGAAAGGCTTTATAATAATTTTCTTTTGATTTCATTTATTATAAGTTTTTTGCTTCAGCTTTAAGATGTGTTTCCCCACGACGTCACTTTTCGCCCGATTCTATTACTTTTAGTTAGCGTGGCTCATCAGCCCGCCGGTGCTCCCCGGCTCAGGGTCACGGGGTTAATGAGCCTTGAAGCGACTTTGCCGGTGTCGGTTAAGAAGTTCGTATTTTTGTCTAAGTTTGAAACTATATAACTTCTTCCCTATCCCACACAGCAAACTATTACACTGATGTACTAAAAGATCAATGTCTTGAGATTAATTTTGTTTTGGAATGGTTAATTTCTGTGCCTTAGTTTTTGTTCTAGACAAGTGTTTGTAGAGTGCCCAATTTGTCCTATTTTATTTACATAATGAATAAATCATTGTTTATTTAAAAACGGCACAACAGATCTCTCCAAAATGTGTTAAACTGAACACGAATATCATGTCTTTTACCATGAGAAATCCTAAATCTGTGCAAGTAGAAATAATCAAGTAATGAGAGAATAAAGATGCACATCTGCATTTTTTGACAAAAGACGATCAGCGTTAGCTTTTGTTTTACCATTAAACAAGAGAAAGTTACTCTGCGTTTGTACATGAATCATGCTGTGTCTGTGGCAGACTGCATACAACTAAGAAAGATATATTATGTGATTTAAAAAAAACACAAATCTGTGTAAATACATGGGTAGAGATAAACTTCTTGTATTGAATAAAAATAATGACAGCTAACACATTCATTCTTAGTAATTGTGTCGGAAATATGCGCTGACACTTTTATAAATGTATAAAAATCAGAATATTGTCAGTTATTGTAAATGGTCATAGAAACCAAAATAAAAGCTGGAAAAGTCTGATGCTCATTCGAGTGTCACTAGAAAGCTAGAAACTATTCTTATAATCCAATTACGAGAAGTCATCCCTGTTATTGTCAATTTACAAAACCTGGACTTAGCATTGAAAAGTAAGGAATTTCTGGAGTGTTACAGGTACTGTTCGTGTATTACTTTGCAATTGTAGATGTATTCTGGCACTAAAGTGGATTTGTACTTCTTCATAAAGATATTGCAGGGTAATTTTTATAAACTTGCGAGAAAATATGCGAATATTTTCGATTATATTAGACGCATAGACTTGTATTTGGAGGAATTATTTCATTACGAATAGTGTGCCAGATGGATAAAGTTGCAAAATTACAGCTTTTTATAATATGGGCAGATACCATCTGTTCTGAGTATCTGCACCAATGTTATGTCGTTCATGTTCCGAAGGCTCGACAGTTTTTGTTATGCCGTTTCTTTTATATTGATTTTTTAAAATTCACATTTGTCCAAAAAATTTTACAATTTAGTATTGCCGACTTAAGCGCGTCTAGCGAAATAACCAGGCAAGTTACAATGTCCTGTCTTTTTTGAGTCTCAAGAGCAGAAATGCGTGCTTTGGGTGCTTTTGTGATAATTACCATAAATACAGGGATATACCTAAACTGTACGCTGAAGAGTACCAAAAATGAAGTCAGCCCAGACAGAGCGGTGACAGGGAGCTGACCCCTGTGACCCGGACGTGATAAAGCTCTCGGCGGGGAATCCCCTGCTGCGCCGTGTCCCATTCCTTCAGTTTTTGTTTGTAACTGTAACCCTCTATTTACTGTTATTGTAAATTTACAAGCAGTTAAACAAATTTTTCTCACATTTATACTTCTTATTGTGAATAAAAAATGTCTATATGATATCTACAGGTAAACAGAACCCACCACCCTTTTTCTTTTTTTTTTGTTTTCTCAAGAAACATAAAGTGACAATCTATCAGAATAGAATGGAAGTATTGATATGAAAAAGTAATTGTAGGCGACTCAGTCTGTACAACAATACAGCAGATATTTTGAAGGATTGACGAAGAGCTGGCCGCAGTGTGATGTGTATATTATATAATTGTCCTGTTGTCGACTCAAAATATTTGTGCTTATTTATGTTTCAGTATCCCAGGAAAAGGTTTCTTTAATAAAGTTTGTGTACTGAATTACTTTCCTTTCCAATCTATTTGGTTTTGCCGTGGTGACTTTACGGCATATGGGTTGTGGTTTTGGCTCAAAAAGACGAGAAAAGTCCTTCAGGTTGTCTTTTCTTTTTTGATCTAACCTTACAACGGACGTGCTGACATTTTGTGCAATTTTCAAGATCTGATGGCACTATGGCCGTGTGATGTCGTTGTTGAGAGGTTCTGTCCATTGACTTATTCAGGAGCTCCCAATTTTGCTAACTGTAAGTTATTGTGCCGGTTTTACAATTTTCCCAGGGGTATTCTTGACCTGTTGATTGAGTTAACTCAATAATGTACAGGGTGATTTAAAAATACTGTACTACTTGTTTTGTTAATATTTTCCTCCACACTGAAGTTTTGCATTTCAAATTTGTACACAACATTTGGAAGTCAAAAGGAATTTATTTGATATTCATTTGAGATAAATCCACAAAATAGTTTTTCTCTATGAAGCGCGTAAAAAAGCAGCCCATTTTCAGCTATGTCCCCATTTTTGTAGCATGGCGCACTAGTTTGCATTAGACCTACCACTAAAACTCCCAACGATTGCGCCATATTGCAAACTACTGTAGTCTAACAGGCCAACAGAAGTTTGCAGATAGTTTTTCTCTATTTTCCTTTGCCTGCTGAGATCATGGTCAAAATTACTAAAGAGAAGAGATTGAACATTTCCTCACCACCAACTCATTTCGTAAGTTGCACACAAGGTACAGAAATAATGTTAAAGTTTCCTTAAGGCCTTTTTTTGATGTCAAGGGTGGAATGGTCCATCACTTAGGACCTGTAGAGAATCAACTAAACATTCCCTGACAAAACGACCACTTCAGGTCAAACACACACCGTTCACATCCCTTTAAACGTCACCAGTGTGCAAAATTCAGTAGATGAGCCCCATAAGATGTCTGTCTGTAGACGATGTCTGCAGCAATGACTTTCCTACTTCTCAATTGTCCGCATTCACAAGGCAGATTTTCATCTACGACTGTACCATTTTCCTGTTTGCGAAGCTATCTTAAGACCCGGTTACACGTAACGATAAATTGTAAAAAAAACTGGACTATATAGCGATCATACGATAAATCGTTAGGTGTGACCACAAAATTGAATAAAATTTGGGCGATTTAACGATGGTTCGGAGACTCGGTCGAGAAGTCAAGTGCTGCTTGATATTTTCCGTGCGATAACGGTCAGACTTGAAGGAGACGCGCTGTGAGGTAGATTCACTTTGAAATTTGCCGCCGCTCAGAACTAAACTCAGGGCCCAATATTTTCAAAATAATTATCATAGGTAAAAACTGATTTCATATTCCGAATCAGTGTCTCAAAATAAGCAAAGTTGCTAGCGAAGAATCTGATTTGGGGCGTTATTACGTATATTTTAGCATTTTTATTATTTAGTTGATCGTCAATTGTGAAGCTGTGCATCAAGGTCGCTCGGTGCATTGCACATCTGCAGTCAAGTCAAAGCTTCCGGTTCTACACACAACACAGTAGACCTACAGTATGGCCACCCTTTTCTATAGACACTGTTCTGCTATATCAAAATGTACGGGGGGGGGGGGGGGGAGTTCTGTGATCTAGAGGTAGTGTTTGCCTTTCATTCATTAGGTCCAGAGCTCGAAACCTTCACATAGAGAGCAGGCAAATCCCTGTCGAGTCGCAAAGAGACATGGTGGCTTTATGACGAGGAATCTTCTCAATCGAAAGAAAACTGGACGATAGATTGGAACGTGTAAACAGACAACACAGTTCGACAAAACGGACAGTTCTCTCATACGACGAATCTGATACAATTTATTGTTGCGTGTAACTGGGGCTTTAGGATAGCAATGTGTACATGATTCCTCGATCATCTTGAAAAGCGTGAATATTTCCTCTATGACATTTGGTTCCTTGGCAAAGCCCATATATTCATCTTTCAGGTTATGTCAACTCCACAAATGATGTCTATTTGGGCAACCTCACCCTCACCCCCATTGTCTCTAGAAACAGCAGCATACTGAAAGTTGTACGGTGTGTGTGGCTTTGAGTACTCATGGTTGAGTGGATCCTTGTGTTCGGCTACCACTGAACATTACAAACGACGTTTTAAAATATGTGGAGTCCAAAGGAGGACATAAAGGCCATTGGTTCACGGAATTCCAAAATTAGATTTGAAAAATAAAAGGACAGAAAAAACAAACCGATCGTTTTGTGGCTTTCCTTACGAGATCTTTTAAATTGATGCTTTTTGCATTTATGGGTGGTTCTTATAAAATCCATTTCCGTTTTCGAAAATAAGTTTCTCCTTTGTGAATTTTATGTCAAACATATTCCTTTTGGATTATATAATATGTTCCAAATTCCGACATTCTAGTACAAATTTTGTGCGAGATATATTTAAAAAAGAGTTGTACAGTTTTTTTTTTATCATCTTGTATTTGTCTAGCTCTGAGGATGAATGTACTGCAATCATTTCATTGCTTTCAATGTGCTGATATATAATGTAATCTGAATTAGATCAGCGTAAATTAAAAGGTTCACTTTTTAGTTTCAGTCTTGATTGGTTTACTCCGTACGCTGGCTAAATGTACACCACACATGTCCTTTAATGCTATTGCAGTGAGTATGTGTTTTGTTCCAAGGATGGAGGAAAAGAAAACGGTAGCACTGAGAACTCTCACGTCCATTGCAACGTAGTGGAGCTGTTTTTTCCGTCCTTTCCATTGTCCTTGCTCAAATTACTCTAATGTTTGCTGAACGACTGTCCTGCACGGGGTAGAGACAAGCAGATTGTTATAGATTTTCAAGTCATTCCACTGAATTTGTGTCTGTTAAGGGTTGTGAACATGAAAGGAATGGCAAATTGGAACGTGAGCAAAATTTTGATGTCCCATGCTCTCAGTGATGAGCTCTGTGGCTGTAAAATAAATCTTAACTTTGTACATTCAACTCTGCTTGTGTTGAACTCGCTTGATGATCTTCGGTTGAGTTAATCTTTTTCTCTGGTCCCAGCACCTCTTCTTCTTTACACGTCCCAACGGTTAAAAGTTGAACTTCGGATGAGTTTACCTTTTTTTCACTCCCCCGTCGACATCAACTCAACTGTAGTGGACTATAAATTTATAATATTGAGTTCCAAAAGGTAAGACAGTTTCAGGCTTTTTTTATAAGTTAAAGACAGGGCAGGATTTCTTGTAAGTAAAATGTACACTTTATTTTTCTTGTCCTTTTCACCCCTTCTGTTTCCTTCCCTCTGACTCCTTCTAGTGCTGACCCTCTTTCACTGTCACAGATATGTGTCAGTCAAACTTGCAGTTTTGTCTTACTGTTGAAATGACAATAATGTCTACAAGTTATAAGTGCATAGTTAATGTGACTTGATGTAATGCTTCGGCAATCAATTGTCCTTACTCTCATGCACATGAATGCTCTCTGAGAGAAACGCTTTTACCAGTGCTTGATTATAAAACAGACAATGCTGTACATGTGATTAGATAACTTTGAGAACATTATTGTTATTTTGCCTTTTTCAGTGGCATTAAATATTTAACGTTGCATGTATGTATCAAACTAGCTACACATAGATATTCTGGAGATATTTCAATATTATAATAATAATAATATTATAAAACCAGCTTGTCAATTACCAAATCAACTTTATTTTGTCTTGGTTGCTTTGTTAAAAAAACCCTTGGGCATTATAATTGAAAAATTTTGCTTGGTATGTTTGATTGAGGATTCATTATTGTGATATTTTTCAAAATTTACCGACGTCATGTGCTTTGCTTGTGCTCTTTTCTTTTCTTTTAAGGCATATTCATTGTTTAGTCGCGGTAATGGCACTGAATTTTGAACACTTTGTATGTGGTTAAATCATTTGTATAAGTAAAGAATATTACTCGTATATATATTATATGTGTAAGTTATAAGTATGTATCTGACTGTGTGTATAGTCTTGTCATTATAACCTATGGGGGATAGGCCTACATACTACTGTAATGGTATTAAAATTCTTTTGGTTGAAAGATGAGAAACTTTGTGCAATACATAATTTGTCATCAATCTCTTTTGTTTGATCTTGTTCACCGGTGTTTATTCTGTAAAAGTTAGGCTACCGGTATGTGCTTTGTATGCAAAAGACTTGAGTTCGACTTCCATGTGGAGAAGATACAGTGGAACTTGGATTCAACGAGGTCGCCGGGCCTGACCTAAAATCTCGTTGAAAACAAGTGTTCGTTATAGCAAACATGAGGTTTTGTGTAGATAATTACAGGCACTGAGCAAGTAATGTATAAAGAGAAGTAACTAGTGGTGCCTGAAATGCCTGCATATTATGAGCTGTGCAAAAAAAAAAAAAAAGACCGATTCGTTCAAATGCACGCCTGTGTCATCTCGATTGTTTGCCAAAAAGTTGTGTTGCTGTGTAGAGCCTAACAACATACGGCAACTTTTGATTCCATGGATCGGAGCACAATTCATTACAGTGGAATCCTGTTAGAACGAGAGGAAGGGGACCGGTACAAAATGTCCGTTATAGCAGAATTCTTGTTGTAAGGGATCCAGTCATATATTTAAAGGAAATAATAAAGTAGGCTTAATCTATGAGTATGAGTTTGGTGTTCTGTTTATTTCTTTTTGTTATCTCCTCTGATGATGGCTTTGTTCAACGTCTCCTCTAGGTCTTACTTGAACAAAAGTTGAATCAGGTTTCTTTTTTTAGCGTTAGCGATGTTGACAGCTCAGCGTTGGCTATCAGAACGAAAGTTCTCTAGGCTAATTCGCCCGCTGTGTTTCCCCCCGGCCCACCACACCCTGTGGTGCATACCCGCGTTCGCTTGCGCACGTCACACTTTCACGATCCATCCCAGCACTGTGACCTCTCCATCCCCGCATCGAAGAAGTGAGAGGCATGATAGGCCTAGATAATCTAGACTAGGCTGGCCTATCACCATCAGGCAATGTGTTCTGCTTCACAACGGCTTGTCTGCGCATGCTGCACCCTCCCAACTCATTCGCTCTGGCCTTCATCGTTGGCACACATGGGCTCTCCCATTCTTTGTTTCGCTTGTGATCACCAAGTTTCTCAACTGGCGAGAATTTCATGTATAAAAGGCCTATGCGCTGTGCACAGCAGCAGCAATATTCCGCTATAACCGACTCGTGCGTTTATCTGATTGCGATAATAACAGTATTTAATTTACAAAGATGAAAAAGGGACAAAAACCTGGGTTTTAGAATGTCTTTATAACAGACTTCTCGTTATTTCAGGACTCGTTATAAGTGGACTCCACTGTACGTAGATATACGTCAAGACTAGCTTATCATTGTAATAATGATCAGTTGCTGGGGTGGGGGGGGGACTGTAACTTGTTGGTATCTGTGACGTTCCACGCCCGGACTGCTGCCCCCCGACTCACGCTAGAGGAGACACGTGCGCGTGTCAACAACGCATGTGTTGGTATGAAAGAAGGCTGCTGATTGGTCACATGCTATCGGCTAAGTGAATGGTTACCATGCAGGTGCAATGGATGGTTTCCGGGAATAGATAAAGTTCTTTGTGGGAGAAAAATGAGTGAAGCCACGTCTGTGGATGCTGTTCACCCTGGAAGCGACCTCATAGAATCCGAGCTTGCTGATTTAAGTGCTCGTTGAATCTGGGTTATTTTTTATTGATTTTAAAGAAGAACCCCCCCCCCCCCCCCCAGGGAATCCATCTCCTTTCGTTGAATCCGAGTTCCACTGTATTCTAATTCTATAGAGTTTCTTTGTCATTCTCTGTAAGGATGCAGTATCTCTCAAAGGCCATGCTAGCTCCAACAAGCATGTCTGTATTCTACTTGACCTTAATTCCTTTTTTATTGATGCATGCGTTTACAATTGTTGCATTGTTTTTCATTCTGTAACCATTTCTTGGCAATCTTTCTTATATAGGCCTACATATATTTATTTATGGGTTGACAAAGTATTTTTGCTTGCTCTTGGCTTGGCATGTCTGACTGCAGACACAGCTTGTGGAAATAATTTTTGCCTTTGTGTTAGGATTATAACAAAATGAATTTTCGTTTGCTGTTGTTCAGCTCTCTTTTCTCTCGGATAAAAATATGGCTTGTCACTGCTGTTTATCATGAATAAACATGACTGACAATGAGAACAGGGAAAGTGGGAAAAAAGTGAAAATCTGTTTTTGAACAAGAACCATCTGATGTTGGTGCTCAAATGGTGGGGCCAACAGCTCTGCTTTTGGTACAACAACTTTATTTATATCCTGTACAGTGTTGTAGTCGCACAAATGAACACTGTCATCGGTCTTCAATATGTACCATTTAACTTCTGAGTCGGCACTGAATGTCAGGTGGCGTCTGTAACCTTGTGGTTAGGCTACCAGGCCCGTAATCGTGAGTTTGTTGGTTCAGGGGTTCGAGCCTCCGCTCGGTCCGACATTGTGTCCATTGGAAAGACACTTTACTGTTGGCTTGGTCCTTTCGGAGATAAACGTTAAACTCGTAGGTCCCGCCTACAGTGTTGATAGGGGCGTTAAAACTACCGATACTATTTCACCATTTTCACTGAATGTCAGCTTGAAGTGTTACTCCTGTAATAAGCGTAAGTTAACTTCTAATGTTCACCACTATTGTTAAATATGTGAACTTGTACTTTATATTTTTGAGTCACCGAAGGGTTTTTTCTGTGGTGCGCTGAGACCGCAAGGTCTGCTTTTTTTTTTCTTTTTCACTTTACCTCTTTTATAAAATTACTACAATTATTACTATTGGTGAACTATCTTGGTGCTTGTACAGAAATTCGTTAAAATTTGCTGAAAGAGAATTTTGAGGCTTGATCCCGCATTCCTGTATCATGATTTAATGTGATTAGTTTATCTTTCTGTTGAGAAAGTAAAGTTTGTTGACTTGCCCTCGGAAAATTGTGGCTCTCTCTTTCTGTCGTTTATGGTGTTACCAGAGTATTTGATGTTACATTTCATATGAGTGTAAATAAAAAAGTATTAAAAAATTGATACGGTCGTTGGGTAAATCATTTTTCCTTTTATCTGTTCTGTATATTTTTTTCTTTTCATTTATTACATGTGCAGGGCCTATTTCTGTTTCTCTAATTCTCTCCGTCTTGACAGCTCAGGACCCCCTCTTAATTCAATCTGAGAATGACCTTCTTTCCTTTGTTTCATACTCTATTTTACTCTTATCATATCCCTCTCATTACTATCAGTTACCCTGTTTCCTTCCCTAATTTTTTCTCCCTCTTTCATTCATCCTTCACGGCTAATCCCAATATCAAAAGTGTGATCACCCTTTGACCTACATTTTTAAAAACACACATCGAAAACAAGATAATTGTAACACATGAAAGAAGCAAACCTCACCGAAATGCCCATCAACCACCCACACTTGGCTAGACACAATTCATTTCATCTGTCACTCCCTGAAATCAACTAAGAAACGGAGACTAAAGCAGACCAGACTTTTGCATTCAGCAGGAGATTTTATTTGTGTTCCCATCCTGACATAAATACTGACAGTTGAAGAAATCATATCAAGATAAGAACAATAAGAATGATACTCTCACATTCCATCTTACAATTTAATGAACGTCCCCAAAACACTCAGAAATGGACACACACACACACTCACACAAACAGCATAATAAGAATGAGTAGGCTGTCATCACATTGCAAGTAACAAAAGATTCCTTAATAAAAACAATGTGGTAATTCATGATGAAATGATAATTGATAACAATTTTTCTGAAGTAAAAACAGGAGATGTTTTAAAAAAAATATTTCCCCTCAATCTATTTCTTGGCAAAATTTTTATCTAGGTCAACTCTTGTGCGTTGGATGTTGTAACGGTTCCTTTTCAGCCTGTCCTCGACTGAACTAGACGATGCATGCTCCACCATGAGGCCGCTGAGAGAAGACAAAAAAAATCATTCACTCTTAACTTGACTTGTGTTACTGTTATCATCTCTACATTTACAGTGTAAATCAGTCTGATTTCTGATGTGAAATAATTTCTGTTCCATGACAAAGATAATTCATATCACGATCAAAACCAGTCAATTCAATGCAATATTGTGTCTGTGAAAAGTAAGTGGCTGACCTAGAATGGGGAGGTAAAAGTGTTTGCAACATGAAAAATGTTATACAGCAGAGTGAACTGAGAGAAAAAAATTAGTTTATTTCTTATAGAGGTTTTACGGCGCTCGCAACTGCATAAGGTCATATGAGCGCCATAAGATTAGAGGTTACAAGAGAGTAACAAACATAAAAAAGAAGAAGGGGAGATAATGACCATAGATGTTTGATAGGAAAGAAAAAGCAAACCACACCAGAGCATCCGCCAACCACCCACGAGAAAAAAATGTCCAGTCTAGTACACACACATAGAAAAACGAAATATGTGTCAGTAAAGAAAAAAAAAGAATCTCGGACAGAAGCTGCTAAATTTTGAAAGAAGTTGAGAAAGAGCATACGGAATGGTAAGGAACAAAAAAGACAATTAAGAACACAAAGCATCCAATTCAAAGTTTTTCTGTGAAAACCCCCCAGAGCCAAGTGTGTGATGCGGAGAGCCATGAAAACTCCCAAGTTGAACTGTGTCTCCTGCTGGAACCAGAGTTGTCCACAACAGCAACGCACCAAGACTCGTCACTCTATCTAGACATGTGTCAAACATGGCTTTATTGTTACAGCAAGAAGGAAGCAACGTGAGCAAGACAGATTCCCTCAACAAACACAGCATCGTAGATACCTCTCTCTCTCTCTCACACACACACACACACACATCCACACACAAAACTTATTTACAGTCCAATCTTTACATCCAAAAGACATGTGATAAAAAAAGATCTGCGGCCATGCAAAAAAGTCGATTATAGAAAAATGTGGCATATATGGATTTCTTGAACTACACAATTGATGATATATAATGCCTTGTCAGAAGAGGAAACATCATACAAAAATATCTCATTCATTCAACTTGCTTGTGCCTGCAATCCTGCTAGCTTCCCACAGAAGACAGTATTTCATTTCTAACTCTTTCCTTTGATATTGAGAATGTCACTCTGGTAGACATGTGAGGCTTGAAAAGGGAAGACAAAAATAATCTCACCTGAGAAAAGCACCTCCTTTCTTTCCCTTCTCTCGCTTCTCCCTCTCCTTATCTTCCTCTTGGTATCTTTCCACATTTCCAGCTCGCTGTTCATCTCTCCACTTGGCATCTTCCATCATCTCTTCCAGTTTCTTCTTCTTCTCCTCTTCAGTTAGTCTCCTGTAAACATGTACATCAATTGGCAACTCAGTTACATGGCTTCAAAGAATTGAATTCCCCATCAATTTTTCCTAAATCAAGACAATCCGCACGACTTATACAGGTTGTTTTACACACATACATGTTATTATCATTAATATTTTTTAAAGCTTATTTTTTACAATTCTTCTAGTTTCATATCCTCTACATTTTCATAGCAGAAGACTGGGTCAAGGACTCAGTAGGTCGAACTGTTTTTTTGACCAGTGCAAAACTTCAGCAGGCCATTTCACCTATTGCAGACAATATTATTATTATGTTCACATGACGAGTCATTCAATGCTGGGGAAAAAAGCAATATAAATGTAAACAAAGAAGACATTGGAAAAGTATGATAACATGTTCATTTTCAATGATTCAACTTAAAGAAACAATGATCCTTACAGCTCAGGTTTCGACATTGTGACCCCACAGCTTCTCTGCTCTCTTTTTCTTAAAAAAATCCCCCCCCCCCCCAAAAAAAAACAACAACAAACAAACAACAGAGTAAAAGAAAATAAACAAAGGTTCAATTATTCTTATCAATATATTAGAATATCAGTTCCTTTGCTGGACTTTTCAACATCGCTACTAGTCCATCCACTGGATTCAGAAAGTATCAAGATTTGCCTTGAAATGAATCTAAAGGCAGGGAAGCTACATCAACTTCCTCCTTTAACACAAGGGGCAAGACTCCAACCAGTCTCACAATATCAACATGCTCACTTGCGGGGTGGGGTCGCTTCTCTCTGTACCACTTTGCGTCTTCCTACATAAGCTGGTCTTGACTTGCGATTGTTTGATGAGGATGAGGAGGATGATGATGATCGTCTTCGTTTCTGAGAGCCGGAATTATTTGAGTTTGTCATCTATGGATTAGTAGAGAACAAGAGTGAAGTTATTTTAGTTTTGGTATTTTCATAAAAACTAGACGCAGTAGCAGAAGTACAGAAAACATATAGATCAAGCGTGGACTTAAAAGAAAAAAGAAAGCTATGCACTTTTTAAGTCACATCTTTGACTCATCCTTATCATTGATTTTTAGGCAACAAAAAGCAATACAAAGGATCAATAATATAAAGCTAACAGCTTGATCTGTAACAACTGACTTAATGAATGAGACTTGCAAATTCTATCAAAATTGCCAAGAACTGGAGAAGAATATATATTTCATGAATCAGTCAGTACCAATAAAAATAAAGAATGGCTCACTACATGTAGAAAAATCAGATCATATAATCAATATATGAAAATGGCCATTTTACACTTTGCGATCACTTGGTGCAATAATGCGCCTGTGAAAATTATCTGTTCCGGTCACCTGGGGCAGTTCTGCTCCAGACCCAAGAAGTCTATTGCAGTCAGTCTCCTGGCAGGGTGACCAGATAATGTATTTTGTACTGCTGGCTGTGTGACTGCAAAGTCTTAGGACCTTAGTGGCATCAGTAGTCTAGTGGTTAGGCTACCGGACTCATTATCATGAGGTTGCAGGTTCAGGGGTTCGAGCCACCAGCCCGACGTTGTGTCCTTGGGAAAGGCACTTTACACGAATTTTCCCCACTTCACTCAGGTGAAAATGGGTACCCAGCTATAGACAGTGAAAGAACTTGTCAGTTTGTTAGCGTTTGAGCGCTTAACCAGCTGCTTGCACTGTATGCTTCCCGGGAAGCTGAGAATGTTTCTGAGCGTTCTATGGTC
>NW_004797328.1:1204309-1208402 GCF_000002075.1 Aplysia californica | reverse complement strand
AGAAGAAGAAGAAGAAGAAGAAGAAGAAGAAGAAGAAGAAGAAGAAGAAGAAGTTTTATTCAAACAACAACAACAATAACAACAACAACATCAACAACAACAAGAATAACAACAATATCAACAACAACAACGACAACGACAACAACACCGACAACAAGACGATAAAAGAAAAGGAAAAAATTGAAGAAAAAAATTTTAACGAGTAAAACAAAACTAGGTATCACAATTTTCACTCAGTGTCAAACCTCTTTAGAAAAGCCATCAATATAAAAGGATCGAGAACTATTCTTTACCATGTCGGTTGGCTGTTTTTCCCTTGTGGGGCTAGCCTGTGAAACGTGAGTTGTGAACATTTTTTTCAAGCGAGTAACATGGTCAAACAAAGATTTCATTGGGTTAATGAAGGATAGGACAGGGATTTTTCTGAGATTCATCGCACGGAGCATAAAGTACACCTGCGTAAAGCGAGGACGTGTGACGATGACTCACATAAATAATTCATCTGAGAATAGGTAGCGTCCCCTTGATTGACGATGCAAGGGGACAGCAGCCGAACAAATCGATGACGCTGGCCTATTTCCGGCTCACATTACTTGGAAGAACCAAAGAGGTTATAATAGTACTAGAGGTCGCAGCTGTGACGTCACCAGCGTAAACTCACTATGGCTCTGTGGCCCACTCAGCTCGCTTCATCGCCATTTTTGAGAGGATTAGAAACAGCGCTTGCCCCATGCAATGCCTAGGTATTCACAGAGTTTGAAACTCAGTTCAGTTTTATTGTATAGTTTTCTTTTTTGTTGTTGTGTTGTTTAATCATATAACCTGCATGCATACACAATACGGCACCTGCTGGCCGATTGTGGAAAACAAAAATGCACTTAAATCTGGGCTACAAATGAACAGAGAGGTATACTATGAGGTATTGTTTGTTTTTCCCGGGTGGGGTGGGGGAGGGGCGGAGGGAGACAAAGTGAGTAATTGAGTTTGTTAAGAAAAAGGACAATTTCATACACTTAGAAAATATATTGCTTTTATGTCATGTTGTCTACACTCTCCTTCTACTTGTACTGATACAAAGCCTAGGTCTTCATAGAATATGAAGGGGGTTAAGACTGGGTTAATTATCTAATACATTAACTCGTTATTGTGTCAAATTGGACAATTACTTGTAGGCTTGGATACTGTAAATCACTTATTATATGGATCCTGTGCGCATACCCAAAGAGCGTTGTTTAATATCGGGTACAAATAATTATATACTTGTATTTCAAAATGCAACACTTAGATAAATAGCCGGTATATCCAAAACGTAAACAATATATTCTAAAATTGGAGTTTATTTTCAATGGTGTTTGGCTACAAAACACCCCATCTTCCATGAACCCCTACTGCTGCTGTTTCACATTCTGTTTGGCAAATGAGACAGAATATTACGCCGGTCTTATTTGTGGGTAGTTACGCCTGGTTGGCTACTTTTATATTGTCTCATCTCAACAACATCGACAGCGGTTTTCTTTTTTCGTTCATCCAGCCTTGAAGGTGTACTAGAGCTGCTGTTGAAACTTCTAGCAGCTTCCTAGTCACGCTCCTGATTTCAGGGGGTTGATACGAGCGCCTTGTTGTGGTCAGCGGTGCAATCTAGACATACTGTTTAAGCGACGCACAACAAAAGTTTTCAATAAAATTATGTTTTTTTTATATAAAATGTTTAACAAGTGATCATATAATCCATCTCATTCATTGTTCTCAATTTTACTCACCCATGATCTCACCGTGTAAAAGGCCCCTATTTGCGTTATTTTGATAGTATCTGGCTCATTTAAAGATAAACAATCCCAAAAATCCTTATGAGTACATTTTAGCGAAAGGAACATCATATGAAAAAGAAATCAACATCAAAAGACCTCGCAGAGTATCATTAATCCGTGATTGAAAAGTGTTAGTGTGCACCGACTGGCCTTTTATCCCTCTCCGAATGGCGGCGCGGTGCCCCTCAAGTTTGACACCCGTGACGTCACAGTTAAGACCTCTAGTTCTATTCATAATCTCTTTGGGAAGAAAAAATAAAAGTACACTCAATCTGAAAACGTTACTAAAGAGAAAAGAAAAATGGATAGCCTATTATAGATCCTAGCCTTGTGCCCCAAGACCACATACTGTCATGGCCGAGTGCGAGTGCACTATGGGCCACACCATTACTCTCATGAAGGGCAAAACATCAGTCTCGCTAAAGTGAATGCGCGTGGCGGTTTTTCATTTGCTTCGAATGGTGCGCTCTACAAGCCTACTGAACTGGCAATACGTCTGGGTGCTTTAGATTTTGTTTTCGGCGTATGCAACTTAATTTGGTCATTTTGTAAGTGCTGAATATTAGAGATACGCTAGAGAGAGAGAGAGAGAGAGAGAGAGAGAGAGAGAGAGAGAGAGAGAGAAGAGAAGAGAAGAGAAGAGAAGAGAGAGAGAGAGAGAAGAGAAGAGAAGAGAAGAGAAGAGAAGAGGGGGAGGGGGGAGTGTCTTACTTTAACAAGGATTTTTTAAAGTATTCTTGAAATCCAGCCACCCATGAAAAGTCATAGAAAAACTTACTATGAGACCGTACTGGCGAGACTGAGCCATCTTTGGCTTGTCTTTAGCGCTGCGAGATCTGCCATCCTCAGACTCAGACTTTCCACTGGAAGATGAGCTAGAACTAGCCCTCTTCTTTTTTGTCTTCTCCTCTCTTCCTCTCTCTTTCCGCTTTTGTTTTTTCCGATCTGGAGAACTGTCCTGACTTGAAGATGATGATGAAGATGAAGGTGATTTGGAGGTTTTTCGGTTTTTGACAGAGGTAAAAGAACTGCCCTTATAGCGTCCTGGCCCTTTATTGGAAGCATGTTCATTGAACTCAGGAGAGTGCGACCTACTTCTGTTTTGTTTGCGCTTTGGAGGAGAATCTCTTCGAGAGCGCGATCCACTTCTGCTTTGTTTGCGTATGGGAGGCGAATTGCTCTGAGAGAGCGACCTACTTCTGTTTTGTCTGCGCTTGGGAGGAGAATCGCTACCAGCTCTTTCCCTTCTTTTGGCCTTTTCGTATCTGTCAGAGTTTCTAGCACCCGCATTATCACCCCGCCCTCCTTTCCTGTTCTGATTCAAAGGAGGCTCATTTTCCCTTCTCCTCTTAGAAACATCTCTTTGATCCTTGTAACCTGGACTGTGACTCCTACGAGGTCGAGCTCCCTCTTGATTTCTGCTCCCTCGGCCTCCTTGATTTCTACGCCTGTCCGGACTCACACTCATCTTTTTTGAAGTCCTGTTTCGTCTGTCAGTATTGTTACTGCCACTTCTATCTCTTCTGTTTGGTAATCTATCACGTCTGTCCATATCACTGCTTCGACTTCTACTTTTATCTTCCCTATTCCTTCCTCTATTCCCACCTTTACTCTTCTCAACTGCTATCTGCCTATTCCTTTCCCAACTCTCACTCCTTCCTCTCTCAGCCCCCCTCTGTTCAGCTCTGTTAACATTTCTCCCCCTAGCTCCTTGGCGGGCAGAGTAGTTCTTGTGCGGTCTATCACCTGGCAAGAAAAGAATTTACAGTAAGGCCATGAGCATATAATTTTTTGTACAGTGCAGCCTCTCTATAACGACATCGTCAGGACCAGAAAAAAATGGCGATATAGAGAGTTGTCGTTATAGAGAGGCAACCAAAAATTATGATATATAAAGAAAAAAATCGGGCCTGGGCACCATGTCGCTATACAGAGGATGTCATTATATCTAGGTCGTTATAGAGAGGCTGCACTGTATGAGTTCAGGGACCACAGCAACTGACATCATGGAAAGAAAAGACTCGAATTCAAAGTCCCTTTGCAGTGAAACACTAAAAGTAAAAGGATGTGTTGTACCAAAAATCAACCATTTTATATGATTTAAAGCCTGGGTCGATAACAGCAACAACTTATGATTTAAAGCAGGGGAGTACAACAGGTGGCTCGCCAGGCCAGTCAATTTGGCCCTTGCTGACCGTTTTTATGTTCGTAATTCAATACATTTGTTGTCATTATATTACGTACTTTGATAATGGCTGGCCCTAATTTTGGTTTCTACATGCCAA
>NW_004797328.1:1202679-1203916 GCF_000002075.1 Aplysia californica | reverse complement strand
CGCTTAATCAGCTGCTTGCACTGTATGCTTCCCGGGAAGCTGAGAATGTTTCGGAGTGTTCTATGGTCTGCTGGGGTAATAATATAGTGTAAAGTGCATAGAGCCTGCTGCTGAGCGGGGATATGCGCTATACAAATGCTATCTATTATTATTATTATTATTATAAAACATATGCAACAAAAAAACCCTCAGATTCTCAGCAATTTGATGAGATAAAAAATATGCAACACGTCTGAGAAGCTACTCATGCATTGTAAAAACAGAATAGTAATTATAACCCTTTAAACCTGCAAAACTAGTAAAATAGCTGAGGGCGAATTTCTCGCCCTTTTGAAAGGATTGTGTAACTTGAGCTAACCATGTTCTTTTATTTTTAAATGTAGATGTTTTTAACCCCCCACCCCGCCCCCAATCGACACAATTCAGATTATTTATGAGGCGGACTTCGACCCTGTCTGTCAGGGCCAATCCACACCGAGGATACAAATTTCAGATAGAAAACCAGAGGTGTTCTATAAAAATTTCCCTCAAATGGGAATTTTTCTCTGGCCTTCTGCGGGCAACGGCAGAGCGCCTAAATGCTACGTCACAGATGGTGGTTATCCATGTTTGAGTAGTCTAGAGATGGGGATTTGGTCAACATCAAGGTACAGAATCGTTTCACAGACACTTGCATACTTTTTCCTTGAGCACTAAATCAGAATTTAGAATCTGTCTTACATCTTACTTAATCAAACTGAGCATACTTCAAGAGCATTTCAATTACGTGATTTCCCCAGATGTACCTGAATCGTACTCCGTGCTTGCCTCTCTCTTCCTCCCTCGTCGCTGTTCAGCTGCCTGATGGTCTGCATCATCCTTTCGTCTTCCCTTTTCTCCTTCTCCTTTCCCATGTTTCGACGTCAGTATGGACAGGTATTTCTTCATGATATCATCCTCACTGCCTTCACTTTCTTCTTCACTACTGCTGTCATCCTCAGATCCAGAACCTTTGTGCTTCTTCTTCTTTCTCTTTTTCTTCTTCTTCTTCTTTGCTTTTTTATCCTTTTTAGATTTCTGTCTTTGCTGCTGTTCAACCTGTAGTGAAAAAAAAAAGAAAAATCAATTTCTAGAAATCTGAAACTTAAGCAACATACAAACTCAGAAAATATTATTCATTCACACACAGGAAGATCAGCACACCACAGAACCCTCTTGCAGAGGGGCTCTCGTGGGCTAGAGGTTAAGGTGTTCGCCC
>NW_004797328.1:1193126-1202579 GCF_000002075.1 Aplysia californica | reverse complement strand
GGAGGGGGTGGAGAGGAATAAGGGAGAAGAGAGGGGGAGGGTGTTTGGGGGATGGAGCGAAAAAAAGATAGAGGGAAGGGAGCAGAGGTGAATAGACGAATAAACAGGGAAGATGGAAGGTAAAGTAAACAATGCACTTGCTTTAGGCCCCCTATGGACACAATTTAGATTTTGATCATTTTGGAGGCAACATGGGGATTACTATCTGATATAAGTGCCGAAGAATAGAAGTTTTTAGTAAGAGTTTTACGGCACTTGCAACACAATAAGGTCATATAAGTGTCGAAGAACAGAGGTGTTACAAGAGAGTAACAAACACAAAAAAGAAGGAGGAGAGACCAGGACAATAGATGTTCGCTAGGAAAGAAGGAGCAAACCACACCAGAGCACCCGCCAACCACCCACGAAGAATAGAAACATTACTACTAGAGTAACAACAACAACAAAAATCCTCGCCCTCTCCAAAGAAAAACAAAACAAACAAAAAACAAACAAACAATAAAAGCCCAACCGAACAACAAAAAAGAGAAAAAGAAAGAGGATAGGTACAATAAGGACGATAGATGTTTGATAAGAAAGAAGGAAAAAATCACACCAGAGCACCCGCCAACCACCCACGGTCCGTGAGTGTGTGTTGACAGCGTGACTCACCTTCCTGGAGCGCGCGAGCGGCGTTATGACCGGGTGTTTGTGTTTGTTTTTATGTATGTGTGTGTTTGTTTGTGCGTGTATGTAAGAGTGTGAGTGTATGAGTTTATGCATGTGTGTGTGTGTGTGTGTGTGTGTGTGTGTGTGTGTGTGTGTGTGTGTGTGAGAGAGTGAGTGTGTCTCTGTGTGTGTGTGAGTGTGTCTACTACTTGACTCACCTTCCAGGAGCGCGCGTGCGGCGTGATGACGGGGTGTTTATGTATGTGTGTGTGAGTGTGCCTATATGTATGTGTGTGTATGTGTGTGTGTATTTGTGTGTATGTCTATGTATGTGTGTGAGTGCGTCTACAACTTGACTCACCTTCCTGGAGCGCGCGTGCGGCGCGATGACCGGGTGTTTGTGTATGTGTGTGCGTGTGTATGTGAGTGTGTGTTTGTGTATGTGTGTGTGTCTATGTATATGTGTGTGTATATGTCAACAACTTGACTCACCTTTCTGGAGCGCGCGTGCGGCGAGATAACCGGGTGTTTGCTCATCTCGATGTTCTCCTCCTGCAGCATGGACCAGGTCGGCGGAACTGACGTCACAACACCCACGTCTTTCTGGATGACCGGGATGCCGTCCTGTGGAGCGGTGGTCGTATTGAAATCGAAATAGCGATATATTCATAGTTTTACACATATCGATATCTTATCGAAGCAGTAAGAAAAATATCGCTATCTCGATATTTTCATATGACCACCACTCAGAGATAGAGATAGAGATAGAGACAGAGAGAGAGAGAGAGAGAGAGAGAGAGAGAGAGAGAGAGAGAGAGAGAGAATGTGTTGATAAGTGCTTTTGTGTATGTATTTACCATGTCGCAACAAATTTCTCTTTGTGGAAATCAAATTAAGGTTATCTTATTTTATGAACCTACAAGTTTTTGCAACTCCTTCATTTTCACAGGGTTCTCCAACAACTGCCTCTTAGACTCTTCCTCTTTGCGCCTGAAATGGACATAAGAGAGATATTATGAATTTACAAATGTTTTCTGATTGGACATACTCACTGGATACAATCAATGTACCTATATGATTTTATGTTTTAAGCCCATCCATAAATACCAAAATTTTAAAAATCCATATTTTGATTAATTTGGTCTTCATCTTTATCCTGACAACTAGACCAGGCGCTCTGCAAACAAAATTGCATCCTTGCGTTTCATAATACACACGATATATCAGTACCACAACAAAGATCAAATCATTATCACAGCTCACTTAATGGCAAACAAGGGATCCTCTCTCATCTTAGCAGCCATATCCAAGGCAATATTTGCCTTGATTCTTTCTCCAAAAATAACACTTGCATCATCTGCAGAAAAAAGAGTAGCATATAATAAAATAATTTCTTTCAAATAAAGATTTTGAAAAAGCATTCTACTGGTCCCCTGCATTTCTGCATTATACTCGATACAATTGGTTGAAAATATACAAAGATCACAAACACATTTTTCAGCTGATGAATGGCTTTTGTAAAGCGCCAGCCACAGTACTTCTCGCTCAGTTACCCTGTTCAAGAAGATCTATACCCAAGTGTCACCATAGTTAAAATAAAAATATTATGACAAGT
Organism: Aplysia californica; assembly: GCF_000002075.1. Taxonomy (NCBI): domain Eukaryota; kingdom Metazoa; phylum Mollusca; class Gastropoda; order Aplysiida; family Aplysiidae; genus Aplysia; species Aplysia californica. The sequence continues at coordinate 1,200,316 of NW_004797328.1, read as the reverse complement.
TCTGTAATACATTGAAGTTCATGGATAAGAAATTTTCAGTAGGAATATAATGACTGATACATCTCCTTTAAGATAAAATGAGGAACACTGTGGCACTGACAGGTATATAAAGCACAGGGAAAGTCTATGACGAAAGAGTTGAGTGATGTACGAACAAGAAAAAAATAGGTTTATCTAGTGGCGCACTATGGCCATTGCGTTATAAAAAATGTCATAACGTTTTACATAAAATGTCTGTTACTGCGCAGACTTTTCATAAACTGCAACTCAATAACACAAGAAACCCCTAAAAAAAACCTTGAAACAAAATCAGAGTAAGTTTCATTTACAACAAACCTTCTTTCTGTTCAGTCTCCCCCTCAACATGTTTGTCTATTCTTTTTCCCAGAAGGTACTCTTCGCTGTCAGGCTTTTCACCTTTGTACATCCATGAAACTCCATCTCTGAAAACAAAATGATTTTTAGTCCTTGTAAAGGTGTGGATGGTCAATATCAAACAGGATAGACCATAGATACCATAAATATAATACAAGACACAGAACTTTAATCAAAAGCTCTCCTCAGGAATGAACAGTAGAGTAGTTTCCCTTGTATGGCACACAATATCGTTACACCAAAATATTATTTTCCAAACTACAGTAGAACACGCCTATAGTGGGACTTTTGGCTCCAGAAGAAAAATCCCGCTGTAGGTTAGTTCCCGCTATAGGAATACAAAGGGACATTACTGAAAACATTTTAAAAATCCACATGATTACCTTCCTTCCATATGAATAAAATTTGCGCTTTAGGTTAGTCTTTCTTATCTTGTCAATTTCGTTGATTATCTCGGCCTTCAATTCCAGTGAGAAGCATTTCCTTTTGTCTTTGTTGGAAGCTATCTTTTCCTCGGTTAGCTGCTTGTGTTGCCTATCATACCGGTAGGCCTACAGTAGAACTGGTGAAGTGGATGTGAGCGTATGCCTGAGCATCAATGATCGCAATTCAATGGCATATCACTTAAAATTTTGGAGTAGCTCACATAACGCATCTCTCCGCACCATCTTTCTCTGCCACCTGACCCACCTCACTCATCACTGGACAGGCCAATCACAACGTCGCACTGCTGACTGCCCGTTTGGACACCGCCTACAGCCCCACACCCCCCAACCTTCTTCCCCACAGCTAGAGCTCGCTCGATCTCTCCCGCTGTATCCAAGTTCACGCCTTTCCTTGCCCCGTTAAACCCGAGCACAGGTAATTGAGTTTGCATAGAAAAAAAAGGAGGATTCCGGTAAGGTCCCGCTGCAGCGGGTGACGCTACAGTCATGTTCTGCTGTATAGATCTACATCACTTTTGGAGTGGTTCACTTAACGCGTCTCTCCACACCATCTCTTTCTAGGCCTACTGCCTGCCCCACCTCTCTTATCATTGGACTAGCCAATCACAACGCCGCACCACTGACTGCCCGTTTGAAGCCTGCCTACAGCCCCCGCCCCCCAAATCGAGCGAGCCCTCCCGCTGTATCCAAGTTCGGGACTTTCCCTGCCGCGCTATATATCCAAGCATAAGTAATTGAGTTCACACAGATAAAAAAAGTGGGACTCCGGTAAGTTGCCGCTATAGTCATGTTCTACTGTATATAACACTGTTACAGTCCTCAAAGCAGACATTAAAACAAAACATAGGGAAAGATATTTTCTTCTCAGTGCAAAATTCTTGACAATATTATATTAACAGTTTCACAAAATAGTATGGAAATACAGATTTCTCAAAAGTTACTGCTGTTTTTGGTGGTTCAGATGTTATCATACTCCATTTAAATTAATGGCAAGTCTTAAATTGCTTACTAAAAATAAGCTGCAGCAGTAAAACTATTGCCCAGAGCATTCAATGTTTCCTTGTAAAAACTCTTTTCATCTTCCACTATAATTCATTGAGACATGATAAAAAAAACATCAACTGAGATTACAATGGTGTCGCTTCATGAGTGATTTAAGTTGCAGGACACAATAATTCACTTTTCAAAAGGATAATACAATATGGGAATAATATTTTATAAGCAAAATAGTAAAACAGTTTTTATACAAAATTATTTACCCTGTCTCTGTTCTCAAGGAAGCAATCTTGTGGCGCTCATCTGCATCCAACTTCTCCATCACTACTATTGAGTGTCGATGTTTCTAAAAACAGATTACAAATAGAAAGTGAAAAGTGACTTTATGCAGTTGCGAGTGCAGTAAAATCTTACTAAAACTAACTATCGCTAACCCTGACCCTACCCCTCTATTCTACTCTGTCTCATAGTGGTCACTCGTTACGGAAGTCCCCCCAAAGACTTAATTCAGTACTTTCATGCTTCAGTTTATTAAAAAATGCCCCAAACAAGGTGATTTACACTTTTCTGTGTCTGCCCCTCTAAGACTTATGCTACTCCTGTCACTACCACCACACCCGACCAAACTAAGTCTCAAAAGTTGGTTGTTAAAATAGTGATGCATATTTTCATCTCATCGTCAAAGCAGGGAATATGCTACAATGATGTGCAAATTTTTGTGTATCATCAAGTACTTTGAATGAAAATATAGCCTGAGAAAGCATTTCTTGTCCTAATGGTTAAATTTAGTGGAATTACAAAATGTATGTGGAAAATACCAAAAATTCGAGCGGTCAAAACGTGACATTACAAGATGGTAATTTTAATGAAGTGAAACTTTATGCAGGAAAGGAAAATGCTAACCATCTCATGTTGTTTCTGTTGTAGGTTGAGTGTTTAAGAAAAGCACGCATTTTGGCGATAAACTGTAGGGCAGAAAGCCCCAGACTGGGTGACAACTCTAGTGACAGGAATGGACATGTTTCTCGTCATTTTCCTGTTCTATTTTAAGCCTATTTAATGATGAAAAAAGAAAAGACTTTTAAAGAGATGAATAAAATGGGCATTACTTCAAGTCGAAAGGGGTTATTAAACACACTTGTTGAGTTGTCTTCACTCGTTGGGATATTATAAGCAAAAAAACTTCCTCATCGCAATTTCTGTCATTTCATCATGTCCTTTCATGACCCTGTATTTTGTTTCTCGGCTTTGCTACCACATGTTTTAATAAACTAACTACTTCCATATAAATGTCTCCAGGTGAGACTGAGCGCACATTTTTGTTGATGGAGGACCGGGGAGGAGATTAAGAGGTACTAAAGTTTTTTGTCATCACTTTCCTTATCATCATGTCCGTTTCAGATCTATTAAATTGTCAAGTCCGGTGGCTAAACAAGCCATGGTCTCGTTAAATCTAATAAAGCATGGTTTAGTTTCTGTGTAAGAATCAGTTGCATAAAATAGTGCTTGATGATTCAAAAATAAATCTGAAATTTAGAGATAGGTCACACATGGACATAAGCAATGAAGGAAAAAAATTCATGTCATCCTCATGTCCATTACATTCTCATCAGCTTTTAGTTGTAGAATATTGCAAAATTCATTACTGCTTAGAAGATAAAAGTAAAGGAGGCACATCTGAATGAATTTTAATCCTTCACCACGGCTGTTCAGTTTCACTCTCCGAGCGGCGCACTTAGTTGTAGCCCGTCTGACCCTTCTGACCCCTGTGACCCCTCGCGGAAGGTAATAAATCTCGACGCGTTACGCCACTTCCACCGGCCTATCCCTAGATCTGACCGCTCCGCGCGGTAAGGGTACAATTTCCAGAAATTAACTGGAATTTACAACATAGTACTCCCTTTCTCCATCCCGTAAACCTAGGAGTGTTGTATACTAAATAAAAGCTCAGCATCTCCTCTATAACCCGCAGTTTGAAACCAGTTTCTATCTCGTTTTATACTCCCTTGGGATACCTATATACTACCACTGTTGTACAGCTCTGTGTTATTGAAGTTTTTGGATTTAAAAGAGAATTTTGATAATTCGAGCCGACAATTTTTGTTTTAACCTTCATATTTCTTTTTATAAATCTATTCTCTCCATTGTGCTGAAAAAATCTCAGAGTAGGAGCTAAATTTCCATGAACTAGCGCACTTTATGTGACTAGTCTAGTGCAACGCTCAGTGCAAAGAAAAACTCTGTGAAGCGGGAACTTGCCGTCTGACTTTCTTGTGTGTTTATAATTATTGAGCCTTTTAACATCAAAGATGGAACACTCTTATAACATCCACTTTGAGAATTTAAACAAGTTGTGTCGTACTTGTGGTGAAAGAAGTTTAAAAACTAAAGTTTCTCAGCAGCGTCGATTTTTGTGTAAAAACTTTAAGTTTGACTTATTGCAATATTATAGACTGAACATTGACAACGACACAGCCGACAAGCATTCCAACACTCTGTGCAGGAAATGTGGCTCGCGAATATACACACTACGGAAGCAAATTACAAATGCGGCTTTGAAGGCCGCACAGAAATGTGTAGAAGACAGTGCCTATGTTTGGTCCGCTTACGACGCAAGCATAAGCATTAACGAGTGCTCTGTGTGTGCTCGCTATGTTAAACTTAGCAAAGGGTGCATTAAAGAGCGCATTCCTTTGCTTACGGAAGGACACGAGTTGCGTTCTCCGCCCACCGCTCGTATGGCAGTGGAGTCTGCAAGCATAACGGATACCCCCACCCCAGATGTTTCCACTGTAAGTACAGGCGATGGTGCTCAGCCCTTTACCACTCAATCCATTGACAGCACATTTACACATACAGACGAAGACTCATTTTACATTTCACCAGAAACTCATATTTTGACATCCACACCTAAAACGAAGACGAAACAGTTCACAGACAGTACCAGCTCCCCATTAGTCAAACATGAAACGACAATAGAGTCAACACTTTTGAAATCTGACACAGAGCCACTCACACCGTTAGAAGAAAAAGTTGCTACACATCTGATCAGACGAAAGCTTAACACATCTCAGACGAAAGGACAGTTGAGGTTCAAAACAAAAGGACAGCCATTAGTGTTTCAGAGGATAGTCACACACAGAATATCATCTGACTTAGCATCTCTCGCCATCTCTCACACAAATATTGTACACCCGTCAGAACACATTTCCATTAGCGCAGACATCGATTCATATCTAAAATTATTCCGCAAGTTATTTCCTCACACAGTGTCACCAAAAATACACATGCTAGAGCGCCATTGCCTGCCATTTATGAAAGCCTGGGGCTTTGGCCTTGGCATGCTGGGCGAACAAGGGGGGGAAATGCTCCATGCCACAATCGCCAGAGTGGAAAAGAGAACAGTCGGCATAAAAAGCAAACAAAAACAACTGAAAGCTGTGTTGGAAGCACACCGACTACAGACATCTTCAGATTTGAAGGCCGCACTCCCTGAGCCGGCGGAAAAACGCAGGAAAAAGTAAACAGGACTACAAGACGATTTAGACGATTCAGACCATTCACGGATAAAACATTAGTTCCTAAACAGTTTTATAGTAGTATGTTTATCAAAATATTGACTATAGTAACATCAATTCAGCTGTGAAGGTGTAAAGAACGGTCTTCATTCTCATGTGAAAAGTACTCGTGCGTTGGCTGGACTCAACTGTTTTCCCACTCACTGACAAGACTGTGTGCATTAATCAACAATAGCAACAAGACTTTTTGGTCCTACCTCATAAACGTAAGTGTGTTTGAAAGTTCAAAGTCTGACTGTGAGCTGAAAATGAAGACTGTAACAATCTGTCGGTCCATTTATTTTTAATTATTTTTTAAAAAACATTTTTGTTTGTAATAACCGATCTATGATGAAAGCCACTTTCCCCCTCTTTTAAACAACACTTTCTTTTACTTCTCCGTGATAAAAATAATACTGTCGTAAACTACACCTTCGTCTTCATGTGATCATTTGGTTGTTGTTTCATTGACTTTCTCGGCTTTCATAAGAACTGGTGTTGTTTTATGTGTACAAAACATAACATCGCGGGGGAGCCGCTGACCGCGAGGCCGAGTGCCCGCAGGTAGCGTAACCGGGGCGTGACCTCGTCTCGGAGGTCAGGTCGACCGGCAACTAAGAGATCCTGAGTGGAACAGCCGTGTCACAGGAGCAAAAAAGGAAAAATTGAAACAAAATGGATGGACATGATCAATGACAAAAAGTTTACAGTTTAATGTCATCATCATGTCCACATCGAATATCACTCTATTATAAAATATTTCTTCATCAGATTTTTTCTGCCAATCATATTTATATTTAAACTGTAAGGTATACTTGTAAAACCTATTTTGAAGCCTGGGTATGCTTTTCGAAATGCTCAAAGGATGAAGGGATAAATGGACATGATGCATGACATGTTTCTTCTTGTCATCACTTCATATGTCATGTCCATTGCATATCTCTGCGTGCTCACCAACCTATGGCAACTTTTCTGTTTGTCTAAATCATGTCTCTGGATAAGACAATCAAATGACTTCATGTGGGTTCAAGAGAGTTCTTCAGACTTCATTAGTTATCAAATAAAAGAGAAATTTACATATCAAACATTACAGACATGATATATGACAGTAATCCGAGTGGAAATCTGACAGATAATTTTGGTACAGTTGGTCTACTTTGATGTTTTTTGCCTTGATTTGCCCATTTCTATTATCATCCTGATGAATTTTAGACAAATCCTATAGAAACTTGCAAATTACAGTACACTTTATTGTGTCATCATCATGTCCATTCAATAAGTGCTGACTGCCAGAAAATAGAACATTACGAAAAAACGGTCAGACTTTTTATCTTAAATTCAGGACATAATGAAACTTCAGCTTACTGTTGATAAAATGAGATTGCTTTTGGTTTAGTTAGATTTCAAAATTCATCTTTTTGTCACACTTTCAGGACCAACTTTCGAGACTTGCTCATATATATATATATATATGAGGGGTGGATGTCAACAGAGAAGTCCAAACGGGGAATCAGGCTTACTCTGCTCATCTCTCTAGCCTAAACAGTACAAAGTCTGCTTCGACTATCAAGGCACCCCAGAAATGGCAGTTCACAAGAGAGAGACAAACATAAAAGAAATAGATGAAAATGACGATAGTAAGGATGACGAGGAAAGAAAAGGCAGCAGTTCCCCCTATGTTGTTCTGGCACAGTATGAGCACGACATTGATAAATCAGCCCATTTACAATTCTACAGTGAATAAAAACATGTCTATATCCCCCCTTTGGGAATGGTTTAAAGATACTTCAGTCGGCAGCACTGCCCAAGGGTGGGG
>NW_004797328.1:1190224-1192200 GCF_000002075.1 Aplysia californica | reverse complement strand
AATGTCGTCAGTACGTTAAGCCGTCCCTGGCGGCTCGAGAACCGACGTTCAATTTTAGCTTAGATTCTATTCCAATCCACATATATATTCATGTTAAAATAAAGGTCATAATATTATGTTGACTTCCGGGTCAAGCGTTTCCACCGAAAATCTGAAGTTTTGATTCAGTTTTGAAACACGATTTCGAAGTTTATGCGACTTTGTTTTATCGCGATGCTCAAATTATAGCCCAGACATCAATCTTACTACCTTTACACAACAAAATATACCATTATTTTGAACACTAAAGGACTCTTCTTTACAATATTGATACGATTGGGCTCAAATTACAATTTGCTCTGTTATTGAGAAATCAATATTTTTCAGTGCTAGATCCAGATCTAAATTGTCAAATTATTTTTTCCTTAAAAAAAATCGCTATTTTTTTGTTAAATTACACACAAAAAGTATCACTCAAGACATTTGTGAGGCAGTGTGGTGGAATCAGGCTCCCGTCAAAATAATCAAAATGAAGTCACTTGCATTTTCCCGCAGGTTTGTGAATTTTTATTAAATATATGCTTTTTGGCTCAACACCTTTCATGCCCATTAAAGAACTCATTTCTGGGTGGATTTTTCTGAAAAACGATGATAAAAGGCGCAGAAAATGTAAATTTTCAGTTACCACGGACTCTTAAGCTAAGGAAATAACTAGCCTTTGGCGGCCATTTTCTCACTAATTTTACCTCTGAAAACAGGTGACCCCCACCTCCTTCTTTCGTAAATATTTCGACCTGTATTCAAGATAAAATATGCTTTTTTTTCATCCAAGTAAAGACAAGTGAACAAGCTTTAAGATGATACCAATAACTCTACATGCCCAAAAATTGATGAGAGCCTGATTCCACCACGCTGCCTCACATTTGTAAGTTTCCAAATGCAATTCTGAATAATTCCATATATGCGATACGAGGGGTTTTTTCCGTTTGTGAATGCATCTTGTCCATTTTTCAAGATTATAAATAAACCAATTTTTTTTCAATGTCGGATGTCATGATCCAAATTAGCAAATTTTATGGAATGTATATAAATAGCTACAAATTTTTCAATTCTATATATATATTAATTTATGGTTATTTTGATCTATCATTTGACTCGGTGCAAACATATTTTTTGAGTTTCATCGAAGATGGTAATTTTTTATTTTCAAATTTTATCCGAATCCAAGCAAAATTGTGTTGCATAATCGCCTCTTACAGGAGCCAAAGTTGGAAAAATTGAAAAATACACAAATAAAACATTTAGCAATGACAATGAAAAATTAAATTCTCATCCAAATTGCTTTAAAATGGGCTTAAATGAAAATAGAGTAAATTCTAAGAACTATGGTTTTTAAATCTAAAAAATCCATTGATAAATAAAAAAGTTTTTGGGATTTTTGTTTGCAAAATTTTGGAGGACCTTCATATAGGAAAAAATCCCCAAAATGTGGGACATGTTTTGATGTATTTTGAGGAACGGAGTGCTTATTGGCCCATAGGGGCATATAAAATTTCCCCTAGAACACTTATTATTTGCCCACAAAATTGCGAGTTTCTTCCCCTTATCTTCTTCCCATCCCGCCCAAAAATAATCCTCCCACTCTTCCAGATTCGCTCCAGTTAAAAACTAACCCAACGCACCACTTGCATACAGGAAGACTCCTTCCATCTCTATATATTATTTCGCATTCTAGCCTACCCTAACCCGTCTCCCGAACACATTTCCCCAAAACGCAGATTTTCCTGCTCTTTCTTCCTTTCTTCAAGAAAAGCAACCAGGCCAAATAAAAAAAAAAGAAAAAGAAAGAGAGAAAGAAAAAAAAAGAAAGAAAGAAATCCCCCTGCTGTGAGCCAGGCAAAAACCAAGCACCAGATGACCCCGGCAGTAACCTGTACCGTACCGAGCCAGGGGCGTGGAGTAGAAACTCTCTCTCTCTCTCTCTCTCTCTCTCTCTC
>NW_004797328.1:1168948-1190124 GCF_000002075.1 Aplysia californica | reverse complement strand
CCCCAATTCACAAATGGTAAAAATGAAAATACAACAGCAAAATCCCAATTAAATATCAGAGAAATTATTTTATATACACTTCTCTTAGGCTTTTAAGTTAATCTTATATTTTACACCAGTGTCATGACATTTTAAGTTTTCAGTTAGAATGAAAGTAAGTCAATTTCTACTATAATATTAAGGAAGTATAGATCTCTATCTAGAATGACTCCCAAACCAACGAAAAGATGACAAAACTCACTTGTGTTATTAATGATACAGAATGCTAAAAGTAATAGCCGTATTTATTATTTCTTAATAATCTTAATAATCAAAAACTATTAAAGCTAGAGAATGCCTCAGGCAAACATTAACAAGAAGGGATAAAGTGAGAAAAAATAAAAGAGAACAGTTGGGACAACACCCACACCATGTTATGAAATACATTGAAAAACAACGCATTAAATGGCTCACGTGGGCCAATAAGCCCCAGCTTATTTGCCCATGTGGGCCAATAAGAGCAGCCGGTAAGAAAAACTGTTCAAGTCAGTAATGAATTGGAGCATATGAATGAAACTTGGCATCTTCATGTGGTTTTTAGTGCAGAATCTAGTTCTGCTATCACTTTTTCAATGTCTTTATTACTTTGGATCTTAAAGACTGATATTTGCGTGAAATTTGTTGAAATTGCGTGACATCGTTTTTACAGCGACGCGATCACCCCTTCTAAAACTCAGTAAAGCGCTATCGGGAAAACCAGCGATGTAGTCATCGTTGACCTATTTAGTATTTAGTTATAGGCAGCCAATCACATGCCGCCTAGCGATTATGCGTCTCTTGCATGCCGGCATCTCGCGTTTGGAATGCGTGATCGAGTTTCCAGCTCTAGTGTTTTATCAATGGATGGGTGGTAATTTTAAAATGGTACGTAAAATCTACTAAACGCAGAGATCTGAAATTTTATAGCAATAAAGAAGACATGTGGGGCACTTGTGTGGTTGGCGATCAACCCGCAGCTCTGCTTAGTTTTCGAAGCTCCGCTTAGTTTTCGAAGCTCCGCTTAGTTTTCGAACCGCAGTGGAAATTCGCACAAACACTGCAATATCTCCGGTTCTAGTAATCGTTCGGGATTGTACGCTGGCATGTCGTTAATTTAACCTTTTTTCTGATTGGTTGCCGAGTTTAATTTATTTTCGTCCAGGAGTTTTCCCGTAACTATACTAAGAAGAGAGTCACTTCTGATTCCGAGCGGCCCAAAAATTACCCCTCGCGCGGAGGCCGATTTCCGGCCCAAGGCGCAGCGGGGGATTGGCATTGCTAAAACATTACAGATGTATTCTACAAATCATACTGAAAATTTCAGTGTATAATGTTAATATATTTGAATTTGTGACCCCAAAGACCTTTGAACTGCGCACAAGTCATGATCTCATTTTGCCTTCTCGAAAAAAATTCGTCCACAAGCCGAAAATAATATGTGTTGTAGCGAATGAGTTAAAGTAAGATTAGGGAAAGGTTTAGTTAACTCATTGGCTACGCCGAGCCGTGGGGGGTGGCGCGGCTAAAGTGCTGTCAGTACGCTAAGCCGCCCCCGGCGGCTCGAGAACCGATCTTCAATTTTAGCTTTTAGATTCTATTCCAATCCACATATCCATGTTAAAATAAAGGTCACATTGAAATGTTGACTTCCGGGTCAAGCATTTCCACAGAAAATCGGAAATTTAGATTCAGTTTTGAAACGCGATTTTGTAGTTTATTCGACTTTGTTTTATCGCGATGCCAAAATTATAGCCCGGACACCAGTCTTAGTAATTTTACTCAACAAAATTTATCATTATTTTGCCCACTAAAGAAATGTAGGACTCTTTTTAATAATATTGATACGATTGGACTCATATATATATGGCTAATGCACGGTTCTTGAGAAATCAATAATTTTGAGTGCTAGATCTAGGGCTAGATCTAGATCTAAATTGTCAAAATATTTTTTTCTCCTGAAAATCACTAATTTTTGATGAAATTACACAAAAAGTGCCACTCAAGACTCAAGACATTTATATAGGTTTATTCCAAATGCAATTCTGAATAATTCCATATAAGATACGAGCGGGGTTTTTTCTGTTTGTGATCATTTTTCAAGATTATAAAAAAAATTTTTTTTCAATATCGGATGTTATGTTCAAAATGTACAAATATTATGGAATGTAGATCTAGGTAAATAACTGCAAACTTTTAAATATTTTCCAGTTCTATATATTCATTAATGGTTATTAAATTTTGATGTATCATTTGACTAGATCTAGATTCTAGATCTAGAATCTAGAGGTGCAAACATATTTTTTTAGTTTCACCAAAGATTTATTAATTTTTTATTTTCAAATTTTATCCCCATCCAATCACAATTGTGTTGCATAATCGTCTCTTACAGAAACCAAAGTTGAAAAATACATAGGCCTACATTTATTTAACCGTTACAGAGATGTATTCTACACATACTGAAAATATTAATTTGAATTTGTGACCCCAAAGACCTTTTAACTGCCCACTAGTCATCATCTCATTCGCCCTCCTGAAAAAAAATTCGTCCACAAGCTGAAAATAATACGTAGTCGTAGTGAATGAGTTAAAAGGGTCCTTTGCCTTTAGTTGTTAAACCTTTTAAACTCAACCTAGGCTACCCTACAACTCTAGATTACACTCTAACTTCGGTAATCCTCACTTTATTAATTCTGAATCCAGAAATAATTATGATGATTTGATGAAGTAGTCTGCAGGCTACGTTCACGACGCCAAAGGTTTGGCAGGCTACGTTCACGGCACCCTGAATGCAGTTTGCTGGCGCTGTTGACGCTACCTTCGCGGCACTCAAGCTTCATTTAGACGGAGCGTCCACTCCCTCCCGTACGGCTCTTAGATTTAGATAGAAGTATGCTCACGGTCTTGATAATCGCTCGGCTGGACTGCGTCACTATATTGATCGATATCTTAATTTGGCCAAGACAAAGAGTACATAATCTCCAGCAGGACAAAATTTCAAATGAATCCATTCACTTTACAATATAGATCTAGATTCTATTATATAGAATCTAGGATGAATTTGGGGTTCACTCACAATATTGTCTTGACGTCTGATGGGTACCGTCTGCTGTCTGGCCTAGATCTATATCTATATCTAGATTCTAGTAGTAATAAGTAACTTAAATACACAGTGATCTCAATGATAATAAGACTAGATGTAGACTACATCGCAGTCATCTCATCGCAGATTCTAGAATCTAGACTTGTTTCTCGTGAAATGAATAACCTAGATCTAGATATTTGAAATACAAAGGACAGGCAATAAGGTGATACAATGATGAATTCACATTACCTTTCTATAGTATTGCCCCCAGTTGAATTAAAAATAACTTAGTGAATGAATAATATATTCAGTTCAATATATCGGTAATGGGTACTTTAAAGTGTTTATTGTGTTATAGGAGGACGCCATTTTGAATTAATAGTACCAGGGACGGGACTATAAATCCTCTGATAGTACTGGTACATTTCATACGAACAACTTTTTAACAAGTAGTTTCTGATACTTTACAGAAATATTGATCAAAAGATATTATCTAAATCAACTTAATAAAAACTAATAATACTAATTATGAATGAATTTATCTCTTATGAGCACATCAAAAGTAATAATCTATACTTACCCATTTTCCATAGGATGAGTTCGTTAGGTTCGAGCATGACCAATTTGGCATTAAAGTATTTGAAATTTTGGAAGGGTAAAGTAAAAATTGTAAAGGAAAAAAATGCCTGGGGCTTAACTAGCCTCTGTACAAACTGTAACAGGCTCAGGCCAAAGTTCTTCCATTACAAATTTTAGCAGGCTGCCCCGAAATTCTCTTATGAATCCTAAGAGATCGCGTCTTTTCAATTAGCCTAAGCAAGAAATTTGCTAAGTTTTTACATCGACAAAAAAAAAGAAAAAAAAAGAAAAAAAAAAAGAAAATGAGAGATCGATCTAGATTCTAGATAGATCTACCCTGAATTTAAATTTTAACTACACTAAAATCAAAGAATCGGAATCTCTTTCCAATATTTAACAACGAACCACTTAGGCCTAGTTCGTGGTAACAACAGAGTAAAGGTGATTTCCGTTAATGTATGCAAGAGTTGTTTTATTGTCAAATACCAGACATGGGATGTCAATTCCCCGCCTCCCCCCCTCAAGAAATTTGAAAATCAGCTAGGCTACGAAAAGTACAATAATATACAAGTAATTGAAATTGAATTTCTCTCGGGACACCCCCCCCCCACCCCCACGATAAAACGACACATCATATAATATTTACAACTTCTCTTCTCGTCTCTCTCCCTCTCTCTCTCTCTCTCTCTCTCTCTGTCTGTCTTTCTCTCTCTCTCTCTCTCTCTCTCTCTCTCTCTCTCTCTCTCTCTCTCTCTCTCTCTCTCTCTCTCTCACACACACACACACACACACACACACACACACACACACACACGCACACACAAAACACACACAGATACACAGACGAGAAATCGAAGCTTTGTCAGCAAATATCGAGGTGCAAATATATAGATAAAAAAGACCACCACGTACGGTAGCAGAACCTGATCGAATTTTTAAAAAAAATTCTTTGTAATTTCCAGATGATGAGTCGTAAATATACAAGTCGGCTGCGGGCTAGGCCCACAATAAGTTACCACGCCTCTAGTGGGCCAATGTATAAACGCAAGAATACAACTCTGACGCTGGAAGTGTTCTCCTTGCGCTGGAACCGGTAATAACCAAGGAGTTTAGAACTACTTTTAATCTCCTTGGTAATAACAGAATGAATAACAGTTCTAAAACAGATCTAGCAACCCCGCGACCCCACAATAAAAACGCTCCCTAATTTTAAAAAAATTGGTTTCGCTTTTTCCTGCTCATTTTCTCTCTACAGCTTTGTCATTCTAAATTAATGAGCATCGCGAATCCCTTTCATACATTGAATCAATCTAGATTCTATATTCACTTCAAAATGAGCCGGGAAGATTTCAAAGGGAAAGGAGGCGAGTAAGCGAATCGAATAGCCTAGGCCTAGGTCAAATCAATGATAGTAAATAACTATCTTTGGTCAAATGCGGAAATCGAGTTTTGTGTTGTGCCTCGTTTGAGTTTGTGCTGCTCCGAACTTTGACCTAAAGGAGTTGGGGTCAAGTACGTGCCACGATAGGGCTTAACAGATGACGTAGAGCGCAGTTACTCATTGGATGTGGTTTAGTAAACAAGCGTGAGCCCTCGCGAGAGCTGTTATATTGCCAAATACCAGACCATTGCATTTTTGTTCAGAAGTGTAGAGCTTCCATCTTTTAGCATAATGTCAGCCCCAGATGAAGGCGCCAATCCAGAACTGAAAGGTGGACACGCACCTGCAGGTTTGTTCTGAAAACACAATCCTGGTTGCTCGCAACAACGTTCAGTATGTTTCACTTTCACACCGTCACCTGCCCAGCTGAGAAGTTGGTCTGTTGGGTGGTATCTCGACTCTAGACTAAGATATAGCGGTGATCTTGTTCGTTTAAGTCCACGATCCATTTGTTTACATCCAGAGAAGAAATCCAGAAGTCTTGAAGACCAAATACTATTTGAATTCCTTCGATTTGAATTAGGCTACACAAAGAGCAGGGATGCAACCCAACTGCAAAACATAAAATTAGGATAAAATTTTGAGACAGCGACACCGCCTTGCCTCCACATTTCATTGTAAGCTTGTCGATTTCATCCTCTGGCTGTCCAGACCTCTCCCCGTGCTCCATGTGAGTCTTAAAAAATACTCACCCCGTCTCTTGAATCGTGTTTCTCAGGCGAACGTTAAAGAGTGGTGTTGAGGAAAACTTGTCAACTTTTTATTGTTTTAGGCTTAGGTGTATAAACTCAGCAAAGTAACTTGCGATGAGGGATTTTGCAAAGGAAGTGGTTATTCTTACCCGGGGTGACAATAACCCATGTATTGCCATTCCCCTCGTTTTACTGGAAATGCCCCCAGAGGGATCAGGGCTGAGGTTACCACCTAGGGGGAGGGAGGGTCTGGGCTTATGCTTGACAGGATAGTGTTTGTGTCCGAATAGTCACAGTCACGGTTGTCAGTTTGGAGCCAAATCCCAGAAATTTGGCTCTTTTGGATCGCATCTGACCTGATGAATTTCCAAGTAATGCCAATGAAAATTAAATTTTTCGCTTTATTTAGCCCTTAAATTATTTGGTACCTAAAAAAGAATTTTCAATTCCAAAAATTATTCTTTTCTTTAATTTTAAGAATCGCTTGATGAATAAAGTTATTGGGTTGTAAAGGTCAGCAAAATATGGATGACCCACATATAGGATCAAACACTCCTAAACAGTGGACCACACAGTAGCAGATTCTGTAAGATAATCGACGATGTATCTCAGTAATTAATCAGAGTGTTAGAGAAAGAAACTTGGCTACCCGATGTGTTTTTGGGTGGAAAAATCATATCTGCCGTCAGATTTACTAACCATGTCGTAGTTAATTTGTTATAATATAGCAATGCCAATGAAAATTTAATTTTTCACTTGTTTAGCCCATTTTTATTTGGTAACTAAGAAAGAATTTTCAATTCTAAGAATTATGCTTCTTGAATTTTAAGAATCAGTTCATAAATAAAAAAGTTATGGGGTTGTAAAGGTCGGCAAAATATGGATGACCCACATAATATAGGAAAACACTCCTAAAAAGTGGACCACGCAGTAGCAGATTCTGTAAGAAAATCGACGATATCTCGGTAACTAATCGGAGTGTTAGAGAGAAACTTGGCTACCCGATGTGTTTTTGGGTGTAGAAATCATTTCTGCAGTCAGATTTACTACCCATTTCGTAGTTATTTTGTTATAATTAAAATTTTGGTGTACATATTTGATTTTGCGAAAAAGGGGTGTCGGGATGAGTCCATTTTTATTTAATAGCATCGTATCACAACATGGGATCTTTAAGAATATATGTCGGCAGCGTGACTAAATAATTGCAAAGCTTTTTATGATGACTTTAGACCATGCCTACCGTAAAAGATAAGTTAATTCAATCTAGCATGCCGTACAATTAAAAATTCTTTTTCCCCGTTGAGACGCGAACACCCCGAGACGAGATAACCTCGCCTCGGAATACCCCCATTGCCATGTTACAGGGGAACAGAGAGAAAAACAACCGGATGCGCGCGCCCGCCATTGCCCTATTTCAAGTGACCAATGAATGGGCCCGGAATAGTCATGCGGGGATTTGTAGGTCACATACATTTGCCGTGAGAGTGAGGGGAAAATGGCCGGTCTCCATGCGAAGCTGCTTTGGATAGGGGGGTAGTCGTGCATATGATCGGGTCTAAACAACTACTTGACACAGAACGTTCAAATTTGAGCACACTATAGAGGATAGATAGATCTATTACCATCTCGGCGTTGAATTTCAAACTCCTTATAGTTTTCGGTGTACCCGATACGAATGTGTTCCCGACACCAAAAGTATCTATATAGGTTAATTTATGTGTAAGAACTTCAACGTCCACTTAGTTTGACCTATTTTCTGATTGGTTGCCGAGTTTCATTCGGATTGGTTCGAAAAAAGAGCAGACCAAGGTTGACAAAGTTAGTCACCTACGCTTCGGCCGGGTCTGCAAAATCACCCACAAACGGGGACCAAATTTTCGCCGCGCGGGAAAGCCCGATTGGCATTGCTATATTATATAATTAAAATTTTTGTGTACAATTACGATTTTGGGATAAAGGGGTGTCGGGATGAGTCCGTTTTATTTATAGCATCGTATCCCAACATGGGATCTTTAAGAATATGTTGGCAGCGTGATTAAAGAATGGCAAAACTTTCTTTGATGACTTTAGACCATGCCAACTATAAAATATAATTTAATTCTATCGAGCATACCATTCAAATAAAACCCCTTTTTTCCTTTGAGACGCGAACCCCCCGAAGCGAGATAAGCTGGCTTCGGAATGCCCCCTTTGCGATGTTACTGGGGAACAGAGAGAAAAACAACCGGATGCGTGCGCCCGCCATAGCCCTATTTCAAGTGACCAATGAACGGGCTCGGAATAGTCATGCAGGGATTTGTAGGTCACACTCATTTTCATAGGGAGTGAGGGGAAAATGGCTGGTCTCCGTGCGAAGCCGCTTTGGACAGGGGGATAGTCGTGCATTTATGATAAATTCTGCACAGGACTACTTGACACAGAAGGTTCAAATTTGAACACACTATAGAGGAAAGATGGATATCTTATAATTATCTCTGCGTCGAATATTGAACTCCTTATAGTTTTCGGTGTGCCCGATACGAAAGTGTTTCCGACACCAAAAGTATAGGTTAATTTATGAGTACGAATTTGACTTCCACATATTAGTTTTCCCTATTTTCTAATTGGTTGCCAAGTTGCATTCACATTGGTCCAGAAATAGGGCAAAATGAGCTCGAGAAAGTTAGTCACTATCGTTCCGACCTGGTCCGAAAATTCACCCGCAAACGGGGACCAAATTTTCGCCTCGCGCAGAAGCCCGATTGGCATTGCTAAATTTCATTTGGCTCTCTGGCTCTATTTTTGGCTCCAAACTCCAAGATTTAATGCCCTCGCCCATTTGGTCTGAATGATTTTAATTTACAACCCTTCCAGAGCATTAGTCTCTTGTTCGTGTCTCATTACGTTCATGATCATACACGCTCTCTGGTCCTTGAACCATAATTTATTGTGTGCAGGCAGAGAGGCCTGCCATTGTTTAGTGTGTAAACAGCGAATGGTCCTGCCGGCGGCCGGTCCCACATCCCGCGCACTAGCATCGGTAGTGAGACATTATTTACTGAAGAGGCGAAAAATGTTTTTACCTTATTATTATTCTATTTGTTGTTCATTAAAGATATATTTTAGCAAAGATCTGGTTAAGATGATCATATATTATATCTGTTTCAAATAGTAATTTTCCATATTCCATAGATCCCAACTTTAATTCTGTAAGAGGTGTCCTTCATCTCATTGGATGGAACGCTTGAAGCAGGCTGAACTATTAGATTGCTAACATTTAAAAAGTATATAGACTACTCCACTGTCAGTGTTTAGAGGTGGGGGTGAGAATAGCAGGTCATGAGCTATTCTCACCTGGGGTGAAAATATAGGTGGCCTTTTGCTAAAGTGCCTCTTTGCTCCTCTTGAGACTGTGCCACGTACTTTCTATATTATTGGTGTGAGCACCAGTCTCGGGGTCCTTGAAGTGTTTGCTGTGGTTGACCTTTTGATGGGTGTATAGCCACAGTGTCCTAACCTATCATAAGCCTTCCAACAATCTGAAATGATAACTGAGCCTTTCCTAAAGTACTTTTCTATAATAGGGATTAAAGTGTCTGCTGACCTATATATTTTCTACCTCTACAAAAAAAACACACCATCAGCATAGGCCTAATTATACGTGAAGACAGACAGAAAGACACACCAAGTGATACATTCTTATAAATCTGGTCGACGGTACTCCGAGGGAGGGGGTGGTGGTGTATTTATTTGCTAAAAAGGCCTAGTATGTTTGTACTGATGCAACAGTGACCTATTGTCTTTCGTCGCCCATGCCAAATTTGCCCAATGGCGGAGACAGGGAACAACGCCAAACGAGCTGTCATCCTTGACCGATCGACCATTCATCGTTCTCCCTTACACTGAGCTCTGGCTCGGAGCTCGCCTGTGTTGTAACGGAAAACGATGAACTCTCAATTACGCAACAACGGATAAGGATATGACAAAAATTTTTTACACCTTCAGATGCAGAATTAAATACTCTATGAAATTTTATTGTTTTTTTTTAATCGAAAAATTTTGACCGTTTGTCGTTTTCCCTTACGACGGCAGAAATGCTGTCCATCTCTCTCTTTGTTTGGCGTGAGGGGCAGTCTCACCAAATATTTGGTGTTCTAGGCTCGCCTTATGCAAGCTGTGCAGGTTGTAGTAAAATTTTCCCCTTGTCAAGCTTTACATTTTGGCATGTTTTGAGGATTGAAGCGTGCGTTTAGAGGGAGTGACCATGCGTTTGTATGTCAAAAGACACGTCAGATGACGAAAGCTTGCGTTTGAGCTGAGTGTGCTTTTATATGGCGTGCTTTTAAGTGGAGACTACTGTATCTGTACTCTACAGACTTAATGTACTGTACCTCTGTTTGGTGAACAAATTAAAAGCAATTCTATTTTTGTCCTCAGTGAAAGTAGGTGGAATGCGGGTAGTTCAGCACAAGAAGGAAGGTGAAAAGCAAGAGCCGACACAAATGACTGCTGAAGAGGAAGCGGAGTTTGGTGCTAGGTAAGTTCGTACATAACGAATGACACGTCTAGATTTGAGTTTTGATCAGATTATGTTGACAGTTTTTGTGTTTTCCATCTTCCATTGCTTAGGAAGGGATCAGTAATTGGGATGTCTCGTGAGAAAATATATAATTTTTTTTTAAATGAATCAAACAAACCTGTTTTTCAGTTGCCATTTGGTGTAGTCTGATAGGCTTTATTTCCACAAGATCCTAGTCAATTTTTTAATTTCAATGTATGCATATTAGATTAAAAAAGGGATGCTTTCCTTAACTGTTTTTTTTTTTCTTTCTTTTTCTCTTACAGTCCTCCTAAGACGGACAAGCACCACCAGTCAATGCTTGTGTCAGGGGCTGTGACCAAGGTAAAAGTTAATCCTCTTTGCAGAATATATGAGCAAAAAAAAAAAGGCTTGCAGAATACATTATAATATAAAATATATGAGCAATTGCCAAAATGTGACTCTCTTGAGACTCAATGGTGCCAAAAATATTTTCTTATCACAGATTGACATATTTAGTGTTCATTTTCCTGAAGTATCAGAGCAAGGAGATGTAGGGTTATGGAGATATGGGTCTATTGGTTTGGCAACCACTGTATTTCATGTATGTAACAGTGATGACAAAAACAGATTAGCAGCAAGGCAAATTATAGACTTGAAATTCTATTTGTTTAGTAAATAAAGACTTTATACACTATGAACTCTGTTCATAATGGTAATATAAATGACAAGCATTGTAACAATGATGCAGAGCACAGAACATATTATCATTGTTATGTACAAGAAAGGATACACATTGGATATTACAATTGACAACACATCACTACAGTGAAAGGCTGTACAAATACAGTTATCGAAGCCTCAGTACCAGAAAAACACATGTGCCAAACAATTTTAAATTAATATGAGACAAAAGCACAAAATCAATGGGGCCGACAGTGATGACAAACATGACTTGTACATAACAATGATGACACAATCTACTGGAAAAGACAAGTCATGCCTCCAGAGAGAAATGTGCACTTAAAGAGTTAAAAAAACCCAACCCAGCAGAGGTTTCTTTTGCTTTGAAACAGATATGTGGTTGTATCGAAGACGGTGGACAATCACAATTATGTTATTAATTATGACAAACAGTACTCGTACATAACAGTGAGGACAAAACAAACTGGAAAAAGGTAAAATCATGCCTACAGAAAACAAATATGTGCACTATGAGATGCACAGATCAGTAAGGGCGTATTTTTGTTCTAAATGAATCATGCATGTATGAAATATATGTTGAAAAACTTATTGATATTAGCAATGATGACAAACATTACTTGTACATAAACAATGATGGTGGGTGGTTGGCAGGTGCTCTGGTGTGGTTTGCTTCTTCTTTCCTATTGAACATCTGTCGTCCTTATCTCCCCTTCTTCTTTTTTATGTTTGTTACTCTCTTGTAACACCTCTAATCTTCTGGCGCTCATATGACCTTATGCAGTTGCGAGTGCCGTAAAACCTCTACTAAAACTAAACTAAACTAAACAATGATGATACAATGAACAATGTATTGGAAAAAGGCATTCATGCCAACAAAGAACAAATGTGTACTTTTGAGTTAAACAGATAAACAAGGACATGTTTGTTTTTATTTCTTTGAGTATTGAGAAGCACATGACTTTAAAAATGCTTGCTCTTAGGACAATGTAATTTCTAGCACGTCAGTCAGTCTTGTACGGCTGCATGGCGACACCCCAAGCGTCCTCACTAAGCACAAAAGCTAAATCTAAAACCTCAGAAATGGTCCGTCTCTTGAAGTTCGTTCACACATCACACTCTTGTTCCAGGAATCCAATGTAGACACCCTAATTTCACTAAAATATTCAACAGGGTAGCATAAAAACACACACAACAGTGTTGTATGTCACATACAACGGTAGATTCTTGTGCGCCACCGAACGCTGACGACAATGACTACTTTTGTTTTTCTCTTTTCGCCGTTGCTCGGGCTGTTCTGGGGAAGTGGGTAAGGGGAAGTCACTCAAGAAAACATTTATGTCCGGGCACTGTTGATGATTCGTTCAAAACAAAAGTGGGCCAAAATTCGGATTTCCGGTACGTCGCGAAATGACGACAATCACGGCGAATGTTAAACAGCCGACCAAAATCGTAGATCTAAGCACCCGGTGTTCCTTTCGCGCTTCACAGCTTTTGAAGTATTGAATAAACGACGAAAAGCAAAAAGATTGCACTCTTTCCGGGCGTATCGCCGATATATCGGCGCGAGTCCACACCCCTTGTCTAAGTTCTCTGATTCTGATTCACTAGCGCCTTGATATCCCTAATTCCTCAGAAAATGTCTGTCTTGACTTTCAATGTTCTTGATGTAAAATGGTTGATACCGGTCAATATCTGTGTTTCTTTTAGATTTGGTACAAGGAATGTGTGGAAAATATTGACTCAAATGTCTGTTAGACTTTCCTGCTATTGTGTTTGAGCTGGAAATGCTTAAGTAGTTTTGTTATCCAGACTAGCATCTGCGTTTGTTGCCATTTTTTTGTCCAAAAGCTGCCATTAATTTTCAAGCTTTCAACTCTCTGTGACGACGTATATAGCAATATGTTGATGGTGTTAACTTAATCTAAAGCACCAGAATTTCAATATGTTCTCTTTTAAGCATCCAGAATATTATTTGTAGCCACATATAGTATAAACACGTGAAGAATAAAGGTTTCACAACAGAATGAAATCAAAATTAGAACAGCTCATAAACATGCAACCACAAAAATTAACAAATAAGGGCGTGTGTTCACATTATATTCGAAGAATAGATTGGCTGCGTTAACCCTAAACGTGTATAAATTCAAGAAAAAGTACAGGATATTACATGTAAATTATGGAATCACACACAATGGGCCTGCCGGTGTCAGTATTCGGTTTTGGTGGAGACACGCTCTGACATAACACATTTATATTTTTTTAAATGTAGGAACATCAAATTAAATGACATCACGCTATATAAACACAAAAAAATATGAAAAACCCAACATATCAGAACAATTTTTAAAAATGAATTAACACACCAACAAATGAAAACACAACAAAGAGAAAAACAAAAGACAAACAGCGATACAGATAGTATTTACTGTTCTTATATTCTTCGCATGAAAATAACTACTTATGAACACCTTAATTATCAAAATACATGTACATGTCTAATATGCTACGAAGTGTTGAAAAAAGCAAAAATCGTGATGGCGATTCGCGGACCAAAAAATGCCAAAAATCGCGGCAGCGACAAACGCTGGTGCAAGTCGAGAGACAGCATGATTGACTTTGAACCTGGAAACCACGTAATGAAAGAGCCATCAGCTTGAAACGGAAAAAGTTCTGTCTGCTTCATTAGTACAAAGATTTTTGGTCTGCTTATGTTTTCCTTAAAGTGCGGGAAATTTCAAATGTTAGATAGGCAGTTTTGGTCAATTTTTGTTCAATGAGGTAGTTTATGTGTAAATGAGAAAATAGACGAATGATTTCTTTACAACTTTTGGCCTTGTTGAACTGCCATCTGCTCTCCATGAAGCAGCATGGCATGAAGAGATAAGTAATATCAAGTTACTTCTCCTACTTTGGCCTTCCTTTGTTTGTGCACATTAAAACAGCTTTTCACAACCTTTGGGGATGTGTCTCAGGGAATTATTCATAAGCTGGTGGTGTGAGCAAAAGTAGATAAAAATGTTTTTCTTTTGGAAAAATTACTTGCTGTCAGTGTGCAAAAGTTCAGTTGTATTCTGAAATAAAACGCTTGGTTGTGCTGGTTTTAACAATGGTTTCTAAGGCATTGTCTCATTGATGATTAGTCCTCCACATTTGACTTCATTTGAATTATGATAAATATCAACCTGCCCATTCAAATAACCTTAGAGTGCATTAAAGCGTAGCCAACAAGCCATCAGAATTTTCACAGCTGGTACGTACATTGTGGGACAATGTTATCAAGTTCAGCTAAGATGTTTATTTCTTTTTGTCATTTATTTTGTTCCTATTTTGCTACAGGGAGACAAGGACTTCACTACTCAGGCTGTGAAGAGCATCCACGAGAAGCCAGTTCCAACTCATGACCCCAAGCCGCGCCCAAACCAGAACACCCACCAGATTCATCAGCCGAGATAGAGAGCTTCCTCCATAATTCCGTACTGGGCGTGACTCGGCTCTACGACAATGCTGACTTGAGATGTATGGGAATGAAGAAATCATATGAGAAACGATTATGTTTGTATGGTGATTTGGAAATACTGTTGTCTTTAGAACCATTTATTGCTGAGGATGGATCAGTTCCAAGTAAATTTTGAAATATATGCTTATGGCAGACCAGTGGTTTTGTATTGGTTATAAAGCAGCTTTTGGAAGCATGATCAGTAGAGGACAACAGTTTGAAAAGCTTTCTTATCAAGTCAAAAATATTGTCTATACGAGCTGCATAGGAAATGATATTTGACAAGTAGAAGTTCAAGGTTGAAATTTTAAATGCTGAAGGAATCAAGTGCTTAGTCATCACTGAAGAGCTTAACTTCAGTACTTTGATGGTGATGGGAACTTTTTCATAACATAACATGTTGGTTGTTTCATCAAATCATATCACAAAAGTTTCTGCTTCTGGAAGGAATTTCAAATTATTTCATGTTTTGACTTTAACTGTAGAACCTGACTAACTAGAACACCTTTTGTTATGACAAATGTGACGAGGATTAGATTTTTTCCCAAAAGTTGGCACATTACCTGTACCTGCACTTCCTCCATTTTTGAGTGCCTTTCAATTTTGTACTTCATGGGCATCAGATTTGTTAAAGTTACTCATGGTTGAAGAAAGTCATTTGGAATATATCTATGTACTCATTTGTTGCACCTATAGAAGTTTGTGTTCAAATAAATCCTTACTAATTGATCATGAGATCCAGTATTTCCTCATTTTAAAAAAATGTTAAATGTGGGTGTGTGTCACTGCTTTGATAAAGGAGAGATATGCCATGTTGTACTGTAGCAGGATAATAAAGAGAAATAGTTTTGTTTGTTCTCTACATTTTGAAAATAGCAATTGAACTTACAGGGATTCAGCCTTTTTTTTGGGTATAGGACCACTATAGAAGTTTATGATGAGACTACGGGTATCTTTTAGAAGTATGGTGGTACTCTTTAGTCAAACTTTTTGTCCGAGTGATCTTCATCCACTTACGGTGCATGGTTTTAAAAGTTTTTCGGAACTCCCACCAATGTAAGAAACATTTTAACTTGACAAGATCTACAAGAAGAATTACTGGCTTTATTTTTTTCTGTCTTTCTGTTGCTACTACTGCCAGCAGGATATTAATATTGGTTACCATTTTTGTGTCTGTGCCTGAACTAGTCCTGTGTTTATTGTGTCATGACTTTAGCTATGCCAAAATTATGTTGCTGCTACATTGAACAGTGTAATTTACAGTGAATAGCGCCATTAGGGTGATATTTTATGGTTTGATCTTATTCATTCATTTTATTTCCCAGCTGCGTCGTTGAATGTGCTTTTTCAGTGAGACAAAAATGAAAATGTTGTTTGGAATTTTTATAAGTTTGTGGAAGACAGTGAAAGAAATAGTCTTTTACAGAAAGGTTAATGTTTTTTAGATTTTACGTTATTTTGTTTGTTGTTTGTGTAGCATTCCTCTTCGCATGTGTCATTTTAGCCTCATTTTCTTTTGATGAGCATTGTAGGCCTACTCAGCAATTCACTGCAGTGGTAGTGACAGATTTTGTGCATTTATTTGCTTTGTGATTTATTTTATGTTGTTTCACTTTTCCTATTTTGACAACACTAGCCAATTTTAGGCATTTCAATGTCTCATATTTCCAAACAACCCTCTTTTACGCAAAGCATTCTCTTCTGCCCTTTGGATTCTTTATTGCGTTTGATCTTTTGTAAGAGACCATTTAGAGGCTTTACCAAAATTTACTCTTCTCTAAATGAGAATATATTATGTAACTATGGAAAATTCTCGTGAATTATTTTTCTGCAATACACTCATGGAAATAACTGAATATTACGATTCTTTTATACGTTTTACTTGTTTGTTGGGGTGGTCATGCATGAAGCACAGAAACATTTTGACCTCTGATGGGTTTACTTTTGAACAAACTTTGAAGTTGTCTGCCTTCAGGCTTCATGATTTGTTTGTCATACACAGAAGTGCATGGTGTCCTCCCATCAGCTCAAATTGTGCTCAGCAAATGCATTTTTTTACCTCAGTGCATAGCTTTCCGATGAGTCTGTTCATTTAATTAATATAGACCTGTGATGATCATAAGAGGTAAGATCACGTTCATAATTCATTTAACAAGCCTATGTCATAGAGTTGCTTATGAACTTGACTGTTTTGAATGGTTTCTAGTGTGAATCTAAAGGGGGTGGGGAAGAGAGTTGTGGATCTGTTTTCATTTTCACACGGAATACAGTGGAACCTGTCCATAACTAATACTCAAGATCACAGAGAAAAATGACTGTGTTACAATACTGGTGGCCACTTTAGACAGGGTCGAGTTATGATCATTTACTACTAGACCACTTGACAAAGTCGACAGATAGTTTAAAATTTGAAATCTTAACTTTATTTTTCCATTTTATTCACATCAAAATTATTAATGTCTATCCTGAGTGCTTGTTGGCATTGAATACACACAGTCAGTCTGAGATTGGGTTTGCAGAAAACATGTTGCAACCGACCGCTTTGACTTTGAGCTGGTTTTGAGGAAAAGCTTTTGCTGAAATGATTGAGGCAGCGTTAGACAGGAATCACCGTGGACAGGCTAAAATATAGGAAAAAAACGTTAGTTCAGGTGACCACTCTGGACAGGTGACCACTAAGGGAGGTTTGTCTGTATTTTCACATGGACTTGATTGCCCTTGCCTGGCATGTCAAAACATCTTGTTCTTCTTTTCCATTGCCCCCCCCCCCCCCCCCCCTGTTTTTCAGTCCTGGAGTAGTTAAGAACCTTGCATCTTAAGAGATTAAGAGATGAAAAGCAAAAGTGCTGTATGCACCTACAGCTGAAAGGTGAAGAGAAGCAAATATATATGCTGAGAGTACCGTGGCTTTGTTGATGAAGTAAGAAATAATCCTATATGAAATTGAAAAAGTACTGGCATCTGTGGTGTTGCATTCAGGCGCTTTGCTGTTGATGGTTGTGTTTAGGAGACCTGAGTTTGATTCCTGATTGCGAAAGAAATTTTTATTGAGTATCTCGGTCTTTTTACTGGGATGTTACATTCCTCTTTAACCATAACTGGCCCTGACAGGAATGGTTGGAAACTCGTCCCCTGGTGTAAAAACCCTAACATTGTCATTAAAAAAAGAAAATTAATTAAATTCAAAGAAATGAGTGGAGTTCAACTGTCAGGAGTACACTTTATACATGTAGTAAAGACATATTAGGGATGCAGGGCGACACTGCACTGTGATAAAAAGATTGGCCATAATAGTGAGGCCCCAAACACAGTGCACGCTTCTCCGACGCTTCTTTTTCGGTTGCGACGTGTTTCTCCGAAAAAGTTGCATCGCTAAATTTTATTAACGAAGGATTGAATGCACGGCGCTAGCCTACAGTGGGCGCGGAGCAGACGCAGCGCTGGACGGAGCAGAAAAAGTTCAGCGTGTGCACTTGCTGCCGAAATAAAATTTCGAGCGTCTGCTGCGCGGCTAAACTGTTGAGGCGTGATTGTGCAGTGCGTGTAGTCTGTGGTCATAGTGAATTGTTGCATTTTGACTACAATGGAGTCGGAGGCATTAATGATTAATACACGCAGTTGAAAAAAGAAGATGTCTTTATGACAAAGCAGATCAAAACTACTGCAACAGGGCCATGATATTGGCCGGATGGAAGAAAGTAGCCAACGAAGTTGGATGCAAAAGTAAGAACTTTCTTTCTTTCTTTCTTTTTTTCTGTCTGTCTGTCATTCTGTCTGTCTGTCTGTCTGTCTGTCTGTCTGTCTGTCTGCCTGTCTGTCTGTTTGTCCGAACGTATGTACACTGTACAACATGTATTCTTGTTTCAAGCTATAGACTATAGGCCTACTTTAGCTTATAAAAAGAGATGCGATGATAACCCTTTTTAAACAAGAGTGTGGACTGATCAGACGTAAAAGCATTTGCTGTTTTGCCATGGCAATACACCCTGCGGTGACGAGAAATATCCCATGAAAGCATTTTTCATTTCCATTCCACTTTTGGTGGCTCTGCCCCTTATAACTTCTAGTTCTAGTCTGTCGAACGTTGGTAGGCCTGCTCGTGGCTCAACCACGTCATCCTCAATGTGCCGTTGCACCGATCTTCCAGGTTCTTGCATGATAATGAAATTGTGGAGCACTGTGTGTGATGGCATTGACTGCATCTGTAGCCGACTCTGGCTGTTCATCCATTTGGCGCAGGAGTATAAACCACATTTGGGGAATCCTACCAAAAGAGCATTGAACTGAATTCCTCGCACGTGATAGGCGATAATTGAAAAGTTCTTTCTCAGGAGATAATTGTCTGTTTGGAAATGGTTTCATCAAATTTCCTCTCAATGGAAATGCATCATCTGCTACGAATGCAAATGGGAGGGTTGTGTCACTGTCTGTATCCTGTGGTAAATCCAGTTTGTCAGGAAGCAGTCTTTTTCCAAATTGAAACGCTCTTTTGCTGACAGGGGTTTCCGGAAATTGGTAGTTCGCTTCTCTATGTAGGTTCCAATTTTGTCCAACAAGAGCTGAAATGTGGAGGGTCTCATCCGGATGTATTTCAGGCATTTTTCTTCGTCTGAAAGGATTTCTGTGTGTCTCCCTCTTTTTATTTATTTTATGTACCCAATATCTACGGCGGGATCGTCTCCTGTTATGGAGCCATGAAAGCATGAACAATTGAAGAAACTCTTTAGCCATCCTCATTGACTGACTCGTGGCCGAATGAACCAACTGAACCGAAAGACGCAGCCACTGTGTTTGCTTGAAAAGAAGTCGGAACAGACGCGAGTAACTTTAAAGTGCATCGCTGCAGCTGCGGCTACTGTGTCTGCGCACTAAGAAGGCCTGTATGCTTCTGTCGGTTGTTGGAGTGCTGAAATTCCATTCCTAAGTTTTTAGAAGAGAAACAGAAGGATAAAAAGGGATTCTCTGTCTGGCCGTTTGCTGAATCAGCAGACGTTACGTCTTGAAATGACTGGTAGGCCAACTGTGTTTTGTATGGCGTTAAGTTTCAACAATAAATGACAGCATGTTCTCACTAGAACTGTCGGATGGACGACTGATTACAGCTGACTGGCCAGAAGCACAAAATGTCTCTACATTAACATTAATTATCAGTTTGGCTTCCGAAAGAGAAGAGGATGCACGGATACCGTATTTGCTTTACGACAGATGTGCGAGAAAACAATCGAACACAACAAAGAATCCAACATCGTCTTTATAGACCGGGAGAAGGCTTTTGACAGAGTAAACCACGCAAAACTTTGGAAGACACTCGAAAATTATGATGTCAGAGGACAATTATTAGATAATGTCAGAGCTCTATATACCAAGAGCAGAAGCTCAGTAAGAACGAAGGAAGGAAATACAGACTGGTTCAAAGTAAGATCTAGTGTACGACAGGGATGCATTCTATCTGCCCTCCTGTTTATAATATATATGGACACAATAACGCAAGAAGTAAACCAAAGCCCAGAAAGCCTAAACGAATTTCTATTCGCAGACGACCAATGTCTAATTTATCATGACCAACAAAGCCTCCAAAAATCACACTACCGAACTCCACAACACCAGTGAGAGATTCAACATGAAAATAAGCACATCAAAAACAGAAGTTATGAAAGGGAGCCGAAACCATAGTCCCCTGAACATCCATGTCAATAGTAAACAACTGAAACAGGTGAAAGAGTTTAAATATTTTGGCAGCACTTTTTCTGAAAACGGGTCCATAGACAGAGAAATATAAATGCGAACTCAAAAAGCCAATGCTGTCACCTACCAGCTCGCACCCCTTCTATCTCATCATGGACACAAAGAGACAGCTTATCACCTCAATATTCATACCAACATTATGTTATCAGTGCCAGACCTGGACCTTAAACAAAACCCATGAAAGCAAAATCACCGCATGCGAAATGAAATGTCTCCGCAAAACCCTTAATGTAACACCACAAGACGAGACAGGCAGAGAAATGAAGAAGTAAGAGCAGCTATCGGCACTGAGTTCTGCCTGCGTTACATAGAAAGATAGAGGATAAAATGGTTTGGCCACCTGTTACGCATGTCACCTGACCAGCCAGCCTCGAGAGCCTACAACACCAAGCACTCAGGCTATAAAGTAAGGAAGAGGAAGGCCACGCAAAAGGTGGGTCGGGGGTGTCAAGGAAACCCTAAGAAAACATAACATCACAACTGAAAGAGCTGCGGAGCTGGCCTACCATAGAAAACTGCATCTGTAAATTTTTGTTGCCCGACAGTTATTTTTGTTTTAAGTTTAAGGCAGCAGTAAAATTTCGCCGTCCATGTTTGCGAAGCATGTCATGTAAATTTCAAACCTTATCTGTCTGAAATTTATTCACTACATGCCTGTGCTGATACACACCTTCAAGCCTTTACTTGCTACATCAACCCAAGGTGGGTTGTTGGAGGGCACCACAGGTAGGTCCTACATGTATTTACTTTTGCTCTGTTGCTTCCGTCTGTCTTACTCTCCCCCAGCACTAATAAATCGCAAGGTGCAAATACCGCATATCATTTAATATCACTATTATCACTAAATAGAGACAAAAATTTGCCTTGCAACACTGGTTTTGGTTTGTTCCTAACGGGGG
>NW_004797328.1:1149664-1168354 GCF_000002075.1 Aplysia californica | reverse complement strand
GGGAGGAGAGAGGGAGGGAGAAAGAGAGAGAGAGATAGGGAGGGAGAAAGAGAGGGGGGAGGGAGGTAGAGAGGGGAGAGGAGAAAGGGAGAGAGAGAGGAAGAGGGAAGAAGAAAGGGAGAGGAAGAGAGAGAGGGAGGGAGAAAGGGAGAGAGAGAGAGGGGGAGGGAGGGAGGGAGATACAGAGGAGAGAGATAGAGGGAGGGAGGGAGATACAGAGGAGAGAGATAGAGGGAGGGAGAGAGAGAGAGGGAAGGAGAATGGGAGAGAGAGAGAGGGAGGGAGGGAGATAGAGAGGAGGGAGAAAGAGAGAGAGAGGAGAAAGGGAGAGACAGAGGAAGAGGGAGGAAGAAAGGAAGAGAGAGAGGGAGGGAGTTTTATAAACAAATAGCTTTTTGAAGGCATTTCTTTCATCATTTACTGATGTGAGAGAGAGAAAGAGAGAGAGAGAGAGAGATGCACACAGACACAGAGAGAAACAGAAAGAGAGAGTCAGAGATTGGTGATTGGTGACATGCGGTGATTTTTATTAGTGATGTGAGGTGATATTTAGTGATATGCGGTGACATGCAGTGATATTTAGTGACATGTAGTGATATGCGGTGATATTTAGCGACATGTAGTTATATTCAGTGATATGCGGTATTTATACCTTTCCCTAAAAAATGACCATTATTGTGTCAATGTCCGTTTATTTTTTAATCAAACAAACAAACATTAACACGGACAGACGACCAACATTTTTTGGTGACCGCTGTTGTCAGCTGGCTGTGGACACTTCTGGTATGAACACCCTGTTAGGATGGCAATTTATTGTGCCTCAAAATGCAGCATGATATAATTGGAGACAAAATTCTTATCTGTGACGTCTATAAAAATCTCTATGGTGCAAGTTCATGGCTGTGACGTTATTCCAATACCCGGTTCACTTCCTTGTCATACAAAAAAAGTCGAAGGAAGGACAGAATCCCACTGCTCATTTAAGTTTTAACCCATAAATTCAAATACAGTGAAGGCCGTATAAACCGAAATCAGAGGGACACCTGGACTTTCTTCAGTTTAGTCTTTATTTTTTTTGTTCAAATTGGTTGCTGAACTCAAATAGAAGAAAAAAAATCGAGGATTTAAATTTTTTTTTTTTATCTATTGAACTGTATTTGGTTTAAGTTTAACTCTTAACAGTTCTTTCCTTTAATAATCGAACAAAAATGTTTGAAGGTTTTGAAAGGCTATAAACCTCATATTTTTGTCTAATTTATCCATTTTGGTGCTCCTACATAGAGTGTAGCCTTGATTGTGGTGAATTACCCCCAAAAATACGGGGAAAAAATGATATTTTTCGTACTTAAATGAAATGGATGTTGCATTTTACCTACATCATTTCTCATCTGTCCGCCATCTTGAATTACTTTCTTTTATACAAAGATCAAAGCAAGAACAACAAAATTCCCCTATATAAGCTATTTATGGACCCAGAGGACAGATAAATGTATGCAGCTCAAATTGCGATGTTTGAGAGCCAAAGGGATGCTCCTCTATAGCAATATTAGTGAAATTAGGACATGAAGATTACATGGGTACAAGCATTATGACCCATTTAATAAACATACAGTAAAAATTCACATCACTCAGGACTTGACTGTAGCTGTTTTAAAAAAAAAAGATTTTATTTCACATTTTTACAGAGCAGTAACTGTACATTCCTTTGAAGACAGAGTAGAATACTTGGTATATGTCACTTGTTTAAGAAGAAATATTGAAAGATGTAACATGGCTTTTTCTTTCAATTTAAAGAATTTAGGGTCTCTCACCAGCATAGCAGCCTTATGCCATTTCAAAGAATAAGAAAATGTTTTAAAAAACTTCCCAACCAGTCTAAATCGGTGTACATCTTTTATCACCTCTTTCTCTCTTCAAAGTCTCTTAGTGAAATAATTTGGAAAGATTTTTTGAACTGACTTCATTAGAATACTCGTTTGAAGCTGAAGTTATGAATTGCGATAAAAAAATGCATCATGCCTCAATGGTCGCCACTTTACAATTCTGCAAACATCATCCATAAATAATATGAACATGTGTAAAAACATTCATCATCACTGGAACATCTATACAATTTGTTTTGAACTTAGAACAAATTCATTTACTTTTGCTCTCAACAATGCATCACAAAATCAAGCAGAAAGACGATTTACAGAAACCTTCATAATCATTTGCTGGTGAACATTCATAAGTCATAGTTTACAGTCAGCAAACATAAAATGGTAGTAAAAAAGCTGTAGAGCCTTTAATGATTTTATTTAAAAAACAATACAAACTTAAAATGCCTCAAGAGACGGACTTTCTACATTGAATAACAGCCCCTTGAATGTGCCGTTTAATGTAATAAAACAATTGTTAAAATCAAGTAGTTTGACAATAATAAAGCTCATAGATTCTTCTCCGCCTTTTGGCTAAGATCAAAGTGTAGTATCTGTTCCCGACTTTTCGGCTTTGTGCCGAGTTTAATCTAAGGGGGACGGATGCTAAACGAAGCTGATGAGACTTCGTCCTCAATTATATCTAGTGGATGGCAAAGTCCTCTTAGAAGAAAAAAACAACTCATAGATTCTCAGATAAAAAAAATGGCATCAATTTTTGTCAGCTCACACACATAAGTCACTCATGGGTCAACCTAAGCACAGAAAGTGTTTGGAATTTCTGGTGCTATGGCTGATGAAAAAGCATTACAACAAGTCCTCATGAATCACAGTAGTTTTGTACAAGAATTCATGGACTAATCAACTTCATGATAAATGCCCTGAAGTCTCCTCAGTACAGTTATCAGAAAGATCTGGGGTACTATTCTTGTCCAATGTGCGGTCATAGAACTTCCATCTCTGTTTGGTCCTTGTGATTTCTAAGTCAAGGACATCAATATTCCAGCTGTATAGAGAGAAAAAAAGGGAGAACAGACAATTGAAGCAATTTCAGCGCCTAATAAATCAGAACAATTTAATTAATTCCCATATATTTGAATTGGAAGTCATTAATTCGATAATGAAATCAACATACTTTCGTAGATTGAAATGCTTGGTACCCCAAATCAGGAAAACTCTAAATTTAAAATAAATATAAATAAATAAATTGCATTTATATAGTGCATTTCCACAAAGAAGTGCTCAATGCTCTGTACAATAATACAAAGAACGTATGCAGCGCACAGCTCCAATGGTAATCCTCTTTCTCTCTCTGTCTCTCTTCCTTACTCTCTCTCTCTCTCTCTCTCTCCAGTGCATTGGGAATGTTGGAAATAACAGATTTAAATTGGACTGAAACCAATCCGCTTTAAGTGCTGATTAGAATTTTTGTTAAAATGGTAAACTTTCGTAGATGAGTTGGCAAAGCGTTCCACAGGGAGGGGGCGTGGTGTGAAAAAGCTCTCCCTCCGAGTCTCTGACTTTTGCTTTGAACAGGTCTTAAAAGTCTATTCGTCGCCGATCTAAAAGGCCAAGATGGTATATATTTGACAACCATGTCACAAATTTATGATGTGGCAATGTCGTTGACGTACTTAAAACAAAGAACAATTATTTTGTACTGAATTCGTGCTTTCACCAGGAGCCAATATAGTTGAATTAGCATAGGTGTTACATGCTCTCTGCATACTCTTTGAGAGATTTCTTTAAAATTATGCGAGCAGCTTGGTTTTGGAGTCGCTGTAACTTATTTAACTTTTCAGTGGGAAGGTTTCCAAACAAAGAATTGCAGTAGTCTAGACGTGAAAGGACAAAAGAAGAGAAGAGGGTTTTGATGGAATCAACACTAAGATATGTTGACATTTGTCCTATTCTGCGTAGTTCTAAATAAATAACTTTACATAGATGGTTTATATGATGGTGCATAGATAGTTAGCAGTCAAAATAAACGCCTAGATTTTTCGCTCTATCTGTGAAAAAGAAGTTATCCTTCCCAATACATATATTTATGGCCAAAATTGCAAAGCAATGTCCCTGTTTTTGCATTGCAAAACAAAACTTCGGTCTTATCATCCTTCATTTTAAGTCTGTTTGATTTCACCCAGTTTGTTACCTCAACAATACATTTTTCCATGCTGGTAACTAGACAATTGAAATTTGTTGGTAAAACAGACTTGTACAGCTGCGTGTCGTCCGCGTACATGTGGTAGTGGTAGTTAACGTCGTGCTTCCTAATCATTGAACCAAAGGCTAAGGGCTTTGTTAATTATAGTGTGTAGTATAAGAGAAGCGGCAGGTTTTTGTCAGCCTTACAAGTTTGAAATTTTGTACTTTTTCCTTAATATTTCAGGGTGGAGAGGTGTCTGTGGAGTAGGGGTAAGATTCTTCACTCACCATTGCATGCCGAAAATATGAGTTTCTACCTGAGGAAGTTTGAAAAATTCTGTCTGCTGGAATGTGTGTCCCACTGTGTCCTTTTATTTTCTTGGAGAGAGCCTTTTGAGCATCTTTTTCCTTGTTTTCAATTGAGGCAACTGCACATTTAACAGGTTTTTTTTCAACTTCCTCATCCATGGTCTTGATCCAAAAAGAATATATAGATAATTCCTGTACTCTTTGGTGCTCTCTAGATTTCTATTTCTTTAATCGAGGACATCTGAAACTCTTTATTTCAAAAGGTTTTGTCAGTGATAATATTTTGTTGTTGTGTGAACAAAAGTATAATAGGTACAGTCAATCCTCGTTGTATGGCACCCCCCCCTCCCCCCATTATACCACCAGCCCCGCTTACCGCCAGGTTTTGCCAATGTATGAAAAGGAACACCTATAAACATAGTATCTAATCCTTCACACCGCCATCTGCCAACTGTCTGAGTTGTATGGTCCTTATTTAACTAATGTAAATTTGCCCGCCATACCGCCAGCAAACTGACCACCAGAGGTACACACTGCACACGGCGCACAACACCCACTGGTAGGCTACTTGATAATCTTTCTCCCACAAGAAAGACACAGCGACAGAGTCAGAGAAAACGCTAGGCTCTGAATACATGTGCATGTACATAAATCACAAACAAAAAGACACTTTTCAAACACAGATTGCATAGCCGAATTATGGTCCTTGACGTTTGACAGTCGGGGCTATATATTAACAGAAGAACCCTGTTGAACTGCCAGCCCCACTATTCTGCCAATATATAATATATTCCCTTATTTGTTATGATTTTGTAAAAAGACCTTTCAATTATCAATGATATAAAATTAAAGCATTGATTTAATTAAATGTATTTGAAATAATTCAATTAGTTTAGTTTGAACTGGTGTGACCAGTGAGAATATATATATATATGTAGTCATTCGAAAGCGTCCACTTTATTTTGGGACATACTGTAAGTACAGTACTATGAGTATGTAGTGTGTAAACTGGGTTATGATATTAGTGCAGTATTAGTTTATTTTCAGTGCAAATTTAACTACTGTACCACACAATTCTAAGACAACAATATGAAAATACGATTGAAAGACTATTTTTCTTTTAAACAATTATCTGAATAAAGATCTTACTCTTTTTCTCGACTCTCTCTGCTAGCAGCGACATACAAGACTCCTTTATCTTTTGGTCCCACCACTGGAATGGACAGCTGGTGACAAAATAAAATGTGTAAGCACAGCACTTCAAGAGCTACAGTGCAGCATCTCTATAACGACGACATCGTCGTGACCAGAAAAAAATATGTCCTTATAGCAGTTATAGTGAGGCAACCAAAAATGGCCGGGTAGGGGGAGGTGGTAAAGTACACCAAGAATGCAACGGTATGACGTGTGGACCAGGTAATTTGATTAGTTACCTTATTCACAAAGAGTTTTTCAAGCTACTCCAAGGTTGCCCATGCTTTCTCTCCTTTCTTTTTGAAGTTTGTTCATAAACTGAGGCATCGTGAGGACTTTTTTGTGATTAATGATCACAGATACTGATAGTGGGTCGATAGCACTGTCTCTTATACCCGACAACTGGCCTGAAGGAAAGTCAATATCATTGGTCGGCTAGTCACGCATTTTCACAGGTCGGAAAGCAAGTGTTTTTATTGGCTTAGACTACTTAGAGTGTTAGAGTATGGGATTTCACTGGTTGGAAAGTAAGTTTTCATTCATGGACCAGAAATTCCGTCTTCACTGTCAATTTCAAGTTGCCGATTACCACCCTATCGATGTCGCTATACATGGTTCTAGCTAAAATGGTGTCTTTATAGCGAGTTTTTAAAAATACTAATGATATGGTATAAGGAAAAAATCTGGACCTGGACACCATGTCGCTATACAGAGGATGTTGTTATATCGAAGGTCGTCATAGAGAGGCAGCACTGTATTTGAAATTACCATGAGTCATAAGCATTTTTTTTACAATAAAACATGAAAGTAGTGGAAAAGGGCATGGTGAGGAACCACTGCTCAGAGAGTGATATTTTTAAACGATAATAAAATAAAAACTTAGCCATCAATAACTGGTGTACTGTCGATTAAGAATTCAAAACGATTTATGTTCAACATTCCAGCCAGGGAGTTTTTCTGTTCTTTTCTAGAGTTTCTTATCTCAGCCCATTTCCCTCAAAACCTCTTCCTTCCTCCCTCATGTCAGTCACTATGATTTTTAAGGTTTCTGATTGGTCAAGACCTGCTTGAAAAAGAATAGTCAAACCTAAATTACTTGAGCTGGCCCAATAAAAGAAATAAAAAACGCTGGAGTTTCATCGGCAAAGTTTCATTCAATAAAAAAAAAAAGCACAGTAACATTTTTAATGCTGAAAAAAATACAATCACTTTACATTTTTTTGAAAGCAATAGATAGTCAAGCATAGATATTTTGAACAAGAAGAAAAATCAACGGAAGTAATTGTGACGGTATAATAGTTGGAAAACAAATCACTGTTATCATGAAAAGTAAACAGTATCGATAGAAAAATGTTTAGTGCATGCGCCTTGTTCAGTGTTGAAGCAAGAGAAAGGAAGAGAAATGCAGATGACCCTTACGACTAATGAAATTACTCTTGTCAGATCATGATTATGATGGTTAGATGATATTTACAAACACTGGTCAAAGCATGCCAACCACCCTTTTCGTTGTATCACTTCCTGATTCATTCCTTCAAGTTCAACAACCATACACACACGTACACACAAACACAATTCACACACCACACCACCCAATGTAGCTCAACATTGTCTTTGATCATATCAATCATAGTATCCCACCACCCTACACCCACTCTCACATGACTAGATTCAATGAAGTTTTAGTTCTAGTGCCTTACACACCTACACATTACACACACTGCAGGTGTAATGATGTGTTTGAACACCAGCAATGTGCTGTGGTGAGGGGGACCTAGTGGAGTTTATTTAACCTAAAACTCTTGATCATGATGGGTGTTTGCTTTTCATCATGCCTCCAGGTTTTTTAAATTTGAGACTACTGTGAGGAATAATTTGATCAGACTTTTTTTAGAAGAGGTGATCAACACACCCATGCTGGTGTTCGAGAATACTGTGCTGCCAATACAGTGGAACTCGGATTCGCCGAGAACTTGCATTCAACGAGAGGAGATGGATTCTAGAGTTAGGTCAGGCTCGCTAAATCAGCGTCCGCGAGTAACAAACTACTCACTGGCACTACCCGCAAACGAGCGGATGGGTAACGAGCCGTCTGCTTGGGAAGAGTAGTACCCTACTCGCTACACATTGGACAGAGACAACAGCATGTTTTGCGAGAGAGCGGAGAGACTCAATGCATTTGAGCGAGCGGACGGACGGATGAACGTGGAGCGAGTTCTTCCATTGCATACTACTTACACCCTCCCCCCTGAAAAAAAACAACCTTCTGCCCCACATTGTAGCTAGGCGTTAATGGCAGAAATATCTTCCCCCCCCCCCCCAAAGGCCTTTGGGAATTCTTTAAGCTTCGCCTTCCCGATAATTGGAACATTCACAGTGTGCCCTCACACGTGTTGAAAGGTTACACACATAGTACTACGTCACCAGCCTCTCTCACTCCCTGTGGCACCGCTTGTGGCTTGAAACATTAGGCCTAATTAACAAACAATAGACGACGGGCCTAACTTCGTGTCGAGTATCTCGTCTGCTAGAGTTCGTCCGTTTGCCCGCCCGCTCAGTGAATAAAACTAGATCCAGTCGATTGCATGCGACCAATCAGCGGCCTTCTTTCATACCGACACATTGCATTGTTGGCACGCGTGAGTCGGATTCAGATGGGCGGCCGGCACACGTGTGACTGTTTGTGCATGTCACGGGGCACCAGCGGTCCGGGGATGGAACGTCGCAGATACAAATGAGTCACAGTCTTAGTCTTTTTTCCCCCGACAACTGATCATTATTACAATGATATTCTAGTCTTGATGTAGATCTACATAATGAATTGTGCGCTGGTCTATGGAATCTAAAGTTGCCGTATGCTAGGCTAGGCTTTACACAGCAACACAACTTTTTTGCAAACATCGAGATGACACAGGCGTGCATTTGAATGGATCTGTTTTGTTTTTTTTGCACAGCTCATAATATGCAGGCATTTCAGGCACCACTAGTTACTTCTCTTTATTCATTACTTGCTCAGTGCCTGTAATTGTCTACACAAAAACCTCATGTTTGCTATTATAACAAACATTCAGATTCAACGAAATTTTAGGTCAGGTCAGGCGCAGCGACCTCGTTGAATCCGAGTTCCACTGTACAAAGAAAACACAGTGGTTCAATCAGGAAATGGTAAGGGTTGGGTTGATATAAATCAGTTGATTTTTTAAATTTAAATCAACTTGATTTTTAAAATAAAAATCAGTGATTTAAATCACTTTTTAAAAAAATTATTTTTATTCAGTTTATACATGTTTCAACATTCAGAATTCCTTCCCTTGGTTTCATAAAACAGATATAAGGTTTAGTAGACTAATATAACCATGCTTAAAAGTCTGCTTTCCCCCCTTTCACTGTAAAATAATACAGTATTCAATTTACTTTTTTTTTTCCATAATCGAAATCAGAGCTGGGTTGATTTAAATCAGTCGATAAAATTTTTTTAAAAATCAACTTGATTTTAAAAATAAAAATCAGTGATTTAAATCACTTTTTAAAAAATGTATTCAGTTTTTACATATATTTAAACATTCAGAATTCCTTTCCTTGGTTTTATTAAACAGATATAAGGTTTAGTAGACTAATATAATCATGCTTAAAAGTCTGCTTTCACCCTGTCACTGTAAAATAATACAGCATTCAATTTACTTTTTTTTCATAATTGAAATCAGGGTTGGGTTGATTTAAATCAGGTCGATTTAAATGAGTTGATTAAAATTTTTTAAAAATCAACTTGATTTTAAAAATAAAACTCAGTGATTAAACCACTTTAAAAAAAAAAAGTATTCTGTTTTTACATCTTTAAACATTCAGAAATCCTTTCCTTGGTTTTATAAAACAGATATAAGGTTTAGTAGACTAATATAATCATGCTTAAAAGTCTGCTTTCCCCCCTGTCACTGTAAAATAATACAGTCAATATTTACAGTGGAAACCATATATAACAGGCCCGGTAATAACAGGGATCCGGTAATAACAGGGATTTTTTAAATCCCCGTTTTTTCCTACTCATTGTCTCTATTAAAAGTTATCGGCAATAACAGGGCCTCATCGGAGCCCAACCGGTTATAGCAGGGACAAAGGCTCGTTATCAATGTGTAAAAAGTAAGAGAGTGAGTGAGAGAGAGAGAGAGAGAGAGAGAGAGAGAGAGAGAGAGAGAGAGAGAGAGAGAGAGAGTAACGTGGTGATGGAGCAAGCCCACGCAAGCCATGCCACTGCGAGCACACGCAGCGTGAAGCGAGAGACCGCTGCGGTGTGCTGCAGACCTCGATCTAGCCAGAAACCTAGCAACACGCACGTGTAATGTGTCACCAATGATGTTAAGCGCAAGAGAAAATGCCTTTCAATTGACAAAAAATACGAAATAATCCAGGCTGTTGACAAAAAGCAAGCTCCACCCGGCAGAGATTTGTCGTCAGTTCGACATTCCACAAGGGTCGATTCACACCATTATCAAGGATAGAGAGAAGATAGTGGCAGCATACTCCAATGGAAAGTTTGCTCAGGATCGAAAGAAGATGAGACTATCCGATGCAGAATCTCTGGACCAAGCTCTTCTGATATGGTTTAAGGAGGCAAGGAGAAAGTTGGTGCCAAAACCCCTGTTCGTGGATACTAGTGGCAAGGGCAACTACCAATGAATAAGTACAGCTGAATTAGTCCACAAATGCTTACTTTCCTTGCATTTCTGATTTAACAGGGATCGGATATAACAGGACATTTTGTCTACTCCCACCATCCCTGTTATATCAGGTTTCCACTGTACTTTTTTTTCCTAATTGAAATTAGCATTTTCTTTTTCTTTTTCTTTTTAGACAAACACAAGCGCACGTGCGCGCGCGCGCGCGCACACACACACACACACACATTGTAATAAAATGCAAGTTTATCTATGCATAATTAACCCCCAACCCCCCCCCTTCCTTTTAGACTGACATTTTCTCAATTTTTTGTCTGTAGCCATAATTCACTGATATAGCAGATTAAGGCTTTCTTTAGCAGTTGCTTAAATTAATCATTAGTTAAAATAAAGACAATGCATTTTGCACTAAAAGAACATACTTTTAGCCACCGAAAATCCCAACCTGTGTCGACATAAACATTTTTTTTTTTTTTAATATAAAAAATCTGATTTAAATTTTTTAAAATCTGATTTAAATTTTAAAAATCGATTTTTTAAATTTTTATTTAAAAGAAAAAAAATCACCAACCCTGGAAATGGTATACTGTTCGGGCTATCCGTGAATTCTAGTTTAGCGTGTTCAAGTTAGCTGAGTTTGACTGTGTATATAATCTATTGTCAGTACCTTGGCTGTGAACTCATCAACTTTCAATTTGCTTTCATCCCCCAGGCTGAGGCGACCACCATAGATAGGGCGGCCAAAGAACTGCTCTGCAGGTTTGTATTTGTGCAGCATGAGCAGAGGTTTCTGGTAGAAGTCTTGCTGTCGAAATTGACCTGGTGGTAAAGGGAGAAAAAAAGATCAAATTGAACCAAAAGCCATTATAAACTATACGGAATGTGCATGTACATAACCCTGACAAAAGGGAGAAAGGGGGTCATTTTTAATTCAACTTAAACCACAAAGCTGTCAGCTTACCGAGGCGTACTTTTCAATAATGTGTACAATGTTGATGATCAAAGTTTACTTTTTAAAATAAAATAAAGGAACCCCTCAATCGCTTATACTTCTACAAAAGCTTTGAACTATGTGGCGGGGGGGGGGGGGGGTGGGGGGGGTGGAGAAAGCAGAAAGACCAACTCGCTGTACTGATCTGCAAGCTAACATGTTGGAAACAGGTAAGTGCAAGAGGAAACAGTTGGTGATTTAAGGAAGAGTGCTCAGCTATACAGATTTCCAAGCGACTATTCCCAACCACAAGAAATGTTTGGATGACATCACACATTCTGAGAGACTTTTCTCTGAAGATTTAATGCACAAGTATGTTAAATGTTCTGTGAGCACATCAGATGACCACTTGACAAATGATTAATCCTCCTCTGCTTATTTGGTGTTCTACAGAATTCACATGCGTTTCACATTACAGGCCTAAACATTACTCTTACAATCAGTGACCAATTAAAAACCTTCCTTCAAAGACGTATTCAGTCCCTTGCATCCTTCACCAAAGCAAATCCTATGGACAGTACAGTGTGAAAGTGCTGTCCACCATTTTCATTGTGCTGTGCGAGGAGCAGTTTTGTGAAATATTATTTTGTCTAGTCATGTCTTTTTATAATAAGCCGTCTAGGTTGCTGCAAAAATTTCCATTTATCAAGCTTTAGATCTACCTGTCTGTGTGTGTGTTTCACATTCGAAGCCGTACTTAATGACGGCTAGACTGCCAGGCAAGCTGTACATAATAAGGATGGCTAGAAGACTGACAAACAGCAAAAAATAGGCCTACTGAATAGTACATACATTTTTTGTTTGCAATACCTAAAGTATTTGTATTTGAGACGGCACCAAAAGGTGCCTAACTGACAGTACATGTATTTTAAACCTGAAAAATGTCTAATGAGACCTGTGTACTCAACAGGTGTCAGTCAATAGGAGGGCCTAACCCAAGTACAGCTAGACTGGCTGGCTAGCCGTACTTAATAATGACAGCTGAATTGTAAATTAAATTTTAGTTTTTGCAATAGGCCTACCCAAAGTATAAACTTTGTACAGTCCATGACGGCTTTAAGCACGGTCATCGGGAGAAAGCTTAAGCGTGCTTAAAGCCGAAGCGTGCTTAAGTGCGAAGTAGACATAATCCAGAGATTTTCATGTAGAAAATTCCTCGTGCTATTTCCCTTTGTTTGTAAGTAGGCCTATAGCGGTCCCGCAAAAGTGTGCACTGTTATTTAGACACCCACCATGGTACTTTTTGTTTGCTTGTTTGTTTTTGTTTTGTGGTCGAATGGGAAATGAAAACTTAATTTAGACGGCCAGTCACGATACAGCACACTAGGCCTACTGTAACACACTGCCTGTGCCTATCACTGCCCGCTGTGCCACTCATACCACCGCCTTCATCCCACCTCGCGCGTGATACACAATCAGGATTAATGGATAGCGAGGGTCAAACGTAAAATCTCAGCCAGCCTCCCTTTCTCGTCTCCCCGATTCTCTTTGTATTTTTTTTTTGGTCATGTGTAGCTTTGCCCTAGGCTTAGGCTAGATCCTATGTCCGCGCGCACGGCTGTGTGCATCTTTCTGCCTTCCTCTCCGCCCGTGTGAGTGTGTGTGTCCATCACTTGCGTTCTTTGTGTTTCTCTTGACACACTCCATTGCTGCGGTGTAAACTGTGTTCGAACTTCGATGGGTCATCATGAAAATATTGACTGTCTTGTAAACGAAGCGAGCTAGAAGCCGAAGTTACTGTGCTTATAGGCGTGTAATTTATATAGCAAAAATTCGGTAAGAGCCGTTTAGCGTGCTTGAGGCCGAAACATGCTTAAGGCCGGCACAGACTGTATTTCAGACGAAACCAAAAGGTGCCTTCATTTTCATGTTAGACTTTAAACCAGAATAATTAAGCTCTATTAGATCTAATGAGACCTGAGTACTAAACAATATTTCAGTCAGTAGGGCCTAACCTAAATACGGCTAGACTGGCAGACTGCTAGCCAAACTTTAAAAAAGTATGACTAGCCACTTCATATAGGATTTAGTTAGTCTCAAGAGGAAGGGCCGACTCATCTTTAGCTCACTTCAGACGGTTCACACAACAGTTGCGTGACCCCTGCCGCGACACTCGCGACGGTTCCCACAAGCTCTGCGTGAACAACTTTGGAATTTTTTTCCTGCTCTACAAATCACGCACGGATCGCGTGACCCGCCTCGTACCCTTGTTTGGCCAGGCCTGAGCTGCTTAGACTTCGTTTCGTATCTCTGGGGCTCGTAGTTTTTAAGTAATTGAAGGTGAAGGACCCTGACCCCAACTGGGGTGGAACTGACCGGAACTCGCGCTTTGTTTTTTTCTATACAGCAGATAGTAATCCGACAGTCGCGTCGTAGTAACGGTCGAAGAAGTCGCATGAACAAGAATCACATAATTTCGCCATTTTCGATACTTCTGTACGTTTTACTAGTTCTAGTGTCTCACAGGGTTGGGTTGATTTAAATCAGGTTGATAAAAATCAGTTGATTTTTTTTATTTAAATCAACTTGATTTTTTAAATAAAAATCAGTGATTTAAATCACTTTAAAATGTTTTTATTTTTATTCAGTTTTTACATATTTCAACATTCAGAATTCCTTTCCTAGGTTTCATAAAACAGATATAAGGTTTAGTACACTAATATAATCATGCATAAAAGTCTGCTTTTCCCCCTTTCACTGTAAAATAATACAGTATTCAATTTTCTTTCTTTTCATAATTGAAAACCAGGGTTGGGTTTATTTAAATCAGTTGATTAAAAAAATTTTTAATCAACTTGATTTTAAAAATAAACCTCAGTGATTTAAATCACTTTTAAAAAATGTATCGTTTTTACGTATTTAAACATTTAGAATTCCTTTCCTTGGTTTTATAAAACAGATATAAGGTTTAGTAGACTAATATAATCATGCTTAAAAGTCTGCTTTCCACCCTGTCACTGTAAGTAGTAAATTAATACAGTATTCAATTTACTTTTTTTTCAGAATTGAAATTAGCATTTTCTTTTTCTTTTTAGACAAACACAAGCGCGCACACACACACACGCACACTGTAATAAAATACAAGTTTATCTATGCATAATTACCCCCTCCCCCCCTTTCCTTTTAGACTGACATTTTCTTCATTTTTTGTCTGTAGCCATAATTCACTGATAATAGCAGATTAAGGCTTTCTTTTGCAGTTGCTTATATATTAATCATTAGTTAAAATAAAGACAATGCATTCTGCACTAAAAGAACATACTTTTAGCCACCAAAAATCCCAAACTGTGTCGACA
Source organism: Aplysia californica (assembly GCF_000002075.1). Taxonomy (NCBI): domain Eukaryota; kingdom Metazoa; phylum Mollusca; class Gastropoda; order Aplysiida; family Aplysiidae; genus Aplysia; species Aplysia californica. Next base: position 1,153,830 of record NW_004797328.1, on the reverse strand, counting down.
TTTAAAAAAAAAAAAAAAATCCGATTTAAATTGTAAAAATCTGATTTAAATTTTAAAAATCGATTTTTAAAATTTTTATTTAAAAAATCAAAAAAATCACCAACCCTGAGTGTCTCAGAATATGATGTGTCTGATAGTTGGGATCCAGGATATGTACCCGAACACGGCCCGAGTCGTAGTTTTAGGGCTAGATCTAGCACTAGTACTGGTGTTGTTGTTCGCGCAACGAAATTACAACGTCGTGCCGTACATATCTATCTCATGTAATTCAGTGTATGGGTCTGAATCAATACACAGACCAGCTTTTATATTTTCACCAAACACTCACACATGCATACAAATCAAACCAGAACACTTTGAACTTTTATTTTTGTTGTTGTTGTGAATTTCATTCTACCTGTCACGTCTCTGAAAATTTTAAGGAAAAAATCAAATTAATTCATGCCAATTTAAAAAAAATCATACAAATTAAAGTATTAGACTTAGACAACTTTAGTTTTTTTTGTATTAGATTAAACTTGAATGTAACTTTACTGTGTCAAAAAATAATTACAATAGGGTAATTTTGAGAGTTGTGGTGATTTATTAAAATGTACTCCCAAAAATCGCCAGTCTTCAACGCTTGTGACTGGTGACTGGTGAAAGGGCCCAGTAGTAAGTGAGTTAAGTCTGAATTCTCAATCTGAATTAGTTCTTCATAACTGAATAATCCTTAGGTTCTTTAAACCAATATTCCCACAAGAAAAAACATGCGAAGGGTGACAACAGACACAACAAGCTTAGGTTTTACTCTGCATCCTGCTCTCCATCCATGTCGTTGCTCCAATCACAGCCACTCCACCAAACATCGCAACTTTGAAAAGAGGCGATTTAAACAGCGCCATGATAGAGGCACATTTACTTTCTCACACTTAGCTAACTGAATCTCGATAATCTGTTGAATCTCTGGCTAGCTACTCAATCTCCACATGAGATAGGATCAGCTTCGTCTTTTGGCTTTTCTGGCTTCTAGATCTAGAATCTAGACTCTAGCTTCTCGACGAATTGGAATTGTCGAATGTCAAATTCCCACACGTTGTGCCGAGTCTTTTATTATATTGTAGTCCTAGCAGTCACTGTTTATTACTTGAATCGGGAGCAGTTGTATTCTAGGTTTTCGAAGTATATAATATATAAAATATTCAATTCTCTCTCTCTCTCTCTCTCTCTCTCTCTCTCTCTCTCTCTCTCTCTCTCTCTCTCTCTCTCTCTCTCTCTCTCTCTCTCTCTCTCCCTCTCCCCTTCCCTATCCCTTTCCCCCTCCCTCTCCCTTTCTCTCCCCCCCCCTCTTTCTCTGTCTGTCTGTATGTATGTCTGTCTTATTGTAAGTATAATATTGTAAGTAGTATTATATAAGTATATAGCGTATATATAGCGCAGCTCCAGAAATTAGAGTAATACTGGTTGCCCACCATTACCACCATATTTTGTTGCCATGCCACCATCACCACGTTGCCGCCATTATGATTGTTACAGCCACCAACTGAGCAGCAACAGTAAAGCAAACAACAGCTAGAAACACAAACAAACCCGCGAAAGGATACTAACTAAGCATACTTTACGCCCAGTTTCCTCTACATGTCATGTCAGCCATACAATTAGCCGACGACATGGATATAATAGATTTGTCCAAATGAACACCATTGTGTGTACAGGGCTACTCTAGATAATAGACTATTGTTATGGGCAGGGGTTGTTCTTGAACATATTACTTTAAAAAAACAACTGGGGTAGTCTAAGTATTTTAAGGCACTCGCAGCTGCATAAAAGAGGTCATACATATATTATGATGGCGCAGGACACTCCAATCATTTTCAGTAGGTATGAAATTTTGAATTTTCACCGGGTGGCGGCTGAAACCTTCTCTTGTCGATTTTGGACAACAATGGATCTTTAACGAGCGCCACTTGCAGACGGGACCTCTGAGATTTTTCGCCCTTATCTGAGAAAGTTAGGAGTAGATCTTACCTACCATAAGATCAGGGATGTGTTTGAAAGACAGCAATTAAGAAGGAGCCAAGGAGAAGCAGTAGAAAGGTTGTAGAAAGAGCCAGGAGACCAGAGAAGGGGGCAAAGAAGGTGAGTGGGTTAAGGCAGAAAGTGGATACGAAAGCACACGACAAACACTGTTAGAGCGCAGGAAAGGATGTGAAAGGAGAAGATTTTACTGAAGAAAATTTTCCGTCGGATCGCTATCAGGACCCGAACCCGGGACCCATTGAATGAGAGGTGAACACTGTAACCTCTAGGGTACGAGAGCCCCCTTACGTTGTTTAAAAAAAATAAAATAATAATGAGGAAACTGTACTCATCTAGACACAGAAATACGAAGTAGGCCAAAATGCTAACCAATGTTATTGCCATGCATTTAGGAGCAATTAAATAATTTAGCCTATATCTCAGTATGCCGATTTTATATCTCCTTTCTGGGATCGGCTAAAAGTTTTTCCTTTTCACTTTCACCAACGTTCCCTTCTTGACCTTCTCTTTCTTTTCATTATATTTATTATTTCTCTCCCCCCCCCCCCCCCCCTTTTTTTTTGTGTTATCCCTGTCAGGTCAGGAGAGGCGTAAGTCATAGTGGTGAGAAGTGAGAAGGAAAAGTAATTCTTATGAACCCTTTCTTTTCAAATAAATTTACTGCAACAGTGCTACTATCGGAAACTTTAAATTTCTGCTGCTGTCAACTCAAAACCGCGCCACTTGAGTTTTTGCATTCTTTTCCGTCTGGTAAATTATTTAACAATAGATGGTTCGACAACAATCGATACACCGATAACTCTGCATACATAGTTACGTTTTTGCTTATTCATTGGTTATTCCCCTTATTCCAGTCCATCTCGTTCTTTGGGTTACGCTGACCTTGCGATTCCGGCAAAATACAGGTCAAAAAGTTGTGTAACTCTTTCGGACGACACCATTTAAGAAAAAAATTATTGTTAACATTTGGAACCTTTTCGAAGAAAAGGTTTAGCAGACTGCAAATCCATTAGAGAGTTCAGTAGATTCCTGTTTGTTCAGGAAAAGGAATGTATACGTTTGTTTGTCGGATTTACAAGCGAACTAGATTTTGTGAGGCAGCGCGGAGGAAGACAAAACGAGTGCACCTTGTAACATGGCCTTGAACGACTTACACTGGCCTACACGGTGCGGTTTGGTATTTTTGTTCTAGGAATTTGCACCATGTGTGGATGGCAATAAAAATACGAATACCTTAGCGGGTCAACCTTTTTTTCTGTTTGTATTTCAGAACAAAACCTCTGTGCGTTTATTATACAAAGCAAAATTCAGAAAGAATCGGTCTGCATTAGGCTTCAAGAGGAACATCTTTTCCCTGACATTCCTTGTCATTCAGTATTATTCCTATAACGCGCAGTGTTCAACAAACGAAACGAAGAGAAGGCTGAAATCTTCACAACATTTCGACGTCAATCTGCGATGAAATCATTCTTTACATCGGCGTGTGCTTCTGACGTAACGACATGTAAGGACAACTCAGGTGGGTAGCGAGTTGTTGGCCTTGGTGAAATGGGATGAACTGTGTGGGGTCATATTGGGGACGAAGCTTTTTTTTGTTGTTGTATTGACTTGTCCCGAAACAAAACCAGAGTCAACATCAGAACCGAGGTTTTTCGTGTCGAGTCTGACATTAGGCCTAGATCTAGACAATCTAGACTAGTTCACGAGTTAACATTGCCAGCGCCTTTGGTTTTTCCCTTGTAATGCTGTCTACTTATTATTAAAAAAATCAATTTTTAGTGTAGGCCTAGATTCGAGATCTGATCTATTTACAAAAGATTCTCGGTACATTAGATTGGTCAAACCTGGCCACCCCCATTAAGAGCCGTGCATATTTAAAAAAAAAAATTTTTGAGTTAAGATTTTCACCGTGGAGCTGTGGTTAGAGTTTAGATCTAGAATCTAGATCTAGATCTAGATCTAGATTAGTTCTGTTTTTGTAGAAAACACTTTTGTTAGTTTGAGAAAAAAAAACTGAAAGTGAAAGAAAGTGTACCAAAGTAAATATTCACTTATTCATGCTTGCTGGAGCATATTTAATCTCTCTCTCTCTCTCTCTCTCTCTCTCTCTCTCTCTCTCTCTCTCTCTATCTCTCTCTCTCTAAATA
>NW_004797328.1:1145740-1149564 GCF_000002075.1 Aplysia californica | reverse complement strand
TATATAAATCTTCTGGCTTTTACTGTTTTTTCCTGCCGACTTGCCATTTGGGCCCCAGCTTTTAACAAAAGTCTACTATAAACAATATATGGAATCTAATATATATATTTATATAGATCTATAGCCCATATATACTAAATAGGCCTATAGACTGTAGGTATTGTTTTTTGTAATAGAGGGAAAGAAACAAATATAATTTAGCCTCACTGTATTATTATTTCAGTCAGTGCGTGCACACCGTATATTTTCTGGCATTTTTTTCCAAACCTGTTTACATCCCTGTATATATTTTATAGAAATACACACACACACATGCCTTGTTACTTCATAGGAGGGGTTGCACCTCCTTTTGATGTGCAGTAGGTATATGTTATTACCCTCCACGGTACTAGACACTGTGGGAAGGTTACTGGACTGGATAACATTAACATATAGATTGGCCTACTTAGGAAAGGTTTGGGTCAGGATGACATAGCCTAATGATGGAAAAAGTAAGGCTCTTGAGATGTTAAGAATTCCTGATGATTTTTCCCAAATAAATTACAAATTTGCTCTTTTTTTTGGCTCTCATGCATGCTTCTCTCTCTCTATCTCTTTCTTTCTCTTCTCTCTCTCTCTCTCTCTCTCTTTATTTCTCTCCTGTCTCTCTGTTTTTCTCTTTCTCCCTCCCTCTCTCTGTCTGTCTTTCCACTCTTTCCCCTTTGTCTGTGCATATAAAATAATATTGATATTAGGCCTGATTATTCATTTATTTAGCACATTTCCGTGCTCCACTGCATGATCTATGGCCTCTGTCTTTCTCTCGCTGTCTCTCTTTAATATTTCTCTCTCTCTACTCTCTCTCTCTCTCTCTCTCTCTCTCTCTCTCTCTCTCTCTCTCACTTTCTCTATTTCTCTCTCTCTCCCTCCCTTTCTCATGCTCAAAGGATACTTAAATTAAACTGAATTACAGTAGAGCACGGATAGTTTGCTTTCGTCGGGACCGCCTCGGTTGTTCAAAGGATCTGTAGTTAGAGGAATTTCTTACTAAGTTAACTAAGATAAAGAAAAAAAAACGGGACTGCAGGCACAGTTCGATGGATGCGTAATTTTGAGTCTTCTGTGTTCGACCTATCTGTGTTTTACTGTACATGGAAAAAGATGCCAGTACAAGTGGAAGACATTTTTTAAATTGTAATTTTGGTATGCTTCTATATGTTGGGTAAAATATATTTTGTCTTCTCATGACAACATGATGTATTTCATCTGGCACCTTTAAAAAAAAACCCCAAAAACCCCAACCAAACCTCCAAATGTTCATCTCAAGAATGTAATGCCTACATTGTACTTGTATTGTTTTAAAGTAGTAAACATGTTTAGAAGTCTACACGCACAGTACTTCAACATAAATTAACCTTGTATTTTCGCTGAAAAAAAAAAGTCAGCCTTGACTTAATCCTTGTTAATTTTATTTTGTCTGTGAGGATCCTAGGGTGGCACATAAGGACATTGCAACAAACTAGATTTGAAGACCCAATGTATATAATGTTCACCCCTAGGCCCTGTTCTTTGGACACTTGATTGACATAAACGGAAAGTCGATGGTTGGCAGATGCTCTAATGTGGTTTGCTCCTTCTTTCCTGTAAAACATCTATTGTTCTCATCCCTCCTCCTTCTTTATTGAGTTTGTTAAGTTCTCTTGTTACTCCTCTAATCTTCTGCACTTATACGACCTTATTGTGTTGCAAATGTAGTAAAACTCTTACTTAAAAAACTAAAGAGAGATGAAAGAAAGAGCTGTTTTGAAATGGATGGGGATATTTCAATGACTAAATGAGCCACACATGTTTTGTTGACTCACTGACCCAGAATACATCAAGGACTGACCGTATTCCTTTACTTTTGAAGGACTTTATAAAACAGAGTCATCACAGATTACCCAAGTTATAACTACCGGTGAAAATTTCCTGTTTTATTTTGATTTGATGGAAGGTGAAAATTATACTGTGATCATTTTCATGTTGTTATTGTACATTTTTTTGCACAGTGCAGTAGTTATTAAGGTGATTTTAACCTCTGTTATTGAATGTTTTCAGCTGAAGTTCATTAAGCTCTCCCTTCATCCAATTTTGTTTTAAAAATTGTTTTTATCTTACCCTCGGAATGTACACAAGTCTGGCTAATGTGGTCTTTGAGAGTGTTTATATCCTTATGTTTTTGTTGATCCTAAACGGAAAAACTTTCAAGGAGACTGTATTTTTATTGTTTCAGTGAAGTCTTTATCTTGAATCTTTGTTGTGAAAAAATTAAATTGCTTCCAAGTTTTGCTTGGTGTTTTAATTTTTTTGTTGCGAACCAACTAAAAAAATCTTTCCTCTGCTGGTTGTTTCTGCGCTGGCCTAATGTAAAGCTTAAGTATTCTGAGTCCATTCTGAGATGGGTTTTTTTTAGGCCTTTTTTTGCCTTTTTTTCTGGTACTAGTACCAGTAGACTAGTTGTTGTAATTAGGTGCAAATTGTGGGTGATTGAGAGCTGCATGGTTTTGCCTCCTTCTTTCTCGTCAAACATCTGTCATCCTTATCTCCTCTCCCTCTATTCTATGCATGTTACTCTCTAATAAAATCTCTAATCTTTGGCACATGCATGACTTATTCTGTTGTAAGTACCATAAAACTTTTACTGAAACAAATTTGAAAAAAGGTGGCATGCTGCTTACACTTAAAAAAAAACACAAAAGGGTTGATTTGTCTTGATAGGATTACAATCTAGCTTTTAAAATCCTTTTGTTTTTCCCAAAGCAAGTTTATCTTCTTTAAATATTTTCTAAATTACTGACACAAAAGTCAAAGTTGATCCCATTAACAGTTGCATAGGTATTTCATCTTTTTCTATTTGTGTTGGTGAAATTATGATTGGCCTATTGTTAAACATAGCATGAATCGCCATTCAAAGAAGAGTAGAATATTCTTACGTATAAACAACATGTACTGTAGTTTATTTTTAGTGACTTAGACTCACTTGAAACACTCTGTGAAACATACAAGGTTTTGCAATCAAGTATTACACAATCATTTACCCTCTTGGCCTTCAAGCTTCAAACCGATAAAATGGGGTCAGAGGAAAGGATAACAAAATGAGAGAGTCACAAGACCAGGAAGTCGCATACATTCTCACCATCGGAGATCCCTGTGAAAAAAAAAATAATTACATTTTTTTAATTTTCGCGTTGCAAGTATCATATATATATATATATATATATATATATATAGATCTATATATATATATAAATATCTCAGTACGTGTTCACAGCTTCTCTCAGTTGAAATGTTAAGTGACCGATGTACTACTATAAAAATGTCTGTTAAATATTGCAAGATGAGGGAAACAATATGGGCATGAGAATAAGTGTTTGTGTGTGTATGTGTGTGTGTATGTGTGTACGTGTGTGCATATGTGTGTGCGTGTGCGTGTGCGTGTGTGTGTGTGTGTGTGTGTGTGTGGACAGAAATGAGGGTAGGAGAAAAAAAAAAGCGGTTGGGCGTGGTGGTGGGGAGGGGGGGATTGAAGGGAGTATTTTGGGTAACTTTTGTTCCCGTCTGGAATGGTGTTGGCCTTGGTGAGGGGGTCAGAAGTCAGACTTTCAAACTGAAATAAAAACCGAAAAGGGGATTTAGCTGTTAGCAGATCTGAAAAATGACTTCACCAGGTTCCCTTTGAGCCGGGGGCCTGGCCTGCAGTGTGCTCCCCAGACACTGACCATTGTCCGCGTGCTGTGAATGGTCATGGTACGGTAATGGCCTCTGCTGAGGTGGGTGTGGCTGGAAGGGAGGGGGGAGGGAGAGAG
>NW_004797328.1:1143990-1145207 GCF_000002075.1 Aplysia californica | reverse complement strand
GAGAGAGAGAGAGAGAGAGGCACACGGGTCAAGGGGTCGAGGTGAAACTGACCTCTCGGAAAGGTCGAGGTGTGATTCAACCCTCGAGGAAGATGCGGCCCGGTGTTTGAATTTCCACCACAGGTCTTTTCTGCGGTTGCTGTAGTGTGAGAAGTTGCCTTTGTTGTCGTCGGTGGCGTTAGTATGGGCCAGGGTCATTAACCGGTGCACGCGGTCTTGCAGCACTTAAAGCTTCGCTTTGCTGCATCTCGCTAGATCTTACTGCGCGCCCGTGCTCCGGCTTGTTTGCACACCGCATGGTCTTGCATTCTCCGCTCCGTTTTGCTCTTTCCGCTCTGCCTTTGCTTGCTCCGCTGAGTAATTTTGCTTTCTCCGCTGTAGCCTATTTTTTGTTTGTCCGCTCCTCTGCGCCAGATCTTGCTGCACTTTGCTCGGCATTGCTGCGTCTTGCTGTAGAATTTTGCTGCTTGCTTGTGACTGACCCATAGACTTGTACAGTATTATAAATACATGTATACCCAAGACTGTGCACTCTGACGTACTTCTGGTTCCCAAATGAAGTACACTATTCATTATTTTAGTAAGGTTTTACGGCGCTCGCAACTGTATAAGGTCATATGAGCGCCAAGTGATGGATGTCAACAGAGAAATCCAAACGGGGAATCAGGCCTACTCTACCCACCTCTTTAGTCTCAACAGCACCAAGTCTGTACAGCCCGGTGATAAACCCTTCCACCTACTGCCACGACCGACAGCACCTTGCGCCCGTTTTGCCACATTGCCTTTTTGAGTGTACGATGCCAACGAAACTAAAACTTTTAGTTTTACTTTTAGTAAGAGTTTTACGGCACTTGTAACACAATAAGGTCATATAAGTACCGAAGATTAGAGGCGTTACAAGCGAGTAACAAACACAAAAAAGAAGGAGGAGAGATAAGGCAGGACGACAGATGTTTGATTGGAAAGAAGGAGCAAACCATACCAGAGCACCCCCCCCCCCAAACCACCCACCACAGAAACTTTAAATGTGGCAGTTGATATTGTTCCTATTGGTACGAGTTAATGATGTAGATCTGTTCTTTTAGAACGTCTGAAAAAAGTTTGGAAATGGTGCACTTAACACCCCCCCCCCTTTCCGGGTGGAAAAAAACAATAAAAAAGAAAGAAACAGAAAGACAAATAAACCAACAAACATTAGACATGATGTTATAACCCCC
>NW_004797328.1:1142872-1143890 GCF_000002075.1 Aplysia californica | reverse complement strand
CCCCCCATTCCTATCAATGCAATAAAGATAATTAAGTAAGGCTAGTTTAACCCTGCCTGTCGGCTCAACCCGGGTGGAGAAGTGTACTAAGTCCCAACAAAAAGGCTTGGGATACTTAAAGAAACATGCGATCTTACCTGGGTAAGTGAAGCTTGTTGTGCCCACTCGGGAAACGAATTAAGGTCTTCTGCGTGCGAATTCGAAACACATAACCCGCAACACCACAGACATGGATTGCACTTTAAAGAAAGATGCGGAATGCCACATACGAGTACGAGCCAGACTGACGAAAAAGATAAACACACACGCACACACACACATACACACACACACACACGCACACACACCCACACACGCACACACATATACACACACTCACACACACACCCCCCCCACACACACTCATATACACACGCATAAACACACATTCACATACACCAACTGACTAGATCTATAAGCTGATCCGAGGCAGGCAAACTTTAAATGGAATGTGATAATGTAGGATGTTGCAATGGGTGGAAAAAATTTTTTCTTCCAGATTATCTTCAAATCTGTGGAGAGACTTTTGAGTGTATTCTTGGGAGTACGCGTTACCAATTTTAATGGCGTGGGGATGGGTTGGTAGGTGTTATTTTATGGTGGGTGCATTATAATGTATACATAATGTGTTTGTGTCTACAGTGAGGGACTGGTTGGCGGCTTTTTCGGCTCACGTAAAGGGCCGTTTTCTACAAGGAAAAGGAAACGTACAGCAGATGCGCTTAATTAAAAGGGCTGCAAATGCGTGGTCCTCACATCACTCTATAGATAGTGTCGGTATGCTCCCGGTTTCAAATTAAAGAGGCTTGGTACTTCTTAAAAATTATATTTTTGAAAATGGGAACTCTTCAGACGCAGCCAACACGCTGTTTCTCGTGTAACAACTAACAAAAGCGCCCGCTTGACAGTGCGGGGGGAAACCAGGAACATTCTTTTCTTTGTTAGTTTGGAAAGTCGACGGAATCAAGTAGCCCCATAA
>NW_004797328.1:1140618-1141763 GCF_000002075.1 Aplysia californica | reverse complement strand
GTAAGTTGTGTGTGTGGGCGGGAAGGAGGGGATGGGGTGTTAAAAGGTCGTAGTTTTTGTCATTTATTTTCTTTTGTATCCTTTCAAATTGTGATTTCATCCGTTCTTCCTCTGGACTTGAGGGACCTAGGTACCGGTATGCAACGTAGTGCATACGTTGCAGTCTGCTTTTTATCTTTCTCTTTTGCCATTTGATAGAAAGATATTTGTTCTGTTCAAGTCGAAATCATTACATTGTATTTCTTTTCCTGCCCAGCGTCTTTTTTTATTTTTTACCGACACTGTTTCCCCATGTAAGTTCATTTTTGTTACGTCGCCGCTGTCTACCCCTGTAAGTTCATTAGTGTTACATTGACGGAGTATCTTTGTTATACTGACTCTATCTTTTTATGTAAGTTACATTTTGTTAGGGTGACGCTATTTACTCTTTTTAAATTCATCTTTATGTAAAAGTAAAGTTAAGCCCTCCACACTCTACTTACTTGACTTGGTACGCACGCCCGGGGTCTCTACTCTTTGTGGGCTTGGCCATATTTGAGTAGTCATGACGTCATTCCGAAAGACGCATTTAATTGGTGTCACGACGCAGTGAAATCAGGCGTTCGTCAATTTTTAGGCATGTGGAGTTATTGGTATCATCGTAAAGGATATTCATTTGCCTTGCTTTCGATGAAAAAATAATCAATTTATCTTGAAAAGAAGTCGAGATATTTGCGATTAAAGGAGGCGGGGTTGTCTGGTTTTAGAAGTAAAATTAGCGAGAAAATGGCCGCCAAAGTTTGGTGACTTCCATAGCTTAAAAGTCCTTGGAAACTGAAAATTTACATTTTTTGTACTTTTAATCGACGTTTTCAGTGATTTCCACACAGAAATATCTTTTTAAATTGACATAAAAGGTGTTGGGCCGAAAAACAAAAATTCCACAAAAATTGCCAAACAGGAGGAAAAGTGACAGTTTCTTAGATTTCATTATTTTGACAAGATGTACTTGAAGAATACAGGTTGAACTTTTTACCAATTGTTGTTTATTACAGACGATTTGCGGTTTATCTGTTTACTCTTTTCAGCGTTATTTTATACTTTGCAATAAACAGTTTTTGAGAAATGTTTTCCTTTGTAGCTCCCGTTTTTACTCCACCTCCACC
>NW_004797328.1:1134710-1138871 GCF_000002075.1 Aplysia californica | reverse complement strand
AAAAGAAAGAAATTAAAAAGAAATAAATTAAAAGCATGAGCAAACCAACCAACCAACAAATAAAACAAAAAAAACACACATGCATGTACGGAGGGACATATCGCAACAATGGTATTATTGGTACAAATAACACACATCTGGCAACACTTGCATGTATTCGTCCTCGACTAAGAAGTGAAGGGCATTTCCTGTTCTCTCGATTTCTCTCTCTCTCTCTCTCTCTCTCTCTCTCTCTCTCTCTCTCTCTCTCTCCTCTCTCTCTCTCTTTCTCGCCCCCCCCATCTCTCTCGCTCTCTCTCCCACCCCTCTCCCCCTCTCTCTTCCTGCTTCCCTTCCTTTTTTAAAACCAAAATAGAACATGTATGCTGTTTTTAAAGTAAAGAACATAAAAGAACTCTCTCTCCCTTTCTTTCTTTCTTTCTTTCTTTATTCCTTTCTTTCTTTCTTTCTTCCTTTCTTTCTTTCTTCCTTCCTTCCTTCCTTCTTTCTTTCCTTCTTCCCTCCTTCCCTTTCTTTCTTTCTTTCACCGAAATAGTATTTTTTATTAGTATGCTGTTCTAAAAGTAAAGAACATAAAAGAACGAAGCCGAACAGGTATACTTTCGACCAAACGTGAAAAAGACTTAGATTCAGTCCCATGTATTTGATTTCTTATATTGCGAGCTTTCTTATCTTTGTTTATCTGGGATCTGAACTTAATACACAGGCATAGCATATTTTGACATTTAAGGATATTCTGTGTATTTTGTTTTCTGTTCATACATATATATGTTATTTCATCACGCTCTGAAGCCTCATCATCCCCTCCACCAGGGCAGTGCTACTGACTGTTCAAGTGTCTTTAGGCCATTCCCAAAGAGGGAATCTTAATATTATGTTACTATGCACAGTAGAATTGTAAATGGACTGATTTATCAATGTCACGCTTATACTGCGCCAGAGCATCATATGGGGGAACTGCTGCCTTTTCTTTCCTCATCATTGCTATCGTCATTTTTTCCTCTACTTCTTTTGTCTGTTTGTCTCTCTCTTGTGAACTGCTTTTTCCGAGGTGCCTTAATAGTCGAAGCAGACTTTGTGCTGTTGAGGCTAGAGAGGTGAGCTGAGTTAGCCTGATTCCCAGTTTGGACTTATCTGTTGACATCCACCCCTTGGCGCTCATATGAATAACCTTATGCAGGTGCGAGCGCCGTAAAACCTTACAAAAACTAACTAACTGAACCCTTTTCGAGACATTCAAGGTTCTGATGATTTGTTCGAACGTGTATGAAAAGACACGTGGTCCGTTGAAGGTCAGCTGAAATTACGTTTTTCGATTGCTTTTGGAAGGTGTAAAGTTGCAGTTTACACAAAAAGCAATTGTCAAACTGTCAGGTGGAATTCGCTGGATTAATTGTTTCCGGTAAAGTTGATCTCATTTTCTACAGAGCTTTTTTCTTGCTGTAATTGAATATGTATAAATGCAAATTCTTGTGTTACGATATAGATCCTGTGTGCAATTTTAAAAAATACTGGTACATTGATACAGGTAGGTACTTGGTAAACATTTCGATTGAATGGAATGCTTTTTCTTTTGATGAAACATGATTTTCCGCCATGACTCATATGGATATCACCAGCTGAAAGAAGGTGTTAAAAGTTCCTAACAAGACCTACCCTTTCATATTGTCATTGTCTGTCTGTCTGTCTGTCTGTCTGTCTGTCTGTCTGTCTGTCTGTCTGTCTGTCTGAGAAGAAGAAGAAGAAGAAGAAGAAGAAGAAGAAGAAGAAGGAGAAGAAGAAGAAGAAGAAGAAGAAGAAGGAGGAGGAGGAAGAGGAGGATGAGGAGGAATAAGAGGAGGAAAACCCAGAACCCTCGCGAAGGTCATTCTGCTCACGCCATCAATTAGGAGCCATCACGCTAATTTGGCCGGACAAATGATCAGTCTCTATCCACCAAGATAATCTTTTCCATTACCCACGGCCAGTTGTTCGTTGAGGACAATTTTCCACCGGAAATGATCCAGTGCCATCCTTTGACAGTTTACGCAGCGAGTTGCCATTAGTCCATGGCGGCACATCCCTCGAGTCTTGGTGCGTTTGTGTCATCAAAATATGCGGGCTAGTTGATGATCAGACTGCGAAAGTTGATAGGGTGTCACTGTACTAGAAATACCGGTATTATAACGCATCTTGTGTCCGGGGATATGATGGGATCATTGCAGGAGTAGTGGGCAGGGTAGTTTTGCCCGCTGTGTGTCGGTTATAACTCTGCATGCGGAGGTTTGAGGTTCGAAGTTGTGTTCGATCCGCTTATATTTGCTTATGACATATTATGTATGTATTGTTATATCAATACTGTATGCATGTTTTTTTGCGGGTGGTTGGTGGGTGCTGTGGTGTGGTTTGCTCCTTCCTTCCTATCCAACATCTATCATCCTTACCTCCCCTCCTTCGTTTTTGTGTTTTTCACTCTCTTGTAACACCTCTAATCTTCGGCACTTATATGGCCTTATTGGGTTGCAAGTGCCGTAAATCTCTTACTACTTTAAATTTTTTAAAAATGTAATAGATGTGTAGGGTGAAGCAGACCATCGAGGCAGCTTGGGGGTATACTCAACTGCTGTCTCACCTACGGGGAGCACAACTCCCCTAGTGAGGAGGCACTACTTTTACAACCCAACTTGTCCAGCGTAGGGGTGGCGTGGGTGGTTGGTGGGTGGGTGCTCTGGTGTGGGTTGCTCCCTTTCTCCTGTTAAACTGTCCCCGTCTTTTTAAGAAAAAAAAAAAAAAAAAAAAAAAGTCAGAAATTATGTAAACTGAGCCCAACAATTTGAAATAATATGCGATTAAAAAAAAAACAACAACTAAGAATGATAAAAGAAAATAATCAGAAATTATGCAAAAAAAATTATCAAATTTTGCTAAATTATGCGGAGCGCATAAAATCACGGGGACAGGTTAAACAATATATTATAATCATCCTTATCTCTCTTTTTTCATTTCCTTGTAAGTTACTTTGAGGTTACACTCATTTTCTTTCGGTACCTAAATGACCGATCTGTTTTGTAATTGTGTTGTAAAACATTAAACGAAAGTTAACCTGCAGAACAGTCAACTCAAACGATACATGTACATGGGCACACTTTTTTTGCGACCGTATTGAAAATAAGTGGTACGTGGATGGCAGGTGCTCTTGTGTGGTTTCCTTTCTTTCCTATTAAACATCTCTCCTCCTTATCTCTCCTTGTTTGTGTTTGTTTCTCTCTCGTAACACTTTTAATCTTTGGCTCATATGACTTAATTATGTTGCAAGTGCCGTAAAACTCTAACTGAAACGAAAAACCAGTGTGCTGAACTTGCATACTACGAGTTTGTGCTTCCCGTAACATTTTCTGTCTCCGCAGAGGTCGCTTATATATATATATATATATATATATATATATATATCTTCATCAATGGCGTTCATCTCTGGAAGGGTATAAGCCACATGCAAACTCCTTCCATTTTTCTCGGTCCTGGACCGTCTTTCCAAGCCCGTTTCAAGCGAGCTCCATCTCTTCTTATGTCCCTTTCCGCGCATCTCCTCTTCGTTTACCATGGCCTACCTCTGCCTCGTGCTCCCTGTGGGTTCCACTGCAGTGACAGTCTTGTGATGTTTCCGCTAGGCTTTCTTAAGGTGTGCCCCATCCTTCGCCACTTTCTTAGTCCTATTTCTACTTCTATATCCTTTTGTCCTGTCCTTTCCCACAGCTCTTCATTTCTTATTCTATCCTGCCACTTAATTCTTAGAATACTCCTCATTTTTCTGTTGATGAAAGTCTGGACTTTATTCAGTACTGTCTTTGTTGTCTTCCAAGTTTCGCAACCGTATAATTATATTATACTTATTTCTAAAGACGTTCTCTTGTACAAACGACCAATTCCTACCTCCCCTTCGCTTAGAAAAAATATTATAATGACATTGTCCAGACGTCCACCTGTCTAAGACAACAACATATCCCCTCGGCAACGGGTAGCCTACCGTCTTGTGCAGTTTGGTCTGTGGTGTGTAAGGTTCTCAATACATGTACGTGCAGGAATTTCTGCTGACTTTCCGAATCGCTGGCACCCAAGAACTGTTCCACTGCTTTTGTTTTGATAAGAGTTTAACGTCGGGTCAGGGAGTGTGTGTGTGTGTGG
>NW_004797328.1:1132060-1133285 GCF_000002075.1 Aplysia californica | reverse complement strand
CCATTCCCAAAGGGGGGACATTTCTTGTTCTAATGCACAGTAGAATTGTAGATGGGCTGATCCAAAAATGTCATGCTCATTACTGTGCCTGAACTCTACCAGGGAACTGCTGCTTTTCCTCTCGTAATCCTTACTATCGTCATTTTCCTCTACTTGTTTTTGTAAGTGTGTCACACTCTTGTAGCCTGCTATTTCCGGGATTCCTTGATAGTCGAAGCAGACTTTGTACTGCTGAAGCTAGAGAGGTGAGCAGAGTAATTCTGATTCCCTGTAACTGTAAGGACTTCTCTGTTGACATCCACCCCTTGTCGCTCAAATGACCTTATGCAGTTGCGAGCGCCGTAAAACCTCTTCTAAAACAAACAGACTAAGCACAACAAAGCAGTTTGGTCTTACAACCGTTAGAGCTTTCAAAGTGCACGCAACTGCACACTATTCCTTTCAGCTGCCAGTTTATTCCAGCTCCCCCCCCCCCATCCACACCCAGCTTATTTTTTCGATGAAGGTGTTTTTATGCCACAATCGACACAATTTAGGTCATTTAGAAGGCGGAAATGTGTGTGTCAACCCGAGCTGAGAGGGGGATACAATGTTCTGCAGAAAGTCTTAGTACATGTAGTTGCTTGATAACTATTCTCTCCACTTAGGAATCGAACTCGGGTCTCCTGTTTTTTTGCAACAGTGAGGCGCCTAACCGCTAAACTGCAGATAACAATTGTGAAGCGAGCTGACAAAATGAGTTACTTCTCCGGTTTTAGCCCTAGGGACACAGATACGTCAAATTTACAACTTGAGTTTGTACAATATATCCGTATGAAACGGTAAAAGACATGCTAAATTTGAATGAAAAAACATCAGTTGAAAATTTACTAATCTGACACCTGTTTTAATTTTTCGACCGATATCTCTGTTTGCGGAATGCGAGAAGTGACTCATTTTGTGAGCACTCCTCACAATTGATACAACTTGTCTCACCTAAGGCGCTTACTCCCACAACGTTTAAAAGTAAACTTCGAACCCCACCCTCCCTCCGTTCTTAGCATAAGTTATAAGCGTCTTTTGTTCATGACGTCACAGCGATGTAAATTGGACCCCACTGGGTGTGAAAACCCATGGTATGAGCACTAGGTCGACTAAGCTTAGGGATGGAAGGCCAACGTTGACGTTTACCAATTACACACACACACACACTCTTTCTCTCTCTCTCTCTCTCTCTCTCTCTCTC
>NW_004797328.1:1129627-1131172 GCF_000002075.1 Aplysia californica | reverse complement strand
CTGTCTGTCTGTCTGTCTGTCTGTCTGTCTGTCTGTCTGTCTGTCTGTCTGTCTGACCATTCAATGTCAGAATGTATTGCACGAGGTCGCACTTCTTTTCTTTCTCTCTATTGTTTCTGTCTGTTTTGCTCTGTCCTTTTACTTAACGCCAGATAATCGTCTCGATATAGGCACGTCGTTTCTCAAACTAAACCATGTCATCTCTGCGTGTTCGTTTATCTGTCCGCCAGTTTGTCTTTCACTTTCATTGTCTATTCTGATCAGTCTGTAAACCCCTGGACGGTGCTACTGACTGAAGTGTCTATAGGCCATTTCCGAAAGGGAGGATATTAGTATGTTCTTATGCAGAATAGAATTGAAAATGGGCTGATTCATCAATGTCATGCTCATAACTGTCTGAACTGCAACGGTGAACTGCTGCCTTTTCTTTCCTAATCCTTACTATCGTCATTTTTCCTCTACTTCTTTTGTATGTTTGTCACACTCTTGTGACCCGCTATTTCTGGGGTGCCTTGACTATCGAAGAAGACTTTGTGCTGTTGAAGCTAGAGAGGTGTGCAGAGTAAGCCTGATTCCCTGTATGAACTTCCCTGTTGACAACCACCCCTTGGCGCTCATATGACCATATGCAGTTGCAAGCGCTGTAAAAACAAGTAAAAGTAAAACTGTTCAGTCTGTTTGTGTGCATGTCCGTTCGCTGACCAGTCAGTCGATGGTTGGAGGGCGCCACTGGTAGGTCACACTTATAGAGTTATCCCCTCTCCCTTTTTTTCTGTACTGTGTTTGTCTTGCTGTTTCACTGTACTAAATGGAAGCTTCTGTGTCGATTTGCCACCCCCCCCCCCTCTTGTATTCTCAATTGCCACACAAACAGGTAAACAAACAAACATGGTTGATCGGCGGGTGCTCTGCCCTAGCTTCCTCCTTCATTCCTGTTAAACATACTGTCGTCCTCATCTGCCCTCTTTCTTCTGTTTGTATATTGCTCTCTAGTAACACCTCAAATTTTAATTAAAGGTTTTGGCATCAGTATGAGCTATTTTTTTTTGTAAGTGCCGTAAAACTCTTACTAAAAACAAACAAACAAACAAATAAACAAACCAATAAACGGCCCCGTTTGCTCGTCCTCTCTTCCATGTGGCATCCGTCTATCCGTCTGTCGAACTCCTCTGAATAGACACTGACTGACTCTGTTGTGTTTGCCGCTGACGCTGATGGTGGTGGTGTTGAGGGATGCGTCTCGCACGCTATGGACAAAGTCAGACAATTAGAAGTGTCCATTGGCGTTCCTTTGGCGTGCAGCCAGGCCGGGACTAGTTCTAGGCTCAACAGAACGCTGTCTCCTTCTTCTTGGACCGTGAACGAACTAATTAAATGGCCACTGGCAGAACTTGCTCCGTCGATTTCGTCGGGCATAGAGAAGATGATGGATGAGTCCTGAAGCCCGCCGCTCAGTTGACGAGACAGAAGAAGAGTTGTAGTTTTGTTAGTGGACGACTTGTTAATGATATGGTATTTTTGGGGGGTGGGGGGATTGGGAAGGGG
>NW_004797328.1:1126287-1128576 GCF_000002075.1 Aplysia californica | reverse complement strand
ACGAGCTGAAAGACGCTGGAGATCAACAAAGCTGAAAATTCATGAGGACATTTATTGACACTGTAACAACATAGTGAAATCGTTAATGTCTGCCAAATTTATGTACTATAACAGACAAATTAATGAATTTTCCACCTCTAAAGCTTTATTTTGTATAACAAATCAGTTGTCTGGTAAGAAAGAGAAAGATCCGGCCAGCAACAAGTTTCCCACGAATGTACCTAAAAGTGACCTTCCTGATGTTTTTGGTCAATACTTTAGAGACAAGATATCCACGATTAGGAAAAAAATTGACACGACTATGCATAAACTACCATGTTTTGAAACATTTTCTGGGGTAATCTTTAATGAATTTGTCCGTGTAACACAAGAAGATGTAAGATCAATCATAATGTCATCACCCCATTAAATTTAAACATGTAGTCTTGATCCCATTCCAACACCACTGCTCATCACACATCTTGATAGTGCCATTGGATTTATAACTTCCACCATTAATGAGTCTCTTCAGTATGGAGTAGTACCATCACTCTTTAAGCATGCTTTAGTTATTTCCCCTTCTCAAAAAATCAAATCTTTCCCCGGAGGAGCTCAAGAATTTCAGACCTGTCTCCAACCTTTATAAAAAATCTTGGAGAAAGTTGTTTTGGTTCAATTGAAGAATCATTTAAAAGAAAACAATTTATATGAATTATATCAATCTGCCTATCGGCAATTTCATAACACACAAACTGCGCTATTGAAAATATACAACGACCTCTTGTGTGAGGCGGATGAGAACAAAATATCAATTCTTTCTCTTCTTGATTTTAGTGCTGCCTTTGACACTATAGATCACACTATTCTTATTGAACGATTGTTCAACACGTTTGGCCTGTCTGGCAGGGTTCTTGACTGGTTTAGGTCCTATCCTACCTGATTGGCCGTACACAATCTGTGGTTGTGCACGACTTTCTTTCGTCAATTTTTAAGCTAGACTTTGGAGTGCCTCAAGGTTCAGTATTGGGTCCAATCTTGTATACGTTATATACGCAGCCGCTTGGAACTGTGATTAGAAAGCACAATATGAATTATCACTTGTACGCTGACGATACACAGTTATATAAATCTGTTCCACCATCAGATGTTAAAACCTTGCTTACTACGATGGGTCTGTGCATTGATGACATCAAAAAGTGGATGGTTGATTATAAGCTCCAGCTTAATGAAAATAAAACTGAAATTCTGTTATGTAACCCAAAGAAAAGCCATATCCCCGTAGACATTGATCATTTTTGTACTGAAAATGAAAAACTGTATTTTAGTAATAGAGCAAAAAATCTGGGAGTGTATTTTGATTCAAAATTGTCAGTGGAACATCATATCATATTTATGTACCATTTTAATTCGTGAATTGCGTAGAATTGGTCATATGTCTATGTTTTTGAACGAACACTCGTTGAAAACGCTCGTATCATCTTTCTTGTTTTCACGCATCGATTATTGCAATGCTTTACTAGCTAATTTACCAAATACCCCTCTTCACAAGTTACAACGTTTTCAAAATCATGCTGCTAGGCTCCTACTAAAGAAAAAGAAGAGGGACCACATTACTCCCATGTTAAGAACGTTGCATTGGCTTCCCGTGTCAGCTAGAATGTCTTATAAAATTGCAATATTATGTCATAAATGTGTAAATAACAAAGCTCCCTCATATCTTAATGATCTCATCCAGATTTATGTTCCATCTAGATCACTAAGATCAGGCGATCAGTATCTTTTAAGAGTTCCTAGAAAAGGCGGTAAAAAATTAGCTGAAAGATCGTTCGTCCACCTTGCTCCGTCAGTTTGGAACTCTCTTCCCCAACACGTGAGACATACAACATCGGAGTCTAAATTTAAAAAATCTTTAAGGACACATTTAATGACATCCTTTTTAAGTCAGTAGATTCATGTTCAATACAATGTTATGTAAATGTCTATGTATTCATTTATGTATTTTGTGAATTGCAGTGTATATATTATTTTATGCTCATTTCATGACGATGTGTAATTGTGTGCGTGTGATAAGCAAGTAGATGTGTGTGTGTGTGTGTGTGTGTGTGTGTGTGTGTGTGTGTGTGTGTGTGTGTGTGTGTGTGTGTGTATGTGTGTATGTGTGTGTGTGTTTGGCATACGTGTGTGTGTGCACATGTGTGCGTGTTATGTGTTCGTGAGTGTGTATGCGTGTGTTTGTGTGTGTGTATGTGTATATGTGTGTGTGTGTGTGTTTGTGTGTATATGAGTGTGTGGATTTGTGTGTGTGTGTGT
>NW_004797328.1:1121337-1123705 GCF_000002075.1 Aplysia californica | reverse complement strand
ACACACACACACACACACACACACACACACTCACACACACACACTCACACATACACATACACGCACGCACGCGCATGAACACTCATTTTCTTGGCTATAACTGTAACTGTACAAGCCTGACAGAAGCCGTAGACGCTACGCAATGAGTGTCAGCAGCATTCCATAAGCCATTACTTTAGGCTTTGTCCACTTCGTCATCTGAGAACTATGTCTCTGGTGTGTAACACAACGACTGCATAGTCAAGTCAGTCATACACAGTCGTCTCACATGCACGTAGTCCTTTAAGGTTACACACAACTAAATACGAGATGTTCTAAACTTTTGTCTTAGAAATTTAAACGCGGGTGGCTGGAGGGCGCCACAGGTTGATCCTACTTTTTTTTCTCTTTCCATCTGTTGTTTTTATCTGCCTGTCTTGCTCTTACTTCCTTGCACTGAATGACCGTTGTTGTGTTGGTATGCTTCTCTTGTCTTTACTCAAACCCAGACCCTAGACTGTGGGTGGTTGGTGAGTGCTCTGGTGTGGTTTGCTTCTTCTTTCCTATCAAACATCTATCGTCCTTATCCTCCCTTTTTCTTTTTTATGTTTGTTACTCTCTTGTAACACCTCTAATCCCCTGGCGCTCATATGACCTTATGCAGTTGCGAGTGCCGTAAAACCTCTACTAAAACTAAGACCCTAGACTTAATTAAACAGGTTGAGCGGCATGTACGCCATTGACGTTTTTTTCTTTTCGTAATTCAATGAAACCGCATGTGTGCTGCAATAAGTCTGAATGTAGTCACAAGATAAAGCTTTTCCAGTTCGATGTAAGTCAGAAATACTATTATGGATAAAATGTTTGGTCAGACCTAGGGAGTTAAAGTTTTCCCTTATGTCGTCTCTCACTGGTGTGCTTCAAATCAGCTGCAAAATGATTGGGGAAACAGCACAGAATTGATTATTCACTTTTGTCTCACTCATGTCGTCTCAGAAAATGGCCTTGGCAAGGTTCTGTGGGTGGTTGGCGGGTGCTCTGGTGTGGTTTGCTCCTTCTTCATAATCAAACATCTGTCTTGTTTATTAAATCTCTCCTCCTTTTTGTGTTTGTTATCTAATTATCTTCAGCACTTGTATGACCTTAGTGTTGCAAATGTTGTAAAACTCTTTTTAAAATCAAATTACTTTGCAAGGTTTCCGACTGTTGAAAGATAATGTATTTAGATCCTTACAAAGTTGTCGATTTTCTTCAAGTTTGGTTTTGCTTTAGCCTCCCCTTTTTAGTAGAGTGGTTCTGTTGTTCCCTTGACAGGCGGGGAAAATGAAGCCCCACAGATTGTCTTCTAGTTATGCCACTAATATGTGACTCCAACATCCCTATGCGTTTAGCCTAGTCTTCGGAGGTTTAATGTTATCGCCTGTCTAGATAAAAATTGGAAGACCAGCGACTGTGATGTAGCTGTTAGGTGCTTCTGTGTCGGACGCAGAAGACATAAGTTCGATTCTCGTGTGGGGAGGATTTTTGTTGAGTTTCTGTGTCTTTCTGCTGGGACGTTGTAATACGTATCCATCTACTGCGGAGTTTGCCCTGACAGGCAGGATCGAAAACAAAAAATTAACCAAACAAAACAAAACGACTGCTTACGACTCGTAATATGGTTGCTCCCTCATCACAGAAAGGGAAGGGGAAATCGGCGGAGTTAAAAAAAAAAAAGTTTTTTAGGAGGGTGGGGGAGAGGAAAGATGGACGCTTAGATCTCTATGTGCGGTTTTTGTCGTAGTCTGTGGTTCCCGCCTCCATCGTTCTCCCATTTGGTTCCTTTAGTTTGCTGATGCTCTGAAGTGGTCTACTTCTTTCATCTGCATTCAGCGACACTTTTCTATTACCATGGTTCCTGCGACATAATATGACAGCTGCCAGGTTGCCTCGAGTGGGTCCTTTTCTATATATGGCAGTTTGCAAATTGCTTCGAGTCGGTGGTTGGTAGGTGCTCTGATGTGGTTTGCTCCTTTTCTTTATATTCCTGTTGGCAAGTTGCTACGAGTGAGTAGGTGGCCGGTAGGGTACTCTGGTGTGGTTTGCTCCTTTTCTGTACGGCAGTTGGCAAGATGCCTCGAGTGAGTGGTTAGCGGGTGCTCTGGGGTGGTTTGCTCCTTTTTTTCCTCCAGTCAAACATTTATCGTCCTTATATCTTTCTGCCTTCTTTTCCGTGTACGTTACTCCCTAGTATCGCCTCTAATCTTTGCAGATGGTTGGAGGGCGCCACTGGTAGGTCGTACTTCTTTACTTTCCCTCGGTTGTTTCTGTCTTTTCTTCTTCTTCTTCTTCTTCTTCTTCTTCTTCTTCTTCTTCTTCTTCTTCTTCTTCTTCTTCTTCTTCTTCTTCT
>NW_004797328.1:1118847-1121070 GCF_000002075.1 Aplysia californica | reverse complement strand
TCTTCTTCTTCTTCTTCTCTTCTTCTCCTTCTCCTTCTCCTTCTCCTTCTCCTTCTCCTTCATTTATCTGTTCCTGGCAAAATTTGGCCGTTGTGAAATTTAATCGGTGCAATCTCCACTCGACACCCCCCCCCCATCCTTTGTGTATACATGGGCATACCTTGTACGTGTGAGATGGCTCTTTTGCTGCACAGGAATCCCATGTTTGTAAACGTCCTCCTTTTTCCCCAGTGGCTTGCTCAGAATAAAAAAAATGGATGGTCAGGATTGTTTCCGACTCCGAGAGCGCCTTGTACATAGAGGAGTCTATCTTCGTTGTCCTTACGAATGTTTGTTGGTCGGTTGTGACAAATAAACCTCCAGCCTTGACATTCGTTGTTTGCCATTGTACGTAAATGTACATTAGTGCACGGGATACGTGGCCGTCCTTATAGCTTAGTTAATGTCTAATGAGGAATATTTTCCTATGTTTTGTTTGGTTCTTATTGTCACAAACTTGTAATTATTTGCGCTGATGAGAAGAAGAACAACACAGGCCTCTAACATTACCCCGCCTTTAAGACATGGTTGGACTAAACTGCGTGTTCGTACCGCGACATTGAAAGAAAGAAGAAAGTGACCCGGTTTCATACTGGGTCGTCTATTCTCTTGTAGCGGCAAATAGCCGTGGTGACTGTACCACCTACATGCCTGGTCCCGTCCAACTACGACTGTTGTTACGCGGACGCAGTAAGCCAGATGTAGTGACGTGGAGCGTCTGGCCAGCCTCTCGCGGTGTCTGCTCCGCAAGATCCTCCCACTATTTGTCACTGGCCAGGCCGAGCAATGTCGAGGTTTCATGTCACGGCGATGTGGAGACAAATGACGTCACTTTCACTTAGCGACAGGAGAATGCGCTAGAAATTTGAGACAAGGGAGAGAAAGGGGCCGTGGAAGTTCGAGGGGCATGCTGAATTTCCTGTTTGTATCCCGCCGGTTTTTTGTTGTTGTTGCTTTTTTATGGTTTACTTGTTGGAGGTATCGATTTGGAAAAGTGTGGTTTCGTTTTTGGTAAGATGCTGGTGGAATCTGGTAAACTCCATGGAGGTTATATAAATTTCATATGATTTTTTCTTAGGTCTAAAGTAAAACCACATCTGTTCACCCCCCCCCCCCCCCCCCCCCCCACCTCCCTTGTTTATCCCGGCTTCCCAAACCCAAACAAACCACATTTCTATTGGTATACAAGTGAACTCACGCAAGTTAATCAATATGACAATGACAATGACAATCTTTATGCCTCAACGAAATGTTTAGACAAACCAAACTTATAAAGTTTTTCGTATCTTTTTGTTTTGGTGTTGTTTTATTACCTGCCGGTAAAAGTATCTATGATATAATAATATTATGTATTAACTCTGAACTTTACGCCCTCGCTCTAGTCTATGTCTTTTCAGCTCTATTTTAAGTATTTATTTATCACACTCCGCCTAACTGACTACACTGCTTAACGTAACCCCTCCACCCCCTGTCCATCCTTAAGCTACTTACATGTTTATTATAATTATCAATGACTGCGACTATTTATATATTTTTTAAGAGGTGGACTGCTTCAACCAACCCTAGTGGATGGTTGGCGGGTGTTCTGGTGTGATTGGTTCCTACTTTCCTATCAAACATCTATCGTCCTTATCTCTCCTCCTTTTGATTTATGTGTTTGTTACTCTCTTGTCACACCTTTAATTTTCGGCTCTTATGTTACCTTTTTGTGTTGCAACTGCCGTAAAAGTCTTACTAAAACATTAGGGTCAATCCAATCTTTGGATACCGGGGAAAAAAAGGGGGAGGGAGGCGAATGGTGTTATCAGTAATCACTATAACTGCATAATCACGATGTGTAGTGCATGTAAGTACAGGTACATGTATTTTTAGATGACCTGTAGTCATATTTTCAGTGCACTAAGGTGTGCACTAGCTCTTTATTACTGGAGGTGCCAAACCACACACATACAAACACATACACACACACAAACACACACTCTTATACACGCTCTCTCTCTCTCCCTCTCTCTCTCTCTCTCTCTCTCTCTCTCTCTCAAACACAAACACATACACACAATCATGCACGCACATGCACACACAAACACACGCAGAAAGACATGTACTGACATACACATACTATCTCAAGCCGGCGTGCACTCTCATTTTGTCCTCTCTTAATTTTGTCTGTCGGTGTTAAACACG
>NW_004797328.1:1116767-1118744 GCF_000002075.1 Aplysia californica | reverse complement strand
ACACACACACACACACTCACACACACACACACACACACACAATTATATATTATGTACTCATTTAAACAAAATAGTTGAATACTCACATTCACACAAGTTACCATGTTATCGTGTCAGCCCGAGGTAGATCAAGTAATTTAAGACCTTTCTGCCCTGAGTCTGATAGAGTTTATGTGGGACCGTCTTAAAATAGCTGTGTGCTTTTGTGGGTTAGTTAGACCACGGGTCACCGCGCTTGCCCAGATTACATCATACCTGGGAAGTCGTAACGGCCGCTTGTGGTCACGGGGCGAGGGGACATACTGTGGCTTGGCAGTGGTCAGTCGGCCCAGGCGCATAACTGGCTGGCGAATATTACTGGGGACTCGTGTGGGACAGGACGACAACATTTGACGTGTTCCACTGCCACGGGCGATCAAGTATAATATCTAGATCTGTGGGGCGAGATTTACACTGTGATTGGTCGGGCCTACGAGGCTCTCGATAACGAACAAAGCCATGTGTGAAAGTGAAAGTGTTTGTGTGTACAGAGTAAGTATTGATTTCTTTGCTCTAAATCGTATCACCTTTCACCTCATTAATGAAGTTTTTTTGGTGCTCGTTAATGTTAGCGGCTCTGTAGTATAGACAATTTGGACTTTCTCTGGGCACGATTTCTAATTTTCACTAATGTGCTGCTCCCAAGTGAACACTAAGTAGGTAACCTTTGTTACTTTTTGTTTGTAATGAAGGAAATCACAGATCTGAGGCTTTGTATTTTAAATTTCGGGTTAGCATTTTTGTGTTGATGGAGTTCGAGGAGATGCTAGTCCAGTGCGCTGATGGAAAAAACCCAGAACATTTTGTCCATATTGGATGTCTTCGGCCTGATGTGTGTTCAAATTTGTTTCTTTGAAGCTTTTTTAAAAATAGGGAGATAGGATGGGTAGCCTATCGCGTTTTGTCCCATTTTGTAGGCAGCCTTTGTGGCTCTATTTGTTTTGAAAACCATTGCTTTAAAATGTATTGGAAGAGAGTTAATGGTTGAAGAACGCCGTTTGTTTAGAACGTTTTCCCACCCACTCTTCCTTTGACCAGCAGGCGTCCAGCCTTTTTTCTCCTCCACAGTTTCTCATAATATTATATTAGAAGCGAATGGGCCCACATAATATGGCTTACTCTCTAGGCTAGAGCTGTCCTGTTTTTGTCATGGTTTATCTCTCATAATGTTTCTTGTCTTTCTTGAAGCAGTGTGTTCATCATGCTCAGAGATGAGTATTTATATCCACTGTCTTCCGGTGTACACACACTTAAAACTATATCCAGCTGTGCTACAGTCCGAATTGTTCGAGTTGGCTTATAGACCCCTATAACATTGTCAAAGAATTATTCGCTTTGGCCTGACCTTTATATTTTGTCTAGTCTAATGTCATCAGCAGTTTGGCAAACTGTCATTCCAACGTCGTGTGGAGCATTGGCAACACCATCGAGTGTCATCGTCATATAGTGCTACCTTCTCTTGAGCGCGGAGTCTCAGGCATCTGGATCTAGTATCAAATGCCGAGTGGGCTGTGTGATCAAGCTGATGCTTTGTTTGTTTAAGTAAGGTTTTACGGCGCTCGCAACTGCATAAGGTCATACTAATGGTCATATGAGCGCCAAGAGGTGGATATCAGCGGAGAAGTTCAAACGGGGAATCGGGCTTGCTCTGCTTATCTCTCTAGCCTCAACAGCACAAAGTCTGCTTCGACTATCAAGGCTCCCCGAAATAAATAACAGTTTACAAAAGAGTGACAAACAAACAAAAGAGGTAAAGGAAAAACATGACGATAGTAAGGGTGAGGAAAGAAAAAGCAACAGTTCCCCCCTTTTTTGCTCCGGCACAGTATGAGCATGACATTGATAAATCAGCCCATTTACATTTCTACTGTGCATGAGAACATGTTAATATCCCCTTTTGGGAATGGCCTAAAGACACTTCAGTCAATAGAACTGTCC
>NW_004797328.1:1114236-1116667 GCF_000002075.1 Aplysia californica | reverse complement strand
GGGGGGGTTAGCTGATGCTTAAATTCCAGAATACTGCTTAGACGGGTGCTTCGTTCGCTCAGGTTATATGATGCTGGGTTATAGAATGAATTGTTCTGGTTCGAATTCTCATTGGACTGGGATTGAGATTGAATTGCTTGGGGGAGTTTTCTAGGCTCTCGACCTACTTGTCCGTGC
This sequence comes from Aplysia californica, assembly GCF_000002075.1. Classification (NCBI taxonomy): domain Eukaryota; kingdom Metazoa; phylum Mollusca; class Gastropoda; order Aplysiida; family Aplysiidae; genus Aplysia; species Aplysia californica. The sequence continues at coordinate 1,116,490 of NW_004797328.1, read as the reverse complement.
GTGCTGTCTGAGCGAGTAGATGTTGAATTCAATGGCCCCTCTCTAAAAAAAAAGTACACCTTGCAGTGTTGAAAGGGGCGTTGAACCCACATCACACAATACAGTACATTTTCCCGTGTACAGATACACTATTATAACAGCTGATTTTTTAAAAACCTGCCATTTTCTTCTCAAAGGACAGAAGAAAGACTTTTAAGTCGAATCTAATAGTGAAGTTGCGGTGGGTTATTATTTTAAAGTGTGCAGAAATATTTTTGGAAAAGCATGGCTAGGTAAGATCACATTACACTTAAGAACTGGAAAGGTCAGGAGTACTCACAGTATTTGTAAGGCATCGTGAAATCAGGCGCTCGTCAAAGTAATGAAATCAAAGAAACTGGCGTTTTTCCACCGGTTTGTGCATTTTTATCGAATTTTTGTTTTGCGGCTTAAATACTTTTATGTCCATTTAAAGACTCAAATACTTTGTAAATTTTGCTGAGGAAGATTGATTAAAGGCACAAAAATGTAAAATTTCAGTTTCCGAGGGCTCTCAAGCTAAGGAAGTCGCAAAACTTTGAGGGCCATTTTCTCGTTAATTTTACCTCTGAAACCAGGCGACCTCCACCTCTTTCAATCAGAAATCTCAACTTCTATTCAAGATAAAGGGGTATTTTTTCATCTAAGGCAAGGCAAATGTACAGGCTTTAAGATGGTGCCAATATCTCCACATGCCCAAAAGTGACGAGCGCCTGATTCCGCCATGTGACACATTTTCTGTGCTCAGGCAATGGGGATTCTGATAGCAAGAACACCTTTGCTGCATGGAATATGTGACGTACTAAACATAATTTTGTCTATTGACAAATTGAGAATGGACGGTGGAGAGAGGGTGGACCTATTTATTTTATTCCTCTAAAGTTGTAATGGACACATCACAGCCACGCACGCTACAGATGTCTTTTTTTTTGGTAATAACATACTTAAGCACCCCCCCTCCTCCCTTTTGTTTTATTCGCCCCATCCTCACTTTCTCCTCTGTCCACTCCCCTCTCTTCTCCCCCCTCTCTTAGGAACGAAACTGCCCACACGAGTCTATCTCACCCCCATTTCTGCCCCCTTTCTTTTTTTTTCATACTTCCCAGGACTGTACATAAAAACAGCTGGATAGTGGTGAAAAGCAGAGACGCAGTAAGGAATCCTAACTTCTTTTCGTTTGTTCCCTAGGCGGTTACGATGCATTGTGAGCAATCGACGCAGTTACACTTTTCCGGCCCACGGCTGTCAGTCATAATTTATTGATCACATTACAGACAGGCTACTCTGAAAAGAATTTCAATCTAAGTGTAGGTGACTCACTTGTTCGTTGTCCGGTTTCACCAATATGGAGCGGCTATTCCCTGACACGTGGGTGGTTGGCAGGTGCTCTGGTGTGGTTTGCTTCTTCTTTCCTATCAAACATCTATCGTCCTTGTCTCCCCTTTTCCTTTTGTATTTTTGTTACTCTCTTGTAACGCCTCTTATCTTCCTGGCGCTCATATGACCTTATGCAGTTGTGAGCGCCGTAAAACCTCTACTAAAAGTAAAACTGACGAGTGTTTATTGCATGTGTTATTATTATTATTATTATTATTATTATTATTATTGTTATAAAATGTGTTTTTGTTGTTGTTGTCTTATTTAGTTAATTTAGTGCTTTAGCTCTTTGTTCGTTGTTGGTGAGTGCTCTGGTGTGGTTTACTACGTTTTTTTCCCAATCAAATAATCATCATTCTCATCTCTCCTCCTTGTTTCCTTTGTATGTTATTCTTTAGTAACACCTTTCCTCCTTTTTTCCTCTTTGTATGTTTTTTCTCTAGTACCACCACCTATCTTCGGCACTTATTTATGACGTACATGCATTTGTGTTGCAAGTGCTTTTGGACTATGATATATCGCAGAACTGCTCTACGCAGTAGGACAGTATCGTGTGCGGATAAATTGGGGTAAATGACATAATTATAATAGGTTGTGTAGCAATTAGACACTTCGCTGTAGCTCTCAGAAGACACGAGTTCGATTCGTTTGTAGGGAGTTTTTTTTTTTTTAATTGAGTGTCTAAGAATGTATCCCTTTCAGCCTGTGTTTGCCCTGACATGCAGGGTTGAAGCGATCCGCCTCCCAAGTAATCTAAATTGGGTCGATGGGAGTGTAAAACGCCCCCTCCACACAAATACACACCTATCTATCTATCTATCTATCTATCTATCTATCTATCTATCTATCTATCTATCTA
>NW_004797328.1:1103226-1112072 GCF_000002075.1 Aplysia californica | reverse complement strand
TGTGTGTGTGTGTGTGTGTGTGTGTGTGTGTGTGTGTGTGTGTGTGTGTGTTTGTGTGTTTGTCAGACTTACTGTATATTTGTTATGCATACCCTTGTGTGTTTAGTATGTAAATGTAAGTCAAGGGCAGTGTATGAACCTGTTCTTTGAACAAAAGGTGATATGATACTACAGTCATATTTGTTATCATACCATGTTGTTTTTTTGGTGTCCCGTATGCCATGTTATTGTAAACCAGCAGTTGACCATGACGACGGACATTAACATATCACATTTTTTCTTTTTTCAACTCTCTGTGTGTCTGTCTGTCTGCCTGTGTTTTGTCTGTCTGTCTTTTTGTCTGTCTTTTTGTCTGTCTGTCTGTCTGTCTGTCTGTCTGTCTGTCTGTCTGTCTGTCTGTCTGTCTGTCTGTCTTAATACAGAATGTCAAGTTGTGCTCCTTCGAAATGGCGTCATTTTTACCCGTATGGTTCCAATGGCTACATTGTCACGCGGCAATGTCTTTTTTTCTCGATTATTACATTTGTAAATACATCATGAGAACTTTACTCACATTTAAAGGATGGCTGACCTTGTGGTGTCCTGTCGAACTACCCATAAAATGTGTTGAACAAGGAATCATCCTTGTTGTAAGAAAAATCAAAGTAGCAAGCAAGCCAACACTTTCGTGGATCCTGGAGAGGAGGGAGGAGCAGCTTTGGCATTGCCTCGCCTGCGATGATGCTTATTTTCAAGCAAGTTTCCAACCGAGTAGCCAAACAAAGACGCAAACTACCATCTTTGAGCTTTGTGATCGTCGGTTCTAGCTTGTTTTAAGTTCAACCAAGATTGCTGTACACAGCTCCACCCATAACCTAACGCCGGCTGTCACCTGTTGGCTTGTGGCTACTAAGCCTTGTCGCACATTCTTCAGCGTACGGTAACGAAATAAGAATAACTCACTGTCGTTCCTTTTGCGAAATAAGAATAAAATGTCGTTGCTTTTGTAATCTGACCTGTTTTTCGTAATGCGTCGTTCATATATCGTCGTCCTTGGCGGTGAAAATACTAAGGGTTATGTGTAAGCATCTTTTATACGATATTCATTTGTAGAATGGAGAATCTTGTTAGATTGCGCTAGACTAGATGGGTAGGTGGATGGTGGGTGCTCTGATATGGTTTGCTCCTTCTTTTCTACATGCAGCAAACATCTATTGCCCTCATCTCGCTTTCTTTTCTTTGTATGTCACTCTCTAGTAACGCGTTAAATCTTTGGCACGCATATGACATAATATTTAGGTTGCAAGCAGGGGCGGCTCGTGGGGCAAAAAGGTGGGGGTTCACAATTAAGCTATCGCAGGCTGAGGATAGTCAAGGGCGTAGTAAATGAGATCGTGTATACTTTTAGAATCTTTTTGTTGGTGAGGGAGGACCTTGGTTTTCGTTCTTTTTACTTGTCACTTTGATTTCTAGAACTACATTTGTTTGTTTGCTAAACATCAGTTTCGTTCATCCTGCATTGGAACTGAACACTCAAGTAATAACATCTACAAAACCATTCAAAGGCACAACTCATAGAACGGTGACTTAAGTATGCCACGTTCACCTCCCTCAGGTTCGCGGTCAAAGAGTCACTTAAAATAGTGGCAAGAAAAAGAACCAATCACAATTCACTTGAGCACTCGGCTGGATTGCTCCGGGGCTCACATAATTTTGGCATAGAACAGTGTACTGTCAATTGCGTTTATTTTTAGACTTCCTTCTGTGGGATATGTTTCGGCACTATTCGAAAGGAGCACATTTGGATATGCCTTCTTATTAATATTAATGCACTCGCTACGAGTGTCGTCATCGCTTGGGTTATCCCAAAGAGCGATTTATAGGTCAGGTTACCACTGTTCAATATCCTATTATGTTTAGTTAAAGCGCGTGGACTTTGGCATGGCATAATAGATGTTTTACTGCGCTATAGACACAGAAATGGATATAACATTTGGCTAGTGTTTGTTTCTGGCTTCTTATATTTTATTATTGTGGGTGCTTTACGTAATAAAACATAATATTTTGGGCGGCACTGCACGACCGTGTTCTATTTAGGAACCGGGACTGGTTGCAAGTGGTGTAAAATCCTTACTAAGACAACAACGGCAAGGTGAACCCACTTACATATTTCAAAAAGGCCTTGCTGTCCCGTGTCATCGTGCTGGGCTTCAGTATGGGGGACTTTTGTTTTAATCCCCATGGATGGGTTTGGAAGGGGGGGGGGTGTCTGAGAACTTTGGTTACATTAGATTTAGATAGTTTGACAATCTGTCTGCTGACTGGACACGGTTTCAACAGGGAATACACATTAAATAGCAAGACACGTTTCCTAAATGAATTTTACTATGCAGAAAGGAGCGATGGGCCTGCTTTGTAGCAGAGTAATTTTTTCAGTACTCGCTGGAGAATAGGAAGTTTGGCAGCTGGTAGATCTAAACATGGATATTTGTCAAAGTTGAGCCAGTCTCAATAACCCTTGTGTATCACTGATTATAATGTTATCCTCTGTGAGGCGAAAGAGTATGATGCATATACATTTCATTTTAATCTTTAATTCTATTTTATTAAAGAAGAGAATAACGAATGGCTAAAAGGGCTGATGCTCATGGACATACCCTTGTGACCACCCACCTGCACGCTGTGTCACCAACTCACGATTGACTTTGTTGTACACCTGAGCTCACTAACCTCTCAGCCACAGGAACTTCACGAATTAATTGTTTGTTTTTTTAAAGAACAAAAGCAAAAAGCACTCCCAAACAAAACAACTACAACAAAAAAAGCAAACAGAATGATCTTTTTCTGCAGATATGACGGAGATCTGAGCCGAGACAGTGTCGTGTCGTGCCATGAAAGGTTACCAGCAAGCGGTGCCCTTTGTTCCTCCTCACTGACCTGACGTGCTCTGAGAACCCTCCCCTTGTATCCTACGTACCCGGAGACATCTCGGTCACAGTTATCTAGACTGGTCTGAACAGACAGAGGGACGTCTAGATGGTCAAAGCAACGACTGGGACCTGTGCTTATGCTGTTTTGCGAGCCACTGACTGATCCGGGTAAAAGTTAACGTGAGTATGCCTGGGTATTTGAGTAGCGAAGTCAAAAAGATATTTTGTACCGTTTTCAAACCCACGCTTATTATAAACTTAACTTTTCTCCTTTGAAAAGTGCGTTAATTGAACCTCTCAATTCCACGCCAACACCCAGCAATCCTCTTTCCTGGGAACTTCGGGCAGAGGTGTCTGTGTCCCTTACTTGACCTGGTTGGGGTGGTTGGAGGCGCAAGTGGTCGGTACGTACTGCTTCTTTATTTGGGTGGGTTTTTTTCTTGGCTCTAAACAGCCGTTGTAGTCAGTATGTTTGTCTTTATTCAAACTCAAACTCTACCTGCTCCTTCTTTACTGTCAAAAATCTATCGTCCTTATCTCTCCTTTTTCTATTTTTTGTGTCCGATACTCTCTTGTAACACCTCTTATCTTTGGCACTTATATGACCTAAATTACAAGTGCCGTAAAACTCCTACTAAAACTTTAACAATCCTCAAAATGAATTCAGCCTTTGATATGCACGCGTGCTCTGCTTCATAACAACACGATCCTTCTTACTGTACAGTGAGGATAAAATGCTCCCGAAAGTGACTAGGATATTATGACGTCAACAACCCAAGGTCGGAGATCTGTCTCTCATGTTTTTGTACGCCTGCAATAGGGCTCGGTTACAACCAGCACACTGGCTTCTTTTTACACGGACAAGCTATATGTCGACGCACTTTGTCAACTTCCCGGTCATTGAGAGCCAGCGAATAATTAAGCAAGACGAGTGACCTGGCCAGCGTGGGATTTTTACAGAAAGTCTCAGAAGACATACGCGCTGTTATACTATCTGAGCGTCTAGCTTACGTTTCGCCGGATACCTGGTAGGCCAGCTTTCTTTACTTCAGTGGTTTCATCAGCCAGTTTCATATGACAGTTATTAAGTGTTTGGCTTATCGTCGTCCAGTTTATTATTATTTTTAAAAAATCCACAATACCTGCATTTTGAGAAATGCCTTTAGAGAAACTCTAATGTGTTCATTTAAAAATTGTAATATATTTTTTTACTGTTGAAATTATCAAGATCGTATTTAAGGGTACACTTTTGATCAGTTTCCGCTTCTGAAATGACTATTATAATATTATGTGAAAAAGGGCATTAACCTCATACTCTATGGAATGATCTTGTTATCGGTCATAACGACTTTCATACTCTACTTTTCAAATCTACTATTAAGGGAAACCTGCATGCACAAGAAAAGTCGCCGGATCCGTTCCGAATGCGATATAGTCATCCAAGCGTTGTGGGAAGATGACTAACGGCTCTGCCTACTGACGCGATGATATTTTGCCCTCGTTCCCCTGTCATCGCCTCCTGATCAAGGGATTATTATTTAGTTTTAGTAAGAGTTTTAAGGCTCTTGCAGCTCAATAAGGTCCTGTAAGTGCCGAAGATTGAAGGTGTTACAAGAGAGTAACAAACACGAAAAAGAAAGAGGGGGGATAAAGACGATAGATGTTTGATAGAAAAGAAGAAGCAAACAACACCAGAGCACCGGTCAACCACCCACGGGATTATTTCTTATGCATGACGTAATAAACATGAGCTCGGAAAACTCCCCGAAGAAATCACCTGAGATCATGGGTTTTTTAGCTGAAATCGAACCGGGAAACTCCTGGTTACGAGGTGAATGTCTTATGCCTTACTCTATTTGAATAGTAGTGGTAGTATCAAAAGCAACAATTCGCCAGCAATGATATAACCACACCCCTCCTTGTGTGTGTCATGTGGGATCAGTTTTGGTTTTTAATGTAGCCCCAGAACGCTTGCAACGTAGTTTGTCCTGTGTCTTTTTTGTCTACTGTTTTAAGATTTTCATGGATGAGACAACAGGCATTCAGTCAATGGAAAAAAATCCCAGAAAGACCATTTAGCATTGTATAAACTAGCTAAATAAGATAAGGCGGGGGTGGGGGTGAGAGAGAATGGAGAAAAAAATTGGGGTGGGGGAAAGAGGGGCAAAGACTAAAATGAAGGAACAGGCCTACACTATGATTCCCTAGAAAGGCAACTGGAATAATTATCCAGGCCTATTCCTTATCAGTTAGTCTTATACCGCCCCCTCCTTCCTTATAATTATGTAGATGGCTTAGAGGACATCGATGTGTTTTTCTATCACCTGCGTCTGTAGTGTATGGGCTAGGCTCTTCTCTGACTCACACATTGAGTTCGATTCCCAAGTGGGTGAGTTCTTTTATCGAGTGTCACCGTCGGACATGAAGACTTATAGCAGCCCGCCTCCTGTAGGATCGAAATTATGCCAATGGAGGCATAAAATACAATTAATTTCTTTCGTTTTTGCATTCAAACAATAAATTATAAATAAATAGCATTTATATAGCGCATACCCCTGCTCGACAGCAAGTTCTATGCGCTTTACACTATTTTGTTGCCCCAGCAGACGACAGAACACTGAGAAAGAGTCTCAGCTTCCCTGGATGGAAGAATGCAGTGGAAGCAGCCCACGACCTTATATTACGGTTGCGAGCCCGAGAGCCTAACCACTAGGCCACCGACGCCACAATCTACCTGTGTTTTGCAGGGAGTTATAGGGGGTGCCCAAATACACGATCGGGTCGGGTCGGGTCGGGTCGGGCCCATCGGGTAGTCAGGGCTAGCCAAATTGAGGGCGCAAAGCGGCCATCGTGGCACAAACCGATCGACACGATCGGTGACCTACAAAAACAAACGCGTTTGTTTTCTGGCCTGCGAATCGCGCGATCGGGTGGTTTGCAGCCAATCACAACAAGGCTGAGTCACGTGTCCATTTTGACCCATGAATACATTGAGAGAGACACTAAAGGGCTAAGAAAGCCTCGATCCGACTCATTTTGGAAGGACATTTACATCTTTAAGTACATTTTTGCATCTTGATTGCACTTTACATGCTGGTCAATAAAGTTGTATCTCATTATAATATGTTGTACAATAGCAGATTTGTGCTGAAAATCAGAAAAAAAAGAAATTAAAGCACTTGACCTAGATCTAGATCTAGAATATTTCGTTTTCGGGAGAGCTAAAAATAGACCATGTTAGACCTTGCTAAGGACGTGTCTAGATCTACGTTCTCTAATGTTTAGTGCTTCCAATTTTCCGCCAATTTTTAGTTTTCTCCAGACCTTATCTGCCGGTTCACTAGATCTACATCTCGATTTATTATGTCGCTTTGCCTTTCCTGAAACACTGCTGTAAATAAGAAGCTTAATCTAGATCTACCCTTCTCTGATGAAAGTTCTGATGGTCGAGTGAACAGTATGTCTGCGTTTGAACGCAAATATTATTTTGTGAACGTGGATTCGAATCCCAGTCCCAGCTTTTTTGGGGGGTTTTTCCCCTCCTTCTTCTCATCCTCCCAACTTACCAACGATTTTCCCCATAATTATAATTTGTTGCTCTTTAGTTGTTTTTTTAGTGGTAAATAAATCGCCAGTGCAGTCTGTTGTTCTCGTAATCATAACATACTGGGCTAAAAATAGGTTTAACTGGTCTGATGTCGGTGGACGCGGATCTTTTTGAGTCGCTTCTACACCATGCAAAAACTTCGTACGTTAGCCTGGCCTGGAAATGATCTTACTTTGATGGACGCGTAGACTAAAGTAAGCTAGCAAGCAAGCAAGCAAGCACTCACGAACACACACACACACACACACACACACACACACACACACACACACACACACACACACACACACTACGGTAGGCATACTTTTATGTATTCATGGGTCAAAGGTCCAGCCAATCGTAGCCCGGGTTTACGCCCTCTGTGTAGTCGCTTGTAGGTTAAAGGTTTCTCTACTTTAACTTCCAGGTCGTCGAGTACAATCGCGGCGGGGCTGTAGTGTAGTGTGCACTGAAACCCCGATCCGATAGGCCCGACCAGACCCGACCCGTCCCGAACGCGTATGTGGGCACCCCCTATTAAACTTTTTCATATTTGAAGACGCGTCATGCTCGGTTTTTTTGTGATCTAGGTTTAATCTATCAGTATCAGTCACAGTCTTTGGCTCTCTCTGAACTCACGTTTCAATGAATGCCGTCGAACGTGCTATAACGGCCACTTGTCCAAGACAACCACCTGTACAAACAACAGTTTCTCTCTGCCCCCCGCCCCTCAATTTCATTTTGTCTATACATCTTGTATTATAATGACACTGTCTTAGAGAACCACCAATCTGAGATTGACCACTTTTCTCCACGACAAAGGATAGTTGTCTTTGGCAAGTTCGATTAATTGCCAGTATCACAAACCCTGTTCAAGCGGCTTTTCCACATGAGAAAACATTTACCTTCAACAGTATTACAACCTTTTTCTGAAAAGGGCTTAAGTTTTATCGACGGTCCTGTTCAGGAAACCCATAAATTTGCCACATTTCATCAAAAATCCTTTTTTTTTTTTGGGTGTGTGTGTGTGCTTTCCCATGACCACAGAGCCTTCTCCGTCACTAACTTTCCGATTTTAGAAAAAAAAAAAGTGGCATACGGGTTTCTTGACCTGAACCCTATATATATACTACAACATCTTCCACATAATAAATAATAACAATCTTCTTCACGTGCACGTGCGCATCAGGTGGGGGCTGTGCTCATTCTGACTGGACTCCTATCAAAAGCCGTTCTGTTGGCGCCAGGGGGCGCAGCAGTACACCGGGTCAGAGTTCAACTGGGCGTGTAACTGCGTATTTTCCCTCAATTGTGCACACCCCTAGAGTTTGTGAATGAAAGCCCTTGGCTGAGCGAATACCGGAAAAGGGAGTGGGATCTTCTTTCTGTGAGGGTTTTTTTTTTAATTCCTTCTTTTTTTTCAGCCCTCTTCTTTCTCTTCTTTTTACTCTCCGTGCCCAAAAGAGCGAAAAACGAAAGCTGGTAGGGGTCAAGGGAACGTGAGGTCAAAACTCTGATGATATTGTTATATTGAACGACAGTTTTGGGGAGATTCCGACTTTTAAAGCGCCCCCCCCCCACTCCCTCGCGCTCTCTTTTTCTTTGTCCGTCCGCCCCCGTCTCTCTCTCTCTGTCTGTCTGTCTGTCTGTCTGTCTGTTTCATCCTCCTCAATCGCCTCTCCCGCAGTCTGGGTTTTCACTAAGCCTGTCTGTACCCTGGGTGGAGCATACGACCACTAGATCAACAGACCTCTGATCTCTTACAACCCGCGTCTATCTCTCTCCTGGACGGTGCAGCATATATACCCTGTGACGCCAGTGAGCCTGCCTGCCCACTGCGATACTCTGGGGTTGGTATCGATACTTCTTCAAAATGTATTGGCACACTGGGGTGCATAAAATAATAATCATGTCAAGTTTGTTTAACGTAGATTGAATATGTGGCATTTCTCAATCCGTTCTCAAATAATTTTGAAATTACTTAGTAGCTGTGGCATCTGCTGCTATCTATACCAAGTCACTTCAGATATTAAAATCTAGTGGCAAGTACACCAGTACACCCCCCCTCCTACCATGTTTCAATTACTTCCCCTACCCCTCCCCTCTTACACCCCCCACCAAAAAAAAATGAAACAAAAAAGAAAACAATTGATTACCTGCCCTCAGTGTTGTTTATTCCTCTCTGCATGTTATATTTTTTCTCCTCATTATTTCTTTTTTCGTGTATATTTGTTTCAGTTTCCTGCTAAGTCAGTCTACTCTAGACAAACAAACGAACACACATGCATTGTCATACACATACACACACATAGTCACACACATACACGCACAAATAAACACACTCACACACA
>NW_004797328.1:1100571-1102799 GCF_000002075.1 Aplysia californica | reverse complement strand
AAACATTATACTTGCGACAGACTTCTTCCTCAATGTTCTGCACAGAATGATCAACAAGTCTACTTTTTACTTCGCCGAGAAAGAGTCTAGAGCTTCCAACATTTTGAGAAAAACCAGGCATATCCAAAACCCAGGGAAAATAATAGGTTTTTAACTTCCGTAGCCCAGTTGACTCTGCCCAGTTCACAGGAACGATATAATTGCATGTAAAATTTCTTTGAATATCTGTCGTTTTTTAAGTGTATAAGTCTCCACCAGAATTTAAAGACACAATGCATGTAATCAGAACATAAGTTGGTTCTTCCCACTTCTCTTAGAACTAAACATTTGGGTGTAGTTTTGCCTAGACCCAAAAAGACTTTCCAGAACTTTACCTGAACGTTATCAATTACGTCCCAATTTTTGGTACCCCAAATTTCAGAGCCATAAAGCAGCATTGGTTTAATCTTTATATCAAAATTGTTTTTTGCTGTTTCGAAATTTAATTCTTGGTAAGAACCGAAAAGTGTTCTTGTTCGAGAAACAATCCGTTGAGCTTTACAAGCTCGACCCTCCAGCGTTTGTCTCCAGCATAGACGCGATGAAAATGAAATTCCCAAGTAACTATAATAAGTTACTGTTTCTAAGATCCTATCTTCCCAATACCATCTCTCAGATCTTTTGAGATAGCCTCCATTTCTAAAAACAACAATCTTACTTTTCTCTGTATTCACTTTTAAACCCCACATCTGGCAGAAATCATGTAACACGTTGATTTTTTTTTTGTAAACCTCTGACATTGTCGTCAAAAATACTAAGGTCATCAGCTTACATTAAACATAAAATACCATCATTATCAGTGGGCAATACCTGTATAGCATGAGTATTTGAAACTGAAAGGTGTTTTTCAAATTGAGATATAAACAAAGAAAATAATATAGGGCTAAGTATGCAACCTTGTTTGACACCTGATGTACATTGGAAGTATTCAGTAATATAAGATTTCATGGATCCTCGTTCTTCTGAACAGAGTTTAACACATGAAAGAACACTTCGTTACATATTTTTCAAAATAGTATATTTTTAATTTTTTGTGCGAACTAAATATCATAGACTTGGTCCACTCCTCTGGATAGTTGCCTGTGAAGAAAACTGAATTGAAAAGCGATAGGAGAAACTCAGCCAGGTCCTGGCAACCGAATTTGTAAAATTCCGGCGATAGGCCGTCAGGTCCACAAGCTTTGCCAGATTTTAAATTGTTTATAGCCAATACAATTTCGTCTCTTGAAATGGGTGAATTTAACAAATCATCTGGCTCACCACATGGGGAGGCATGAGGCTGTAAGGAAACAGATGCGTTCAAGCTGGTTGACTTGTCATTTCCATTGGCGTTACCATCAGACCCCGAAAGGGTGTTTAGCAATTTCTCAAAATAGTCGTACCATTCTCTGGGTTTGATAGTATTTTTTTGTTACCGAGTTTTTACATAAAAGGGTATTGACCCATTTCTAAAAATCTTTCGAATTGCGCTTCAAACAATTTTGAATAAGAATTTACCAAGGTTTTTAAATTTCGTTTTCAAAGCGAGATAGTTATCTAATGCTTCATTAGAGTTCGAAACATGACATTCATTTAATGCTTTGTACTTGTGCCTTTTTGCATAGTAGCATTCTTTATCAAACCATGGTGGTTGGGAGGTACACTTTTTGAACATTTTAACTCCTGTAGATTGCGTACAGTCGGCTGCCCTTTTATCACAATTATTCAACATCACAACAGCATCGTTTATTTTACCTACATGGATAAGATCAGAAAATTCATTTTGAACACACAACTGGTTGTCCTCTGATGCCTGTATATAGTCTCAATTGGTTCTGCCATTCAGTATTCGAAGTTGGTTAATTTTACAAAACTCTGCAAGTTGAAACCCACATGCATTAGTTTCTAAATCCCGAGACTAACGACCCCTGACATCGAAATCCTTATAATATGAGATAAGATCGCAAGTGTCCAATCCATATATACCAAAGAAGCCACGTTTTAAAAAATGAGCTAACAAAACAACTAAAGGCAAGTAACACGAAGCAAACAAAGAAACGACAATGGCAAACTACTGTTATATTTACTTTTTATGAAACTGGTGTTTCTGAAAACATCTTTTTGTTGCTCACTTTTTCCAGGATAAGGTAACACTTACATGTCAGATAGAATGCACAATACACCTCCTCCTCCTCCTCCTCCTCCTCCTC
>NW_004797328.1:1097681-1099273 GCF_000002075.1 Aplysia californica | reverse complement strand
CCCCCCTCTCAAATCATAAACTTCATCTGGATATGGACTCGCGTCTTATCGTAAACAACGTTCAATTTACACGCCGCCCCCGTCTTTTTCCCAGCCGTGTGTCGTGCACTTTCATTTGATACCTCGTGTCTTTGTTCCATATATAATATTATAATTATGGAATTTGCTTCACAGGAAATCTGTTTGTTTTGGTGTCGGGCAGGTGTTCAGTTACGTGGCATCGAGGCGCTGTCGTGATAAATTGCGGAAGGCTTCCCCTGTGTTTGTCATCGGGTGTTTTCCTCGCTCCAGTTTTGGGCTTTGTTTGACGCAAACTGGTTATTTATTCGGTAGGCGGTTTGCACCTTGCCATAATCTTCAAATGTGGAATGCAGGAATTACTTAATCCAATCCATTGAGATAAGCCTTCTCTGTTTCTACAAATGGCAGCCACTTTGATGCAGCTGATTTCGTAATTCATTTGCCCATCTCCACCCCCACCCCTTTCCACGCCCCTACTGAAGTTACAGGTTCGAATCCAAGTGGTCTCCAAATTAATTAACGTTGTTTTTTTGCTTGTTGTAGTTCTTCTTAAAAGTATTTTCTCTCATCCCAGTGTAGGTTTACTTCCTGTCGGGCTGCCTGCGGTGTAGCGGTTAGGTGCTCCTCCGTGGCTCGAAAAAGGCCTAGGTTCGGTTCTCGTGTGGGGAGAATTTTTTTCCAAGTATCTCCGTCTTTCTTCTGGGGCATTGGAACCTTGGTGTGCTACTAAAATTGGTCGCTTTCAAGCTCAATGGGACTATCCCGAAAAATGCTGTTTTGAGAAAATCGAGGGTAAAGTTTTTGCCGCTTGTTCAGTTTCTTTAAGCCTTTCAGGGCTGGAGTGTTCCCACTACTGTTAACGCAGACTGGACAAAATATTCACTCAAGAGAGATTCAAACAAGAGCCATAATGGATTTCCCCGTTTTAAGAATAAGAATCGAAGGTAAAGTTTTTGCCGCTTGTTCAGTTTCTTTAAGAGACAAGGAGAGTTTTCTTTATAACCAAATGAATATACACACCAATGAAACCATACTCCTCTTACAGGTAGGGCAATGCCGCCGACTTTTGGTGTAGGTCAAGATTTCTGGCAACCCCCGAAATCTGGGTTAGCCCGCTTGTCCTTAAAAGCGACCAATTGGTCTGCTTCTTACTCTGCTTTCCTGCGTCTTTAGTAGTTTTTACTCCTCGGTGTGAATGTACTATGTATTTGTTTTTGTCACTATGACGCATGGATGCAACTTTATTGGTTGTTTTATTCGAAAGTCCTTGTTATGTAAACCTGAATAAAAATAGATCTACGTGTAAATGTCAACGCACATACACGATTACACACATACTCGCACGCGCGTGCATGCACGCAGGCGCACACGCATGCACACACGCACTGACACACACCGTGCAATCGCGCATTCAGAAACGCAAACCTGGGACAGAGACATACTATACACTTTAACACGGTCAAATGATTATGTGTACGTAGTGACAGATAGGAAAACAGTGCATTAGACCCTGGGCAGTTATTAAATCAGATTGATTGATTGGTTGGAGAGAAACAGAGAGAGAGAGAGAG
>NW_004797328.1:1093322-1095412 GCF_000002075.1 Aplysia californica | reverse complement strand
GATGATGATGATGATGATGATGATGATGATTATTATTATCAGCCGTATCTTGATGTCTCTTACTGGCCTGTGCTTTTCTACTATGTTGTTGTTATACCATTGCTTGTTTTAGTAAGGTTTTACGGCTCTCGCAACTTCATAAGGTCATATGAGCGGCAAGGGGTGGATGTCAACAGAGATGCCCAAACGGGGAATCAGGCTTACTCTGCTCTCCTCTCTAGCTTCAACAGCACAGACTGCTTCGACTATAAAAAGCACCCTGAAAATAACAGTTCACAAGAGAGTGACTAGATCTAACAAACAAAAGCAGTAGAGGAAAAAATGACGATAGTAAGGACGAGGAAAGAAAAAGCAGCAGACCCCCCTATGTTGTTCCGGCACAGTATGAGCATGACATTAATAAATAGCCCATTTACAATTCTACTGTGCACAAGAACATGTTAATTGTCTGTGTGTACTGTCTCCCTCCTGCTGCCCATTACTTTCACGGGGTACTGGGCATACGAACCGCTGCTTACTTTGGCTCCTTTTTGGGGACGAAATTGTTGCAACGACACAACGGAATGTATACCAAAAGAACCATTCTTTCTTTCTTTCTTTCTTTCTTTCTTTCTTTCTTTCTTTCTTTCTTTCTTTCTTTCTTTCTTTCTTTCTTTCTTTCTTTCTTTCTATGTAAAACATTCTCCTGTGTATTTACTCTAAGACTAGCCGTTAATTTCAAAATCTAAAATGTTGCACTTTTTGCCAGATGACAGAATTGGGCAGGGTAAAAAAAACAACAACAACCCTACAAAACAATCATTACTTTTGATATGAAATATGGAGAGGAATACTCACTGTTTTTTTGCTAGGTTTATTGTTTGTGATGGGGTTTTTTTTCATTTCTTTTTCTCCCCCACCCACAAGTGGCTCTCCGAAAGTGAGTGCATAGTGACCTGGTATGTGCGTAGTGGGTCAAGTGAGTTCTCAATGGGGTTCTCAAGTTTACTTATGCCCGCTTTGCTGCAAGAACAAAAAGCAAACCCTACTCTTTTCAAAATCGGGTATATTAAAAATAAAAATGTTTCTTTGAGCGGGATCATGTGCAGTGGGTCAATGTAGCAGGGATCTTAAATTCACCTGGCTTCATTTTTTAAAATGTCACTACAGAGCATTCTTTCTGTGTGGAAACTCGTTAATTTATTATTTTAAAAATTCCTGCTTGTTAAGTATGTAGTAACCGACCTCACTAATGAAACTATTTTGGTTATAAGTGTTAATGTTTTTGCTCTTATCTTGAGGGTTAATAGTGTGTTTATGTGGACCTTGAGATGTGTCGGGCACGATTAACGGACGGTCACAATATTGACCTTATTGTTTTTTGTTGATGTTCTCAACGGCGTCTGTAAATGATGTGATAAACATGTATGTGTACTAGATTTCATTTTCTTTTTCTTTTGTACCTTGCTGTGGTTTTTTTTTTTTGGTAAGTGTTTTACGGCGCTCACAACTGCATAAGGTCATATGAGCGCGTGGGACACACCAAACATTTGTTTCGGCAGGTTGGAACATTTTGAATTTTTTCCAGATGGTGGCCGAAGCCCACTCTTATTTATTTTAGACCACCAAGGGATCTTTAACGTTCGCAACTTGCACACGGTACCTCCGAGATTTTCGACATTGTCCGAGAAGGCTAGGTGTAAATCATTTCTACCAGAAGATCAGGGGTGTAGCTGAAAGACAGCAGTAAGGAGCCTAGGATTAGTAGTAGGAAGGTCTCAGAAAGAGCCAGGAACCCAGAGGAGGGGGCTAAGGGGATGAGGGGTGGGGGTAGAACGTGGAAACGAAAGCAGACGACAGAACATTGTTAGAGAGCAAGACAGGATGTGAAAGGAGACAATTTTAGAGAAGAACTTTTTTCGGTCGCTACCCGGATTCGAACCCGGGACCTTTGAATGAGAGGCGAACACCTTTACTTCAAGGCGCGAGAACCCCCGCTCTGCTCTACTGTGATACTTTCAGTTGCGTTCTGGTTACGTCACTTTTCCCAAGTTTGAGACTCCGCCTTGTCATTACACAGTTTGTGCGATCATTATATATCCCCCCTCCCC
>NW_004797328.1:1091278-1093190 GCF_000002075.1 Aplysia californica | reverse complement strand
CCCCTCCCCCCTCTTTCTCTTTCCTTCTCTCTCCCTCTCTCTCTCTCTCTCACAGGTGCACACACACAGAAACACACGCACGCACACAAACACACACACACACACACACACACACACACACACACACACACACATATAAGCGTACCCCCCTCTCCCCCAAACACACGCACAGATTTTCTTCCCGTTTCTAAGAGCGCAATAACTACCAGCGCAGGCCACCAGTCATTAACACTTTGGTCCATTAAGCATTGTCTTTGTTGTTGCTATCGGGAAAATCCACTCACGTGCAATGAGCATTTGCCGTAATCAGCTCTACCCAAGAAATAGAAAGTTCTATCTGCTCAGTACATAGTCGCTACCTCAGAATTACAAAGTTCTATCTTACATTTTTGGCAGTTTTGAGTTACTAAGACAATGAGGTCAGAAATCAAATGCTCTATCTGCTCTATCAAGATCACAAAAACGTCTGGAGCCGTTATCAAGATAGTCAAAGAATTGCATTCGAAAAAGCTTAAAATATTGTGAAGCTCATTTTTCCCAGTCAAATTTCTCAAAACTAAGCACTGACAGATTGAACTTTGTAATTCTGAGGTAGCGTAGTGTTTAGAAA
This sequence comes from Aplysia californica, assembly GCF_000002075.1. Classification (NCBI taxonomy): domain Eukaryota; kingdom Metazoa; phylum Mollusca; class Gastropoda; order Aplysiida; family Aplysiidae; genus Aplysia; species Aplysia californica. Next base: position 1,092,580 of record NW_004797328.1, on the reverse strand, counting down.
TTTGGCGTTAACAAATTTTGAGTTCCACAACACGACATGCTTTTTCGAATGCACTTGTTTGAATGTCTTGATAACAACTCCGAATAATCTTACGATTTTGAAAGAACAGATGGAACATTTGATTTCTGAACTCAAGGTCTTGTTACTCAATATGGCCAAAATATGGCCACGGAAAGAGAGGTTTATTAATAATCCGCAAGATCGTACATAACAAGATCGTTCACTCCTCTCTTTGAGCCAATGAAAAAAGTGTCCTCAAAATTCGGTGGCGCCCTCTTTAAAAAAGTGCGGACTTTGCGAACAGAGTTACCCTACCAGTGTGAAAAGCAATAAAAGCGAAACAAACAAAAGTCAAAATGTGCTATTCCAATTCTTCTTCTTCTGGAGAAGCGAAAGAGCTTCAAAACAAAGACTGCAGCGCCCGTGGACACTTTTTTTGGCCGGGTGAATTATCTTGTCATATTAAGAACGATCTTTTTAAAAAATAATCTGCTAGATCGTACGTGTTCCTCATTGGACACGTCAGTATCGACTACGCAAGGAAATAATAATTAAGCCGGGAAGGGGTCGCGGCAAAATGAGTGAGCTTTTCCGTTGGTTTTTGTTTTGTTTGTGTTCGAGTAAGAGGTAGGTCAATCTGCTGCTCACCGCCGCTGTTTTATTCTTTTGTAGGGGCGGATTCGAGTTGTTAGTTGGGTTTTTTTTTATTACTGGGGAAGGTAGATGTGATGTGATGTGAATTTTTTTTTTCTTGAAAAAAAAAATCACCAAACGATCTTTTTCGAAGACTGGACTTATTGAAGTCTCGTGTTGCATATGAATCTTTGTAGGGCCTACAATCGCTTGGGTTTATGTCAACGCCGATATTATTTTTGACGCACATCTGTTGTTCTTTGTCCGTAAAACGCTTACTAAAACTTTAAAAAAAAGATTCAGACTACTTAACTATACGAAGGGTAACTTCGCATGCACAACGTTGCTGGGAAATAAATCCCACTTTTATTAATCCATGTGGGGAGATTTGGTTTACAATAGCCTATGTACATAGATACACAGATACATACACACAATAATACAACAATATTACTCAAATCTCACTTTAATCTCACTCCAAATCAGACAGAGCGTGTACGCGCTATTGCTGGTCGCTACTGTGCAGCGCCGCGTTTTTTTAGCTAGGGCTATCGTGTCTTGCTCAAGGACACTACACTACGATGCCCTTAGTTAGCTATCACCCACCTAAAAAAACGTGTCAACGACAGACGCTTAATGTTGTGTTGTTTCCATTTACGCCTGGCTATT
>NW_004797328.1:1088185-1091178 GCF_000002075.1 Aplysia californica | reverse complement strand
GCCCACCCCCGACTTTCCAAGGGAACCGTTTATCGCGTCAATGTGCTCTTTAAAAAAAGCACAATATCTGTAGCTAAGTTGTTAGTTGGCTCGGGCTCACAGCACTGTCAAGCTTATTTATGGCATGTAGGTATTTTTTCAATGGTTGTTTTAGATAGGTGGGTGGTCATTGGAGTCGAGTGTGTCCTTGAGCAAAACCGGATAACTAACTGAAAACCCCCAAAACAAAACGCCCCCGAAAACGAAGCAAAACTCATTTAAAACAAACAAACAAACAAAACAAACCTATGATCTTCTCCGTGGCGATCAACAATGACAGATATGCTTAGCTCCATTGGTATCATGCTGAACTTCAGAGTAGATGACCATTGTTTGAATTACCAACGGAGCGTTCAGAACCTGGGCTTTTTCGTTGAGTTTTTAAGGCTCTCCGTCCATTTGGCTGCGTCCTATCGGAGATGAACGTAACTTTCGGATGTCTCGCCTCTTAAATAACCTGATAATGTTGACAGGGGCGTTACTCCTATACAATAACAAATGACCAATGTAGTACCGGTGTGATACAGGGTAATGCGTTGTATAGTTGTACTTTTTATATATGTGCATGTGACCCAATGTAGACCAGACTTCCATTTGGAGACCAATACAAGTAGAATTTTTTAGCCGAGTTGGCCGCTATGGGTATAGTGAAATGGTGAAATGGTTTAGGTTTAACGCCCCTATCAACACCATGTTGTTATTTAAGACGTGAGACCTCCGAGTTTAACGTCCATCTTGGAAAAGATCGAGCACTGTGGAAAATTCGTATAAAGTGCTTTTCCCAAAGACACGACGTCGGATGGGTACAGTAAGTCATAGAATTTAAAATTGTCTGTTTATCAAAAGTTGAAGATTATAACCGTTGCAGTTTCAAGGGTTATGGTTCGTCTTTACTGGAATATGCTTTCCTCTCTTTTGACTGTCTGGACAGGGAAGTAAGTGCCCTGCCTTTGAAATGACAGCAACAACAGCAGGGCTGTCTATCATCTTTGCTTTTCCCCATAACTGAATAGGGCCTATACTTGATGTAACTTTTACCGGTGTCTCGATTACTATTATCGATCTACTTCAGGTGGCCGCCAAAGCCGGCAGGAAAACTACTGTCACGCACTAATGTTTCATTACTTTGCTCTTTACTATTGCAGGTAGAGGACATGCATTTGATATCCAGAATGGGGAAGTTTTGTGTTGGTTTTTTTTTTTTTTTTTTTGGGGGGGGGGGGGGTTTTTTTTTTGGGGGGGGTTTTTTTTTTTTTTTTTTTTTTTTGGGGGGGGGGGAGTATTTTTTTGGTAGGGAGCTTTTTCTTTTGTTTTGCTTTTTGTCAGGCGTGGTTTGCCTTTTTTTGCTCTTGAAAAAATCTGTCGTCCTTTTATCTCTCCTTCTTTATATAGAACGCCCGAGTAATGCCTTTAGTCTTCGGCACTAACTAAAACGTTTGTCTGGTGGGATGCTGCAACACAACATCCCAAGTTTGCCATGACATGCAGGGTCAAAGGATCTCGCCTCGTTCGTGACCTTAATCTTGTCGAAGAGGGCAATTAAATACTTCTTTTAAAACATCAAGAATTACGTTACATTTAAAGTGTTTTTTTACTTCTCTTTTGATCAGACAGATGTTTGTAGTACTTTAAGATTATAACGGCGGGTGGATGGAGGGCGCCACTCATAGTTTGTTCCCCTTTTTATTTATTTCTGTTATGTCTGTCTGTCTAAACCTTTCTGTCCTCAGAATGAACGTTATTGTGTGAATGTACTTCTCTTTACTGTAAGAAAATATTGATAAACATTTTAATGCTCCAAGTGTTTCAGAATTGTAAAAAAAAACCAACAACAACAACCCAAAACAGCTAAATTAAATCAAGGTTTGGTTGACCCACAATTAATGATCGAAGCCCTACTAAAAAAAATGCTACTAAGTTTAACCTGTCAATGCTTTCTAGATTTGGGTGTCCAAAAAATGAACGGCGTGCTAGACATTGTAAAAAAACCTACAACTTTGTAAGTGATTGAAAAGTATAATACCGGTACTTGAAACTACAACTGTACTGTCAAGTCTTTGTTGGATAACCGATGATATACATTTACTTCCAAATTCTAACAAAAACTACAAGTTTGAAATCTTGGTTTGGTTGTCCAGTAGAAACCGAGTGTCCAGGCCGGGAAATGTAATGTCCAGGCTGTGGGTTTGTTGAATTGTTGAGTTGTCCTGGCTGTGGGTTTTGTGGAGTTGTTGAATTATCAGGCCTGTGGGCTAGTTGAGTTGTCCAGGCTGTGTGTGTTTGTTGAGTTGTCCAGGCTATGGGTTTGTTGAGTTGTCCAGGCTATGGGTTTGTTGAGTTGTCCAGGCTGTGTGCTTGTTGAGTTGTCCAGGCTATGTGGGTTTGTTGAGTTGTCTAGGCTATGGCTTTGTTGAGTTGTCCAGGTTGTGGGTTTGTCCAGGTTGTGGATTTGTGGAGTTGTCCAGGCTATGGCTTTGTTGAGTTGTCCAGGTTGTGGGTTTGTCCAGGTTGTGGATTTGTCCAGGTTGTGGATTTGTTGAATTGTCCAGGCTATGTAGGCTTGTTGAGTTGTCCAGGCAATGGCTTTGTTGAGTTGTCCAGGTTGTGGGTTTGTCCAGGTTGTGGATTTGTGGAGTTACGGCGAACTGTCCGAGGACGTGGCCGCTGGTCCGTAGCCGAGGTAGGACGGACGGCCGGAGAAGACTGGATTAGCAACTCGCCCTGGGATTGGTGGTTCGCCTGGCGCTCTCTCCACTCTCTCCAACTGCCCCCACCTCCCCTCTGCACTCCCCCCCCCCTTGGCGCTTCTTCCTTCCTTTCTCCCTCCTCTCACCTTCGCCTACTCCTCTTCTTCATCCCCCCTCTTCCTTTCCTTCACCTCCTCACTTCCACCATCTCCCTCCCCCCAAATCCCCTCACGCTCCCACATCACTACCTCGCCTCCTCCTCTTCAT
>NW_004797328.1:1085506-1088085 GCF_000002075.1 Aplysia californica | reverse complement strand
ACCATCACCACCACCTCCCAACACCCGCTGCCACACTGGCCTGGCTAACTGACTTTGCGAGCGACTAACCCACTGAATGACCATACACACAGTCTACACCTCAGTGCATCGCGCGGGAGCCACGCACACATCACCGCGTATTTATGCAACGAGCTTATAAACACGCCGGGTTTTTTCCACTTTAGTTTTTTTCTGCCATTTTTTTTTTGGTACAGCCCAGTTCTCTTTACTTTGAACACGAGGAATGACTGATACATGTTAAACGCGCGCGTGCTACTACGCTGTTAGCCTTCCTTTTCCCCCCCTTTTATTATAACCTGTATCATGCTCGCGTTTTAAGGGCATTTTATGCACGCGGTCGCCACAATACAATTTAATATTTTCTTTAATACTTTCTTTTTTTTAAAAACAGTGACGTATTAAATGAATTATTTCATCGACTATTATGTAGAGGTTAAGGTGAATTAATGGAAGTAGTAATACGCCCGCTGTGGTTAGGTTTTGATCAGCTTGAGTAGTTGGTGGAACTTTCTAAATCGGACTTGGCCGCTTCCCGCATACTTTATAGATCTATATTAATTAACCGATAAGCAATGTAAAGTAAATCATGTTATCCGAATTGTCTGGACAAAGTCTTCAAGAATCAGCTAGATCTAGATCTAGATATATCTAGTCTAGTGACTGATTTAGTTTTCCTCCAGGCGTTGGAGGTCAATTGAAGTAGAATCTAGATCTAGATTAATTAAACTGTAAGGAACTTTCTACATCGTACCTGGACTCTCGTGGCATGTTTACTATCGTGCTTATTTGTTTTTCTTTTCTTGGTTCCAGTTTGATGTCGAGAGTTGTTTACACGTCAGCCGAGAGCGGCGCTAGAGCGGGAGAGACGTCAGAGCTCCTTGTGTTTTCATTGAGTCTTCTTGGGCTTTGTAATTGTGTGGTGAGCAGTTGGTGAGGATGATGATGATGATAATCGCGCTGTCAACAGGGCCGGCCGTGTCTTCTCGCTGACTGAGGTATGTAAAAGTAATAAGTATTTTGCACTATTTGTTTTATTAGTTTTAGTGAGAGTTTTACGGCATGTGGAACACAAATAGATCTAGATCTAGATCTAGGCCTAGGTCAAATAAGTGCCGAAGGTTAGAAATGTTAGAGTCTGCTGTTACTGTCGAGAGTTACATACAAAGAAAAGGAGGAGAGATGAAGGAGATAGATGTTTGATAGGAAAGAAGGAGCAAACCACATCTGATCACCTGATGACCCCCCCCACCCCCAACTGAGTAACTGCTGATTAAGTCTCTGATTATTATTTCCTCTGGACACTTATAGATCTAGTGACAATCGATTCTCTGCGGTCCCTTCCGTTAGCTCTTGCGTGAAAAGTTTTGTTTATTTTCCCTCGTATATATAGATCTATACTTATAAATCTTTAGAAGTCTTGTAGTAATCAGCCTTAATATTTATTTATGCACCCTCTTGGGCTAAGAGTAAACTCGACCCCCCCTCCCCCTCCCCCCGGGAATAACCCAAGAGATCATAGAATAAAACACAGACACTCATACGCAGAGACACAGACACACAAGCACGCGCGTGCACTCACAATTACACAAACACACACAGACACGGAGTGAGAAGGGCAGGAATAAAAGACGAAAATAAATTAGGAAACGCCCAAAATAAATTAAAGGCACTGAAATATATCGAGTAAAATACCCCCCCCCCCCAAAAAAAAAAAAAATTTAAAAAAAAAAAAAAATTAAAAAATTAAAAATCAAATAATAAAAAATTATAATAATAAAATAAAAAACGGAGGCTTGTAAGAAAGTATCTCACATGCTCTTCTCGAAGACGGCCGGTTGACCTATTCAAAGATTGGGCCTCTCACTTTTACCAACTTTCCTCTCTCCTCCTCTCTCTTTTGTTAGTTTGTACATGATCCGTGGCATGATCTAGATCTAGATTCTATTTTTATTTGTAGCAGATCGCTTATTTTCTGTCTTTTTCCATTCCTTGAAGGCGCCTTTTATTAATATTCTTTTTACAGTTTAGAATTTGACTATGAAACTGAACTTGGCGAAGCAATAATATTTCACCACCAGCTTTCATGGTGATTGGCCTTATATTTTCATGGAAATGCTAATCTAGATTCTACCATCTTGAATTTAGTTTTGCAAAAATAAGATTTGCTCGGGGAAAAAATGCTTTATCTGGACATTGAATTTTTGAAAATATCTGTCACATAATTGGACCATTTTTTTTCTCTATCTCCAGGCGTCCTTTGTCTTTGCAAATGTTTGTTTTAGCAGGTGGCGTTGGTGGCCTAGTGGTTAGGCTACCGGACTCGTAATCGTGATATTGCAGGTTAAGGGGTTCGAGCGTCAACTCGGTCCGACGTTGTGTCCTTGGAAAAGGCACTTTACACGAATTTCCCGCTTAGCTCGGTCCTTTTGGAGAAGGACTTTAAACTCGGAGGCCCCGCCTCTTAAATAACGTGATAGCGTTGATAGGGGAGATAAACCTGTTCTTTTATATATTTTGTTTTAGTTCTACGCTTGGAATACTCCTCGACCCTCCTACCT
>NW_004797328.1:1082488-1085322 GCF_000002075.1 Aplysia californica | reverse complement strand
CCCCCCCCCAAAAAAAAAATAATAAAAAAATAAATAAATAAAGCCAACAGTGCACGTTTGATTCCAAATGTAGGACCAAATCGTGTCCAAGTTTGAGTATAGTTTATATTTTTGACGGAATTCTCGTCAGTCACGTTAAAAAATTAGCGACTACCGAAAATAACGGATTCTGTCCTCTCTACATCGGAAAAATTAAAATGCAGGCAGCTGTTGTCTTAACCCGCTATACAAAGTCGTTACAAACGTCGCCTGTTGCTGCCATTAACGGTTTAACATTATTTATTACATTTTTGAGTATTTCAGACGTAAACCTCTGCTTCCAAGATCCCCGTTAATAATGATAATGCTTCGATAATTGCGTCTGGTTGTTTTATGAATGGAGATCTTTCGAATTGATAATGAGGATAATCACTTAAAAGCTTTATAGTTGTCTGGGTCTGTTTTTGTTATCTCATTGCAAGACGTTTTGTCAACATACAACGCAATCCCACTTCGCCTCTCTAACTGATGATGCATTTATTGTGTTTGTAAACGTTGGATTTCGAGCCGCATAATTCACAGCTTTGAGCGGTTTAGGAGATGCACTACCACCACCACCACCACCACTTTTTGTTCTTGTTCTTGTTCTTCTAGTTTTTCTTCTTGTTCTTGTTCTTGTTCTTGTTCTTCTTCTCACATTATTATTATAATAGTAATAATAAATAATAATAATAATAATAATAATAATAATAATAATAATAATAATAATAAAATAATGATAATAATAATTATTATAGGACAGATTGTTTTGTGCCCACGATCTTGAATTAATTTTTGTTTTATCTTTTAATGGACATGATAGTCGTATTAGCTGCCGTCGGCGCATATGGCGTAGCAGTAAGTCCCTTTTAAAATCTTCCCTCTCACACAGGAGACGTGAGTTCCATTGGCGTATGGGGAACATTTTTATCAATGTCTCCGTCTTTTTACCCGGACGTTGTATCGTGAGAGGCAGGGTCGAAGTAGCCCTTCCCCTAAATGATCTAAATTGTGTTGATGGGGGCGTGAAACTTTTACAATTGTATACAAGACATATTGTTTGTTTTGTTCTGTACCATTATTTTCTCAATGATCAGTGTTTTACGTTCCCTGGTTGTCATTGGTTTAAACGCACTTTTCAAAACTGTAAGCCTACGTATTTAAGAGGCGGGACCTCCGAAAATAGCGTCTATCTCCGCTAGGGCCAAGACAAATGAGTGGAGAGCCATAAAAACTCCCCAAAACCACCCGAGTTCAGAAACACTCGTAGAGGGTTCGAACCATGGCCATCCACTCTATAGTCCAGCAGATACCAACTGAGCTAACGGCACGCCCTTTATTGCCGGTTATGTGTTTCTGGATCCGATAGACGGACGAACAAAATCTTCCGAACAATAAATGTATAAACTAACAACCTATTCAATCCACCAACAGCACAATAATGAGTTTTTGCTGTAACAGATTCAGCACGGGGGCTTTTGTGGCTTAGAGGTTAAGGTGTTCGCCTCTCATTCAAAGGTCCAGGGCTCGAATCTGGGTAGCGATGGAATCATTTTCTTCTCTAAAATTGTCTCCTTTCACCTCCTTTCATGCTATGTAGCAATGTTCTGTCATCTGCTTTCATCTGCACTTTCTGTCCCCACCACTTCACCTCCTTTGCCCCCTCCTCTGGGCTCCTGACTCTTTCTGCAGCCTTTTTACTTCTTCTCCTTGGCCCCTTCTTTCTGCTGTCTTTCAGCCACACCCCTGATCTTCTGGTAGGAAAGATCTACACCTAGCCTTCTCGGACAAGAGCGAAAAAATCTTGGAGGTCCCATTTGCAAGTTGCGCACGTCAAAGATCCCTTGGTGGTCTCAAATCGATAGGAGTAGGTTTCGGTCGCCACCCTGGCAAGATTCAAAATTTTCCTACCAACTGAAAATGTTTTGTGTGTCCCCAGTGTTCATATGACCTTATGCAGTTAGTTGCGAGCGTCGTAAAACACTTACCAAAAACAACAGCAACAAAAGATTCAGTACGAATTATCTGGGGCGTGGAAATGAATGGACGAGTCAGCAAATGAATAATTGGATGAAGGAGGAAGTATGCGTTGCGAGGATATGTTAATGAAAATATATCTGTGGTCTTGCGGTCTCCGTGTTGAAGCATGTACTCAGTGGCCTTTAGATGTTGTTTTATATCCGGGTCTGATCTCTCTTGTATCCTTCTGAACTCCTTTTAAAAAATCTTTTTTAGTAGGTTTTTTTTGGAAGACTTTTGAATTCCGCTGTAATAACTTTCACGTGGACCGCACGGTGTGTAGTACACACACACGCTCGCGCGAGTACTTACATGCAACACACACACACACACACACACACACACACACACACACACACACACACACACATACACATTCACACTCACACACATGTATGCAATGCGCATGGGCGCGCGCGAACACACACACTCACACATACACTACAATACATGTACACATCATACACATACATACACGCGCGAGCTCTCGCACGCGTATTATATATCCCCTCCTCCGCACATACCTCTGTCACCTACAAGTTATACGTTATAAGCACACACACGCGTGCACTCATATACACTACACTAACACGCACTCACACACACACACACACTCACACACTCACACACACACTCACACACACACACACACACACTCACACACACACATTTTAATACAAAGGTCCTCACACACTAAACGCCACGCACACAGACCGATTCTGCACTTCCACCTCCCAACCACAGCACACACCCACAAAGTTAACAATGTTATTATATGACAGTGTATTATTTTGTAG
>NW_004797328.1:1080333-1081619 GCF_000002075.1 Aplysia californica | reverse complement strand
CAACCAAATCATCCTCTGCCCTTTGGTCATCGCATTCGGTGTACACACGGTGGGCGCGCTATACGTTTTATGGCAGCTCGTTGGTCCATGTTTTATTTTTGGTTCTTAATTGCATGCAGCCCAGGGCCTGGCCCAGGCGATCGTTTTGCTCTTCACGTAATACTTCTATGTAACTATAGGCCTGCTTTTCCTCTCTTTTGTTTGTGCAAGTATTTCCTACTTGTTTATGTTTAGTTGGCAGTCATTTGTTTGTTTGTTGGTTGTTGTTTTTTGTGTTTTACGGCGCTCGCAACTGCATAAGGTCGTGTGAGGAAATTTTTAATTTTGCCCGAGTGGCGGCCGAAGCCTACTCTTATCGATTTTGGACCACCAAAGGATCTTTAACGTGCGCAACTTGCACACGGGACCTCAGCGATTTTTCGCCCTTGCCCGTGAAGTCTATTGGTGTAGATCTTAAGTCATGTGTGCGAGATAATCAGCCCTAACCCCAGCGAATATATAATAAAACAAACAAAAAGACAAACAGACTAACGAACAAACAAACAGACAAACTAACAAACAGAACCTCCCCACTCTATAAAGAAATAGGACTCTCCGTTCTCCGTTAGCTCAGTTATTGGTATTACGGTGGGCTACGATGTGACTGCTCCTAGTTTAAATCCCTTACGGTTTTGAGAAACGTTAGGTTGTTTTGAGAGTGGTACGTAGCTCTCTTCCTATCCTATCAGCTTAACTCATGTCGGAGTGGGTCTTCGTATCGGAGGTCTCATGTATTTTAGTGTTTGGGTGAAGGATGTTATTACACTACAGAAAAAAAAAAATTAAACGAGAAAGCAAAAGTAAAGGATCAGAGCACAAGCAAGCTGCAAACCTAAAAGATATAACGTTATTTTTTTGTTTAAAAAATCATTTATTTATTTATTTATCTATTTATTTATTTGATAAGAGTTTTGCAGCGTTCGCAGCTGCGTAAGGTCATATGAGCGTGCGACTTAACATTAGCGACTGTACTAGACATTAATTTTACTTAATTTGAACGGCTCAAGTCTTGGCCGGTTCTTCCGTGTTTACTTAATGACTAGCTCACTGGTCATCCAACCATCAATATTCCAGTCTCTATAACGACTAGCCGAGAAACCAATAGACCCCCCCCCCCTCCCACACACACACACACACACACTTTTTCACAACTTCCTTCTTTTATTTCGGTCAATTTCATTCAAAATCAGCTGGAATAACTATTCTTGGTATCTGCTCCCACACGTACTCCCCACTCCCCACTAACT
>NW_004797328.1:1078285-1079503 GCF_000002075.1 Aplysia californica | reverse complement strand
CTTGTTCTTTTATTCACTGAAGGAGAAATGAAACTGGTTTGTTCCTACTGGCTACTGGGGTATGAGGTTGGATGTGTCACCCCCTTTTATTCCACCCCCACCCCCGTTTATTATTTTTGAACCACTTGTCCACCCCTCCCCTTTCGTTCTTGCCCCCTCCCCTTTTATTCGATCCCTCAGAGTAGTGTGCATCTAATCAGTTTTGTGAGTGGTAAGCTGGTTGAGGGTGGATGGTATGATGGACCAAACAGCTGAGTGGGCAGTGTGGGCAGTGTGTCTGCTATAAAGTGGACGTACAGTTCATTGTTATAGTACGGAAAGTTCAGGTTTTTTTGAGAGGCTGGTCTGGTTCGTTCTGGCACGCACGTTGTCGCACCAACCACCGCCGCCTGCTTGCCGTGTAGCCTTGGCCTCAATCTAGTTCTAGCATAATTATCCAGTGGTTTGCGGCCGCGGGCTGAAGTAGGACTCATTTTTGCTGTGTTTTAGTAAAGGTTTTACGGCACTTGCAACACAATAGGGTCATATAAGTGCCGAAGATTAGAGGTGTTACAAGAGAGTAACAAGCGCAACAGGGAGGAGGAAAGAGAAGGACGATAGTTTTTGATAGAAAAGAAGAAGAAAACCACCCCAGAGCATCCGCCAACCACCCGCTTGATTTGTCATATAAAGAGACGCACAATGACACTACCATAGCGGCTGTTTAATGTTTGGAAAGAGTAAACCAGACGTAGACAATAGAGACTGAGACGCAATACTGGGCCCCTTTTGTGAAGAAATAGGTAAGACGGATAGGTAGAGATAACAATAAGGGTCGGTCTTTTAGTCTTTGGAAAGAAAGCAAAACAGATAGACAGATACGCCATAGCGGCCTTTTATTACCTGGAAAAAGTAAGATAAACAAATACGCAATACCGGCCTTTTTGTGTCAGGAAAAGAAAGACAGAAATACAGAGGAAACAAAGACACAATAACGGCCTTGTTACTGCTTAGAAAAATGAAAAAAAAAAGGATGACCGATACACAGAGACACAGTAAGGGTGTTTTAGTGCTAGGAGTAAGACAGATAAGCGCTGGCAATGGAAGGAGAGAAAAGAAAAGTTGGACCTTCAAGTCAGTGGAGCCCTGGAACCAGGGGCGAAGGCTGACTTGTTTGACAGGGTAATCAAAGTGAAACGGGACCAGATATGGCCTGTAGATATGACACAAAAATCTTAC
>NW_004797328.1:1075718-1076982 GCF_000002075.1 Aplysia californica | reverse complement strand
GGGTAGGTTTGAGAGGGAGGGGGGGGGTTGCAGTCGATTTTGTTGTTGTTTTGTTGTTTTGGGTTGTTTTTGGGGGGGTCGGGTGGGAGAGAGGCATAGGAACCTTACACATTAATAGTACAGTGCATATTGACATGGACAATATCGCGCACTTGTGGACCCTATGCTAATCTTTGTAGGTGTTAGGGATCACATGGGTGATGGTGACATGCTTTGTGTAACGTTCAGCTTGGAAACATGTCATGTAGATGGGCTGTTGCAACATGTTTGTCTTCGTAAAGGTCACAAAAGTGGACGCTATTTGTAAAAAATGTTGATAAAAACTGTATAAGTACACCATGGTTTTTTGTGTGTGGTAATTTTAAGTCGTTTTGTCTCACTCCCCCCTCCCCCCTCCCGTGTCTGTTTTATGTGGCTGTCAGTTGTTGTCGTTTTTTCCCGAAAACCCGTTCGGCTGTCGTTAAGCCTGTCTTGTTCCACGGGTAGAGGATTTTGCAGCTTTTGGTGGGTGCTCCGGTGTTGTTTGCACCTTTCCCCTTTTCAAACATATATTATTGTCTTTATCTCTCATTCTTTCCTTCGTATGTTACTGTCAAGAAGTAACACCTCTAATACTCGGCACTTAATTTAATGACCTATTTGTGTTGTAAGTACCGTGAAACCCTCCCTGAAACTAAAATGTTAGTCCCCGTTGAAAGGAGCTGGTGGCTGGTTGGGGCGCGTCAATGGTAGGTCCTTCTTACTTCTTTACTTTCCCTCTGTTGTGTCTGTCTGTCTATCTTACTTTCGCCCATCGTTATGATCTATTTTGTGTTGACGTCCTTCTAATTTCTCAAACAAATTAGACTCGTAGAAAGGTGTTTGCCATAGCTGTAAACAACACCCCCTCCCCCACCCGACTCCTCAACGCCAACTTATATAAGGTGGACGACTTTCAAGATAGATAGAAGCCTCTCGTGGTGGTCAACAGACACATTTTAACGAAGAGTCGCGCAAACTAGCAGGCTGACAGTAGACGGACAGACAAATTTGCGCGCTGACGTGTACTTTTATAGATAGATATTTTATCTATGAGCTGGAAGAGAGGCAAGCTTGTATGAATGCGAGTATCTGGATACATTAGGGAGACACACACATACACACATATACACACACACACACACACACACACGCGCGCGCGCGCGCGCGCACGCACACGCACACACACGCACAGAGACAGAGAGAGACAGAGAAACACACACACACTCACACACACGCATGCAGA
>NW_004797328.1:1061625-1070970 GCF_000002075.1 Aplysia californica | reverse complement strand
AATAATAATAATAATAATACAAAACAAAATTTAAAAAAATTATAATAATAAAAACTTGATCCTTGACCTGTTCCATGTTGCCATGTCGACTGTAGACCCAAGTGTCCCAAAAGAAAATCTTGACGTGAATCTTGAGTGAATATATACCATTACTATTATGAGTCACAAGAAATGTAACATGGACAGTCAGGTCGGGGGTTTATCTGGGTCAGTCGGCTCTGCCTCTCTTAGCAATTATAAAAAAGGGATACGTTATAGCAAATGAAAAGCAAAAACGGTTGGCATATCAAAAGCGATACTAATAGGAAGGAAATGCGTATATTCCCCTACTTCTCATGGTCTTAATTTCAGGAGATGCTGGAAACATACGGAGGGTCACTTTCTAGGTACATTCTGTGTTGACGCAGTGTGGACATATTACATTGATCGATTAACTGAGAATGAATTCGTCGCAATCATTCTTTCTAGTATTTTCCTTACAGTAGCTATGGAAGGCTGATGGCTTGAGGACATAAGTGTCAATGAGATTAGATTGATATGCAGATTTGACAAGTTAAGTTGGGAATGATTCTAAGATCAGATAATGGAATACCGTTGATGAATATCATCAAGCTAATGCGCGAAGGATCAACCACTGGGATGAGGATGGGCAATAGAGAGCAGCTGTATATTATGTTCGGAAGGTATACCGTTAGAAAGCAAGAATAAGAAACAGAATTCAGTGCTCAAAGGGCAGACTTTAAGTGGTGGCGGGTGCTGTGGTGTGTTTTGCTCCTTCTATAGTATCAAACATCTGCCGTCCTTATCTTACCTCCTTCTTTTGTTTTTTACTCTCATTTTACACCTCTAATCTTCGGCTCTTATATGACCTGCTTCTGTTGCAAATGCCGTAAAACACTAACTAAAGCGAAGGGCAGACGTTGTAGTCGAGTCGGCAGAAAAGGCTAACTATAAAATACCACAAAACATAATCAAATCAGGGTAGAGCGGTACCGAATGAGCTTTCAAAGCGATAGGCTTACTCGTAAATCTGGCTGTACTGAACGAAGAAAAGAGAGGCGGGTGGTTTGAGGGCGCCACTGGTAGATCCTACTTCTTTACTTACTTTCCCTCTGATATTTCTGTCTGTTTTGCTTTTCCTCAGCTTTAAACGACCATTATTGTGTCGACGTGCAGCTCTTTACCCAGACGAACGAACAAAGCGTAGACGCGCACCCGAAAGCTGTGAGTGTCTTTTCTAACAAATTGATAGCGATGGACAGCGCTGTGGAATGCGTGGAAGCAACAGTGTTCATCTGTGTCAGCTGTGTCATATCATGACAGCCCAAAGACAACATTAGTACACGTCGCCACTGCGCAAGCAAAACGGCATAACTCAGGGTTGTGCCAAAATGTAACTGGCCTTATATTTTGTTTGGTGGTACAACATCTGCTATCTCTGGTAAAATCTAAACACAAAATAATGCGCTCCCAGTCACAAAAGAAACATGCATAGCCCACGTTTTATCACTATTATAAAACAATACGATAAATGCTCTAGTTAAACAGTGTTTCCCATTTATCTCAAAAGTAGAGAAAAAAAAAGATGTGCCATAATGTTGCCAGCGCAGTGACGATATTCTGCTACCACTCGTTATAATTTCTCCCCGGGAATGCGACGGGCCAATTATCTGTCAGTGCCGCTGACATTTTTTCTCACCCACCGTGACAATATGCATGTCTTATTATTATTGTTTTGCCCTACAATTAGAAGATCCATAGCCGCCCCAACCAATCCAAAGGGTTTTTCAGGTGACGCTGGTAGTCTTTAATGGTAATAGTTCCCGTCCCGTAATCGTGGAATCATGGGTACAATAGTTCGAGACTCGGCTCGTTCCAACGTTGTGTCCTTGGAAATGGCACTTTGCTCTAATTTTCCCCTCTGGCTCTGTCATGTCGCAGATGGACGTTTAAATCAGAGATCCGGTGATCCCGCCTCTTTAATAATGCTTACAGTGTTTCAAGGGACGTTAAACATAAACATGCGTTTTTTTCCGCAAAATGTCTTTGAAAAAAAAAAAGATGATTGAGTTAATAAACAATAACGAAACGGAATGTTTATATTATACGGCATGTGTTTTGACTTGGGTTATTCGAGTTAATAATATATGTATACTATATATATATATATACGTGTGACTTTGTGTGTGCACAAGTCCCTGCATAATAACAGCACACAACTTGTATTTCAGCCGACGTGCTTCCTGATATTTTCATGCTTGCTATCTGTTGACCTGTCCTGATCTTAAGTCGGTTAGACTACTCTTGGCTTTTATCTTGGGAGGGCTGTGACGTGCACATTTCGCTGGCTGTCCATAACTTATTGGTCAAGGACAGGGATTGGGTCAGTGTAACATTTTCACAGTGATAACTACTCAACGAGAAGGGAACGCGTTTCGAAAGTGCCCCCGATAAATATTATGTTGGAACGTGACAGCGTCACAGGACTACCAACACTGTCTTTAGGGTTTGTTCACTGTTGTCTCGGTGGCGTCTTCGTGGTTGTTCGATGAAGACTTGTACAGCAGTGGCGAATCTCCTGAAACGTACGTTATATGATGTTGTTGTTTCTGTCCATATGTTTATGTGTGTGATTCGGTTTCTCTCTCTCTCTCTCTCTCACACACACACACACACACACACACACACACACACACTCTCTCTCTGTATTGTGTGTGTATGTGTGTGTATATGTGTGTGTATGCGCTTAGACTTATTTATATCATATCAACATACTATACATCCACCAACACACACACACTCACACACACACACACACACACACACACACACACACACACACACGCACACACACAAACACACACTCGCAAACACACACACATTATTACTAAATTAATCTAAAGGGGCAAAAGTGAACTTCTGTGAATAGGTTACCCAGTTAACTTTCCCCAGGTCATCAAAACGCAGAAGAAGAAAGTAATATTATTGCTTTCCCAAATCTTGGGGGAGCGGAGATCGTCAATAATTTTTGTACGGCTTAATGTCAATAGTGGTGGTCTAACCATCTCGCTGTTGCACTCATTACGCTAGTGTTATTTAATTGTGCCTCGTCATGACAGTGCTACTTCATTTTGGTATTATGTTCGAGATGTTCCTGTATCTGATAACCCAAATGTAAACTGTGCTCAGAGATAATGGTGAAATAAGGCGCTAGTCAATGTTTGGGCGTCTGGAGTTATTGGTATCATTTAATTTAAAGCTTGTCCATTTGTCTTGCTTGTGATGAAAAAAAATACTGTCCTATCTAGAACAGGAGTCGAGATATTTGCGATTGAGTGAGATGGGGTTCATATGGTTTCAGAAGTAAAATAAACGAGAAAATGATCGTCAAGGTTTGGTAACTTCCAAAGTTTAGAATCCTTGAAAACTGAGAATTAACATTTTTTGTGTGTGTTAAATTAATGTTTTCCCAGTAAAATCCTCACAAAAATGTGTCTTTAAATGGACATAAAAGGTATTGACCCCCCCCCCCAAAAAAAAAAAAAGAAAATTAGAAAAAAATTGCCCGTCAGCCCCAAAAAAGGCGTTTACTCTGATTTCATTATTTTGCAGGACGCCATATTTGAACACGATGCCTCTCAATTGTTCTCCACTCCCGGCACTAGGGTTGTCCTCAACAAACACTTCGAGATAAAAGTTCGTATGCGGTAATGCTTGTCACCGTATTGTGCAATGTGATAGTAATATACTGCACTGGACTTCTATTATATTGTTATACAGCTGTGGATGCTGGACTTTCACTAGAGGCAGTGAAAATAAAATAGAAACAACGGGAATGCGGTTTCTTCGGAGACTGATGGGAATTTCTTGGAAGGAAAAGAATTAATTTAGTAGGCCTACTTGAAGAAGCCCACGAGGTGGATCAATCCGAAACTTTCTCAGCTTCTTGAGAAATATGTAGTGTAAAGTACTATTTTACTTAAAGATATCTAAATACTCATTACACTGGCGTCCGTGTTTTAGTGGGTAAAGCGCTTTGTCGTTGCATGCAGAAGACTCGAGGTCGACTCCCGGGTGGGGAACATTTTTGTCATGTTTCTTGGTCTTTCAGCTAGAATGTTGTATCCCTTTCTGCTTGGGCTGGCCCTGGTACAGGCAAGATCGAAGACCGCCTCCTGAATGATCTAAATTGGGTCGATTTTTTTTTTTGGGGGCGTAAAAACCACCTACAGTACACTGGTTATGCTCTTGGAAGATCTTCTTCATTGTCTTAGCCGGAACTTTGGGTCAAGTTCCTTTCCAAAGGATACGAAGTCTGGCCCGGACCGGAATTCGAACCTGTGTCCTGTCAGTTCCATACAGTTGCGACCGCCTCTTAATTACCCACCTTTTTTTCAGGGGAGTTATACCTATACCATTTCACCTTAAAATTTTTATTTAAAAAAACAGTTTTTATACCTTTTCTTCTTTTAAAAAACAAACAGTTATGAACCCAGCAGGTTGACCGCTGGATTGTCGACGCCACACTAGTATGGCTATAATATAACCATAAAATAAAAGTCAAAAGGACTCTCTTGACCTATAATTCATAATTATTCAGGGTCTCCACTCTCTCTGGAGCGACATTGCGTCGCCATGACGCCAGCCAGGAAGACACTTTCTATACGGCTGTGAATGCTGGACAATAACTGACTAAAGACAGTGAAAATAAAATAGATACAACAGAAATGTTTTTTTTTAGGAGACTACTGATAATTTCTTGGAAGGAAAAGAAACCATGTGATGTGTATGTGTGTGTGTGTGTGTGTGTGTGTGTGTGTGTTTGTGTCTGTGTATGTGTGTATGTGTATACGTGCGTTTGCGCCTAAGGTAGAAGTTTGATGCAAAAGAAAGAGCACACCACACACCACGGCGGGGGTCCTCAGTTCCTCAGATTGACTTATATCGCAGTTAATTCGTTGACTGTGTCCACGAACCGTAGTCTCTTCGCTGTTAGATATAATAGGTAAATTAGAATTTGTTATAATGTACTTTGTCTTTAAAATATGACGTAAGGGAATAATAGTCCTCGTGTATGTGTATGTGTGTGTGTGAGGGAGAGAGAGACAGCGAGAGAGACAAAGGGAGAGCGAGCGAGCGAGCGAGAGAGAGAGAGAGAGAGAGAGAGAGAGAGAGAGAGAGAGAGAGAGAGAGAGAGAAAAAGGATGGACTGACAGCTATGTGGTTAACAGGTTCTACATTTTTGTTTTTTAACGTTGTTCATGCTGATCTTATAACTGTCCGGCATTTCACTTACGTATGCCCGTTTTTAATTTTTGTTTCTATTTTTCTTAACCATGGTGTGATAAGTACAACTGATTGGTGTGTGATGATTACATGTTCTTCGATTTAGATCTAGGTCAAAAGAATGTGCAACAAATTATACAATCAATCAAATTTTATGTTTATATTTTGAAAAATCGTTGGTAAAGATATCTGCGAAATGAGTCAAATCAGGTGGAAATAAAATTTAGTAAAGGGAAAATGCTTGGGGGGTGGGGGGAGCTTGCGTTGTTTCGAAATGGACAACTGTTGTGTGTGTGGGCCGTTGAAAGTTGGAAGTCCGGCTGTACATGCGCGCTGGAGAATGGCGTGGGTTGAGGCTAGCAGCCGAACTCTGGCTGGCGCAGACTTAACGACACTCGCCCAGGATTGATTGTCGGCTGCCTCGGCAGAAATGAGGTCGCGGGGAAGGGTGGGTGCTCCTATCTAGGTCACGTCGGGCCAACGAATGGCATTTATTACCCCTCTTCCCTGGGGCTTCGCATTGCCCCCCCCCCCCCTTGTTTCCTCCCTTTTCCTCTTTTCTTTTTTTTGGTCCTTCGTCTTCACCCCTTCCCTCCCCACCTCTCGTCGCTTTCTTTTGCCGTTCTCTCTCTCTCTCTCTCTCTCTCTCTCTCTCTCTCTCTCTCTCTCTCTCTCTCTCTCTCTCTCTCCCAGTGTCCCTTGTGTCCCCGCCAGTCCGGGCTAGTCTCGCCAAACTTGGCTAGGACTGGTCGATCACTTTGTTCAGAGAGGGGTCCGTCTGACTTGGCCTGCCTACTGCCTGCGCAAAACACAAAACAGCACCGTGTGTGACTGAGGAGAGAACGAACGGACTGGGGAAAGAACGAAGAAAGACTAGGAAACGTGATACTAAGAAGGACGCATGTCCTTCTTTACTAATTCACATTACCCGTGATTCAATATTTCTACATCGTTGTTGTTGTTGTTGTTGTTGTTGCTGTTGGGGTTGTTTTGTTATTGTTGTTGTTCTATTTGGAGGCTGCTGCAGTGGTTGTGTCTTCTGTGTGTGGCGGAGTGTGAGGATGTGATTGAGCGCCCAGAGCAATGGTGTGTGATTATTGGGGTGCGTTACTCGGCCTGGGATGGGGCACCAGCGGACTGAGGAAGGAAGAGTGGTTTTTTTCTCTTTGCATTTTCTCGGTACATTACCACTGTGATTCTCGGAAGGGTAGAAACCAGCAGTGATGAGTGATAAATCTTGCCCAGGTGAGTTTGGCTTAGGTTTAAGAAGTTAAATTTGTGTAGAATGAAGTGTTGTTGAGGGTAGGGAGTAAAGAATGTCTTTGCGATGTGTTAAGTCGATTCGGAAACTTTACTGGTAAAGTTATGTTATTGCAATTGAAAATATTTTACCCCCACATCGGTAAAATTTGGGTCATTTAGGAGGCGGGCTTCTTCGACTCTCTCTGTTAGGGCCAACGTGGACTTTGAGATAGGCGTATTCAAAGCAACAATTTTCCAGCAGAAATTGGGAGATATTTTATAAAAATTCTCCCTCAAGGTAGGCCTAATCGAACGCAGGTCTTCTGCGTGTGACGATAAAACATTTAATCGCTTCTCGACAGGTACCTAATGTTTATAAAGGTACATGAATGACGTCGATTTTTCAGGTGGTTATTGTCAGGTATGAACTGTTATAGTAGCGGATGGTTGGTGGGTCCTCTGGCGTGGTTTACCCCTTCATTCTTATCAAACATCTATCATCCTGATCTCTTCTCCTCCTTTTGTTCATGTTTGTTGCTCTCTTGTAACACCTTTAATCATTGGCTCTTGTATGATCCTGTTGTGTTGCAAGTACCGTAAAAAGCTTACTACAACAACTGTTATAATATTGCCTGATGTTGGGAGGGCTCCTCTACATAACTGCCGTAAGTGGTTGGCGGGCGCTCCTGTATATTTTGCTCTTTCTCTCCTCTCGAGCATTTATCTTACGTGGTTGGCGGGTGCTCTAGTGCACTTTTATTCTTTCTTTCATATCATACATCTCTTCTATCGCCATTATCTCTCCTCCTTTTCTTATTAACGTTACTCTCTAGTAAACACTCTACTCGCTGGGCACTTGTATGACTTACATGTGTTTGTGTTTCAAGTGCCGTACAAATCTTACTAACTAAAACTGAAAAAAACCCAACCCCAATAAAACCTCTACTGGATCTAGATCTAGCTCCCACTTCTTTCTTGTCATTGTATCGTGTCTATCTCGTTTCTTCTTTTCCAATGACAACAGTAGAGGACCATTTTTTTATGGCGACCTGTTCCTCTTTATATTAAACAAGCTTAAGGTATCACTTATCTGAGCAGATGGCCGTGGTTCGAATCCTCAACGGGGCGTTCTGAACGTGGGTTATTTAGAGGAGTTTTTATGGCTCGACCCAAATGGCTATCGGTCCTCGGGGGAGGACGTGCAATTCGGAGGTCCCACCTCGTATATAGCCTAACAGTGTTGAAAAAAAAAGGAGGGGGGGAAGAAACCTTTGTTGTAATTATCCATTTCAAGCTGTCGCACAGACAAACAAAGAAACAGACGAACAAAGTAACCGAGAAACAGGTTGGTGGGCGGAGTTTTGAGGGTATCTACCAGAGAGGGTTTACAGTAATACTGTAAACTCTCTGGTATCTACACAACTGAATGGGGAAAACTCGGGGACAGAAGCGTGAAGAAGTAATCAGCCAATGTTTATATTATAATATTATATCCTGTGCAGATTTAGATTTGCACCTGCCTGTTTTCCGCTGTTATTCTTCGTGTGCAGTCGTAAACTTGCCGTAAACTAGTGCAGTGTGTAAACTTGTCCAACATAACAAGGAGAAAATAGCTTTGGTGATCTAGTTGTTTTGTTTGGCTGCCAGACTCGTCACCGTGAGATTGTTGGTCGGGGGTTCGAGGCTCAGTTGGGTCCTACGTTGTGCCATTGTTTAGTTCGACTCGAATTTCCCTATTTGGCAAGGTCCTATCATAGATGGACGTTACATTCTGCCGCCTCTTAATTAAATAACCTTGTGGCAGACCTATACAATTTCGTTTTCCATAAGGAGAGCGAAAACATTGCTATGGTCCGTATTTGTTCATTTGGTTAAGCGATAGGTAGCCATGCGGAACAAACAGCAGATGTTCTGTCAGCATACTACGCATGTTTAATAATTGATTGAATAGCCAGTAGTCTCAGACTCCAAATTCCCTTCAATCTCTGTTGTTTTTCGTGTTGTTATGAAACTCATATTGAATGAAAGGTATTCTTTTAGCTATCGGCGGGTGATTGGAGGGTGCTACTGGTCTTACTTCTTTACGTTCCCTCTGTTATTTGTATCTGTTTGTCTTGCCTTTTCCCCAACACTAAATGGCCATACTTGTGTCAGTGTGCTACTCTTTACTCAAACAAACGTTTATACCTGTCTTCTGACTCACGGACTTTGTTACTCATCGACTCTCTTACTCACCGACTGAAGGCTGGATGTGGTCAGAGAGCATCGCTATACTATAATGCCTTATCTCTTTACTATCCTTCTTTTGTTGTTTAAGTTCGTGTACGTCCGGATACTAAATGACCATTATTCAGTCGGTGGACTTTTAATTTAGTCATTCAAACGAACGTGCATTATAAATCATCGACTTACTCGTCATGACAATGTACTCGATGACCTTCACCCTCTTGCGTGCGCGCATGCTCGCTCCCGCTCTTTCAGGATTTCATTCAGTCTTCGATCGATCGGCATGGTTCTCAATTGATACCGTCTTTCACAGTTCCCCTGATGGTACTGCGGCGTGAATGTGCGCAGGTCACTTATCTTGTGCCAGTGTACTTTAAGCTATTCGCACTGATTATAATAGCACACTGTGTGTTAGAACTGAACGTTTTGTTATTTTTTTTAAAAGGGGAAAAATAAGGGGAAAAAAAGCATGAACCAACAGGTATGAAAACTCATTCATCATACCATCCACAATAATTTAGTGACAATACGAGTTGTTCAGTCTTTGTCATCTGTGTGAGAATATCAGTATTTTGTATGTCCATCCATTGT
>NW_004797328.1:1060234-1061442 GCF_000002075.1 Aplysia californica | reverse complement strand
TGTGTGTGTGTTCGTGCGTGCGTGTGTGTGTATGTGTGCGTGTGTGTTAGCGTTTTAGCGTGTCAGCATGTTATTGTGTATTCAGTCCAATATCCCTCATCTCACTATCTCGCCAGTTTCTCCTTACACTCTTCCTCTTTTTCTCCTCATTTCATCTTCTTTTTATTTTTCACAGTTCTCCTCTTTCGCTTCATTCACGTATTCATCTTTCAGTTCTTTCGCTCCTACACACCCCTATCTTTCCCTTTCAAACCCCTCTACCTCTTTTAATATTTTTCGTTGCAATTGACCTTGTCGTTCCTTTGCAATACCCCTTGTTTTTCCACCTTCACTCACTATCGCTCATCTTTTGTTCCTTCATGAAACCTGTCTCTCTCACGTTTCACCCACCTGTCTTGTGGGTGGTTAGAGGGCGCCACTGGTAGGTCCTACTTCTTTACTTTCTCCTCTGTTCTTTCTCTCTGTCTGTCTTGCTTTTTCCCAGCTCTAGATGGCCATTATTGTGTCGATATGCTTCTCTTTACTCAACAAAACCCACCTGTCTTTCTCTTTGCACCACCCTTTGTCCCTTCATTCTCTCACCCCCTCTTTTGTCTTCACTCTCCGTCTTTTTCACCCCTTACTCATCCCAACACCCTCTCTTTTCTTCGCCTTTGATCGTGCGCTCTTTCTCTCAACCATCTTGTTGGGTGGTTGGCGGGTGCTCTGGTGTGGTGCTCTTTCTTTCTTTACATCTACCGTCCTTATCACCTTTTTTTTTGGTGTATTTTACTCTCTTGTAACTCATCTATTCTTCGGCACTTATATGACCTTATTTTGTTGCAAGTGCAGTAAAACTCTTACTAAAACTAAACTCACCCCCCCCCCTTCCTATTCCTCCGCTCCTCCTCTTTCACCCTCTCTCCATCTTGCGCACACATTCTCTCACTGACCCACGTACTCCTTTATCTTTGCAGTAACTCGTTTGTTCAAATTATAGCAACGGTGTTTCATTCCTAGCATGTATTTATTCAGCTAGTGTCGACGTTACCAGAGCCCACCTGATTAAAGAAGAAGAGGAAGAAGAAAAGAGACCCGGGGAAGAAACATTTGACAACTTTCCAGGGATCTCATTTTCTTGCCAAATTGCTTAAAATCCACCCGTCCATCCATTCATCCATCCATCCATCCATCCATCCATCCATCCATCCATCCATCCATCCATCCAT
>NW_004797328.1:1053201-1058018 GCF_000002075.1 Aplysia californica | reverse complement strand
CACACACACACACACACACACACACACAAACACACACACACACACACACACACACACACACACACTCACAAACGTACGTACTCCACACCTCCACCCACATACAACCTATTTTTCTGAATGACGTTACCGGCTTAATCTTCGCTGACAAACATATCTATTAAGTTTCATTAAACCGTTGTCAGAGAAATTATCGGCTCTCTTTTCTTTCGGAAACATCGATAAAAAGTGTGCCTCTGTCTTTTATATAATAGTCTTTGATAATTTAATTCCTGCTTGAACAAAATAATAATTATTTTAAAGGCAGATTACTATGATCACTACAAGAAAATAAGATGGAAGGAAGAAAAAAGGCAGAGACGGTGTACCGTCCTGATATAGTATCCGTTTCTCCTCCTCCTCCTCCTCCTCCTCCTCCTTCTTTGTATTTTACGCTATATCCTCCTGGTCTTCCCTTCACCTCCCTCCCCTTCTCTTTTTCTTCTTTCTGTCTCTTCTTCATCCTCCTTCTTTTTCATGGTTCGGCTCTCACCTCTTTGCTCAGTTGCCGTTAAAAACTATCATACTGGTCTTTTCTCCTCATCTACATCTCGTATGTGTTGAACTCTTAAAGTTATCTAATTCAGTCTTCCCTTCTCTTCCTCACTCTTTTAAAAATTGTTTTTATGTTTATTGTTTCCCGCCATGTCTATATTATGATGTTCAAGGCTATTTTGCTAATTCAGGAATTCAGGTGACCCAGGAAACGCATTTTTCGATGTGTCTCCTTCTTAATTCATTGCATATTTACTTTTAGTAGTTTTGCGATTACATGTTTTTTCACTCCTTCCTGTTGTTGTGGTGTAGTTCTATTTGTTATCCTCAGGCCGGAAAAGGGGTAGGGCTGGGTCTTTCTATTTCTGTAGTCTTATGATTGATGTATCTGACCGTGGTGAATGTGGTTTGCTAGAATGTTGCTGTTTAAATAGCATCGGCCCGTCCTTTTATCACTAATATAGTTCCCTTTCTTTTCACAAACAGACAGAAATAGACTTGTGCAATATTACAGGAGTGTATGGCGGTATGTTGGGAGGACAGAGCTTCCTTCTTTCTTTCTCTTTTGTAATACAGTGGGCATCTCAAGTTTCTTTTCTAATAATTGTATTGTTCTTGTTTCGAAAACTTTAGTGGGTGGTTGGCGGGTGCTCTGGTATGGTTTGCTCCTTCTTTCCTATCAAACATCTATCGTCTTTATCTCCTCCTCCTTTTTTGTGCTTGTTACTCTCTTGTAACACCTCTAATCGCCGGCACTAATTTAACCTTATTTTGTTGGTTAGTGCCATAAAACCTCCACTAAAACTAAAACTGAAATCTGTACTAGCTCATACTTGTAATAATTTTCTACTCCATATAATAGAACTGGGTGTAATAGAGATGTCTCTGTTGGTGGTTGGTGGGTGCTCTGGTGTGGTTTGCTCCTTCTTTCCTTTCCAAAATCTATCGTCCTGATCTCTCCTCCTTTTTGTGTTTGCTACTCTCTTGTAACACATCTAATCTTTGGCACTTTTATGACCTTATTGTGTTGCCAGTGCCGTAAAACTCTTACTAAAACTAAGATATGTCTCTGTATGTGGGATGAGCATTATTTATCAAAATGGAAAAAAGTCTTCAAAACAACATCAACAAAACAACAACATCTATAACAACAACAACAACAACAACAACAACAACAACAACAACAACAACAACAACAACAACAACAACCACAACAACAACAACAAACAAACAAACGAAAAAAATAAAACAACTGAAACGGAAATAAGAAAAGCAAAACTGCATGCAATGAATGTAGAAAAAAGGGGTCTCGCCAACAACTGAGAAACGCATTATAAGACAGAACTTTTGCGGAAAAAAACCGTTGTTGTTTCTTTTATTTAGTACACTGTTGTTTAGTCTTTTAATTTCACTTTTGCGCTGTGGGTTATGTATTGTATTCAGTTACGGAGAGTCATTTATTGTTGACTCATTTCTATTAACTTAGCATAATAACCTGATACAAGAAGCGGCGCTCTACATGCGCAGAATAACAACACCCCCGTGTTTTTATCTCAAACAAAATGTCAAGGGGGAACTATTTCCAGAATTTAGGTCGGTGACCCATTTTTCTTGACCTGGGGCGTGCGAGGGCAAAATGAGGTCAAGCAGTCGAAGTATTCTTATCAGGGGCGAGCGAGCGAGATCGAAAGCCGGTGCTTCGGTGCTCGGGCGAAGGACTTCTTAGATCTAGACTCTTATTAGTGCGGCTGTGAGAACAAAGAGAACGAAGGGAAAGAGGTCGTTTAGTTATGAGGACGGCATCAGAGAAAGGGTTGAATTAACTCTTTAGCGGACGACGTCGGACACAATATTATGTTCGACCAGCAGCAGACTAACGGCAATGTTACGACACGTTTCGTACCTCCCCACACAAATACGCAACCCAAATTTGACGCAAATTTCAATATTTTATGGTATATATTATTATGTTGTTGCCTGCCTTTTTAAGTTTAAGATAATGAAAAAAGAATTGAAAGATTGGCATGTAAAGCGAGGTTAAGCATCTTTTTTTTAGTTCCCCAAAACAGCGCGTCCTCAATGAGTTAAGACTTCGATCATGTTCTCTTTGTCTCAAGGATGCTTGTCGTGGACGATATGTGTCGAGGAACACAAACCTACTCGGAAAGTAACTTTGAGCACTCGTTTTTTTATATCAATAATATGTGTACTGGATAGATATATTATACTTTTGATGAATCCGGATGTAATCATGGTTTTCTGTCTAGTGTGTTTGCTTTATTGCTTGATTGCTTTCCTGTCTGTCTGTCTGTCTGTCGTCTTTCTTTCTATCCTTTTTCTGTTTGTCTAAATTCTTTCTTTCCTTAAAATGTCTTTAAATTATTATTTCTGCCTTTCTTTCTTTCATTCTTTCTCCCCCCCACCCCCATCCGCGCGCTCCACCTTTTCTCGTTCCCTCTCTCTAACTGGGCTGACATATTATAATAATGTTTCTATAACGGGATAAACCTCACGTATAACAAAACCCATTATTCTCCCCATTGCGGGTAACTGGGGAGAGCGAGGTGGCTTCCCTAGTTTGTCACCAGCCTATCTGTACAATGATGTACAAGACAAGTCATGTTCAAGCAAAGCGAAGTGAAGCCGGTCGCGATGTTTTACGTTTAATTGCGTTTATTTATTGATTTTATTTATACACCTGAAACATCGATGTTGGTCTCGGGGGAGCAAGTGGGTTTTTGCCCTGAGTTCGATAAGGTTGTTTAGTTTTGAGTAAGAGTTTTACGCACTGCGCTTGCAACACGATAAGGTCACTTAATAATATGTGCCGAAGAATAGAGGTGTTACAAGAGAGTAACAAACAAAACAAAAAAATGTAGGAGAGATCAGGACGATAGATGTTTTATAGAGAAAAAGAAAGAGCAAACAGAACCGGAGCATCCACTAACCACCCGCGGTACTGAGGTAGTACATTGAAGAGTTTACTGCCGCGACCTAATTCACTTTTTCCGACAGTGCGAACCGTTAAGTTGGAGGACGGAAATCGAGCAGGTTTTCATCCTGTTATGCAAAGTATTACTCAATAAGCCACCTTAACTTTTGTACGGTAACTTGCACCAGTTTTTGAGTGTGGTAGCGATTATGAGGTACCTGTTGTCAAATCAGAATCCAGAACTCGACCATGTTTAGTTGATGGAGTGTTCACTGAAGAGCGTTCAAGTAGTAAACCTCTCTAAGTGGGTGGTTGGCGGGTGCTCTGGTGTGGTTTGGTTCTTCTTTCCTTTGAAACATACATGTATATCGTCCTTATCTCCCCTTCTTTTTTAAAAAGTTTGTTACTCTCTTGTAACATCTCTAATCTTCAGGCGCTCATATGACCTTTATGCAGTTGCGAGCGCCGTAAAACCTCTACTAAAACAAACAAAATCCTCTCAACCAGGTTGGGTGTGGAAGGGGTACATTGCTTTGCTGAAAATCATCCAGTGAGTTTGCCTCAGAAGAACCAGAAAAAGTAAATAATATGTTAGCGACCTTATACAAATAGATGATATGTACGCCCGATGCAATTTAGTTGTTTTCAATTACGACTTCAGAAGAGTAATCAAAACAAAAGGAGTTCCAATTTTTAGATCCCCTTTGGGAAATTTATTTTACCATGAGGTACTTTTATATAATATTGTTTTTCATCTCGGTTTACTGTGTGTTGCTCAAGGACGCACCCCAGTGACCACTCGTGTCACCGACAATAAATTAGTGCCGCCAAAAAGTAGAGGTATTACAAGAGAGTTACATACTCTGAAAAAAGGAAGGAGAGATGAGAATGTGTTTGACAGGAAAGAAGGAGCAAACCACACCAGAGCACCCGGCAACCACCCATTTCTGTGACTTCAAGTGTGCTCCGGTGTGGTTTGCCCATTTTTTCCTGTCAAACTTTATACTATAGCTTTCCTCCTTTTTTGTAAGTTATTCTCTAGTAACACTTCTAATCTTCGAGTCTTCTATGATCTATATGTGTTGCAAGTGCCGTATTACTCAAACAAAACAAAACTAAACTAGGACCTCGAGCATCAAATGTTATGACGGACAAGTCGTAGCTGGCAGTGTATGTGAATGAGTGGACGAATCTTCTGGATTGGCTTATGTTGGATTGGATGGATTTTAAGAGAATGTGTACGTATTTTATTAATCAATCAATTGATCAATGAATGAATGAATGAATGAATGAATTAATGAATGAATGAATTAATTAATTAATCGAATAATTAATATTAATTTATTTATTTTGT
>NW_004797328.1:1048615-1053101 GCF_000002075.1 Aplysia californica | reverse complement strand
TATATATATGTATATCTGTTCCGGTTCTGTACAATTAAAGCGGTCGTTGATGGGCGAAGAAAATGCTACTTTTGGCGTGTCAAAAAGGCAATTTGGTTTGAGAAAACAGGTCTCTGTGGTTAGCAGGTAAAGGAAGGCGGAAGGGAAAAAAAAAGGTGGGATTGAAGGTGTTTTTGCTGACTTGACAACTTTAATTAACGAGTTTTTGCCAGCTCAGGGTTTATATTAACAATGATTTGTTTTGTTTTCTTTCATTTCTTTGTGACTTATTTCCATTTATACAACTGTCGCTGAGCTGGATTATTTTTTATTATAAATGGTTTACAGAAAGGCGGAGTGCCAGCTCAAAGCGAACTGCCAGTCATTTTTCCTTTTAATGTGCTTTTATCATTCTTATCTATTATAATAATTATTATTGCATTTATTATTGGTGTTAGCAGGTGCTCTGGTTTTGGTTTAATTTATTTTTCTATCATGAAACATCTTTCCGCCTAATCTGTCCTCCTGTGGGTGGTTGGCGGGCGTTCTTGTTTGGTTTTCTTCTTCTTTCCTTTCTTAGCTGTCCTCTTTTTTTTTTTTTGGGTTTTTTATGTGAGACTCAAATATAGCACCTCAAGTGTTCAGCACTTACATGACCTATTTCATGTTGCAAGTGCCGCTAAACTCGCACTAAATCCTCTTTTTTGTATGTAACATTTTAGTGACACCTCAAATATTCGGCACTTATATGACCCATTTCTATTTGCAAGTGACGTGAACTTTATCTAAAACTGAAATTAAAATTGCATTAAAATTCATTTCTCGTCTGAGATGACGAAAAGACCTGACCCCTTTCTCCCCAAACCCAAGGAAAAAAAAAGGGTTGAAATGTAAGTGGTAAGAAAATAAGAAGAGAGAAATGTGATCTGGAGAAAGGGAGGAGTAGGAGCTGCTCACGAGGGTAAAAGAGACAATTTTAGAGAAGAAATTTTCCCGTCGCTGCGAGGTATAGAATCCAGGACCTATTGAGTGAGAGGCGAACAGCGGAACCTCTAGACGACAGCCCCGAAAACACATCGCCACCCTAGAATCACTCTGCTCAGTACCTAGTTCAGAAAAAATTTACGAACTAAATTTTTAGTTTCATTATGCCAAGCTTTTTCGATTGTAAATCTTTGTATATCTTGATAAGGGCTAAGAATAAGCTTACTCTTTTGGTAAAACAGAGCATTTTATTTCTGATCTCCTGGTTCTAGTAACTCCAAACGACCCAAAAATTCAGAGAGAACTTTGCAGTTCTGAGCTAGCGATATTATTATGTTTCCAGCCACAGCTGGGGATGTTTGTGACTAGTTTCTTTTGTCTCCCACATTGTCATCTTCACCTCATTCTTCGTGGACCAGCGTAGGGGAGCACTTTACAGCTGCTGGTTTCGAACGTACCCTGAAATAGAAATGGAAGTAAAAGTTAATTCCAACAGTTACAGTAAAATTAAGTTGCATGTCGTTATGATAAATTAAATATAAAATATCACAATATTAAAAAAAATTAAAATAATAGAGCAAAACAATAATTATAAAAAAGTTAATATTATAATGAACATAATATTAGATACAATAGTGAACTAATGATAACTGTCATAATAAAGAGAGTAATGAAAAATAACAACATTGTAATTGTAATAACAAAAAGAACACCGGCTTCAATGGTGTAGCAGTTAGGCACCCCGGGCGCTGTCGCACTCAGGAGACCCGATTACAGTTCGATTTTCGAGTGGGGGAGACAATCATTTCTATCTAGTTTCTCGGTCAATTCGTGTTGACTTCGTTCAGAGTTGCTGTAAACCAGTTCACGTATGTGGGAGAACCGACCGTACGAAGGTGACCACTGCAGCTGGTTTTCTCACTGTCCTCAGATGTTGTTTTCGTCACACCAGCTTCCTATAACTTTACTGCTTGATCCTGTCGAGTGTCGCGGTGAACTGTTGAGCTGGGGACATGCAACTAACACCCATGTCACCCCCACACACGCCCTGTGTCCAAACTAAAGCGTGAACAAAGCACCCTCTAAAAAAACAAAAACAAACAATAACAAACAAAACAAAACACTTCCCCCAAAAAAGAAGAAATACAGAAAAAATGAAAAATTGTGACAATAATAATAATAGTAATAGTAATAGTAATAGTAATGATGGTCATCATCATCATCGTCATCGTCATCATCATCATCGTCATCGTCATCATCATCATCATCATCATCATCATCATCATCATCATCATCATCATCATCATCATCATCATCACCACCACCATCGCCGTCGTCGTCATCATCATCGTCTAAAAGGGTAATCGGGCACAAACATTATATCATAATAGAGTAATCATAAAAAAGAAAGATGTAAAAATTATTGTAAAATAATTTTAATAGTAAAAGATGTTAAAAAAGAATGATTTAAAAAACAATTGTAATAATAATAAGAAGGATTATAAAATCGCAAACGCATAAAAGAACCGAATAAATAAATAAACCAAAGTTAGCCTAGTCGTATCATTACAGAGGGCACATTTTGATTATTCTACACCTTAGTTTAGTTTTAGTAGAGGTTTTACGGCACTCGCAACTGCATAAGGTCATATGAGCGCCAGAAGATTAGAGGTGTTACAAGAGAGTAACAAACACGAACATGAAGAAGGGGAGATAAGGACGATAGATGTTTGATAGGAAAGAAGGAACAAATCACACCAGAGCACCCGCCAACTACCCACTTTCCACACCTTACTCTGTATAGAGATCATAATTGCTTGACGAGTCGTGGGATACGTACTTGTCTCAAATAAGCTTTCTTTTGGTTGACAATAATTCTCCGTGGCCTCGTACATTCATAGATCGATTTTCTTGTTCTGTACGTGCGGTTTCCCTGGCTTTGTGTTGTCTGGTTTTGTGCTGGGCTGTTTACTGTTGTTTGGTATAACCCCCCCCCCCTTTCCCCCCCATACAAAAAGAAAAACAATCGCGCACAAAAATGGAATCTACATAAAGAAATGATCCAACGAAAATATGAATATTTAATAACAAAACAAAAGAAATAAAAAGACAACGATGTTCGAGCAGGCGGTTGGAAGGCGCCACTGGTAGGTCCTGATTCTTTTTATTCATTCTCTGTTGCTTCTGTCTGTCTGTCTGTTTTACTCCCCCCCCCCTCCAGTACTAAATGATAATTATTGTTTCTATATCCTTCTCTTCACTAAAACAAACAAGCAAACAACCCCCCTCCCCCCGGGGGGGGGGGGGGGGGGGGGCGGTGCCGCTGACTGAAGTGTCTTTAGGTCACTCCCAAAGGGGGGACATTTCTCGTTTTAATGCACAGTAGAATTGTAAATGGGCCCAACGATGTCATGCTCATAACTGTGCCTGAACTACAACAGGGAACTGCTGCTTTTTCTTTCCTAACCCTTACTATCGTCATTTTCCTTTTCTTCTTTTCATGTTTGTCACACTCTTGTGACCCGCTATTTCCGGAGTGCTTTGATAGTCGAAGCAGATTTTTTGCTGTTAAAGCTAGAGAGGTGAGCCCTGTAAGGACTTCTCTGTTGACATCCACCCCTTGGCGCTCTTATGACCTTATGCAGTTGCGAGCACCATAAAACCTCTACTAAAATAAAACAAAACAAAACAAACAAACACAGTGTACGGGAGTGGGGACTGTACTTACAGCTTGTAGAATTTAATTTAAAAAAAATTGTTTTCAGATGGGTAAAAGTTGTTTTTTTTGTGTGTGTTATAATAATAATAATAATAATAATAATAATAATAGGAGTTTTCGCCTCCATCGACACGATTTAGATCATTGAAGGAGGCTGGCTTCGAATCTACCTGTCAGGGTTAACATGGGCTGAGAGGGATACAACATCCCAGCAGAAAGACCAAGGCACTTGATAAAAATCCTTCCCACACGGGAATCGAACTTTGGATTTCTGTGTGTGACGGTGGATTGAATAACCGCCACACGAAAGACGGCGTTAAAATTGGAGTTAAATTTCATTATGTTATTTTTTTTAAATAGTCCCCTCGGGGAAATTTGAGTTACAATGGCATATACACACATAGATGCATAATTAAATATGCATGCATACATAAATATATACTTACTTACATACATAACATGCTCACAATTTCACCAGTACAGAACAATTTCACCAATATTATGCCATTGCTGGTCGCCACTGTGCAACGCTTTGCATTAAGTATGCATACGTCTTGTCAAAATGATTTTGTTTCGTGTAACCTGCGAGGGATCCAACCAAAAGGCTGTTCTGCTTGCGTCCTCTCGCTGTGCGTCATGCGTTAAGGCAGAGGTCAGGGAGGAAGCTTCGGAGCTGACCGCGACGGTCACTTTGGCGTTTATGACAAGCAGCGCATTCTTTCGTTTGTCCTGCAATTGTACATGATACAGCTCAGGGTTCCTTTCTTCTGCACGCGCTCCCCCTCCCTAAACACACATACACAC
>NW_004797328.1:1046718-1048401 GCF_000002075.1 Aplysia californica | reverse complement strand
CCCCTCCCTTCCATCCACCCTAACCGAAAAATATGGCCCTTTTGTCTTTAAATCTTTTATAGTTTTTTTTCCTCGTGTGTCTTGCAATAAATCACTGCGCCTCTGTCAGAAATGGGGGATTTCCCGCGACGAAGACTGCAAAAGATTAGTAAATGGCGAACATGTCAATAATTTTTTGAAAATAGCCACCAGACCGCGGTGAAGGGAAAATGTTGAAAAGGTGACTGGCTATTAAGTACTTATTGAGAGGGATTTTGCGCTGTACAAGAGTTATTTTATAACAACAAAGTTCAGCTCTTACTAAATCTAGATTATTTACAATGTGGTTGTCCATTAAAGAAAAGAACCGACTTGAAAGTGACCCGAAGACAGATTTCCAGAATCTGGAATAAGATGGTTTGTCTAACTGGAAAGTTGTCGGCTCTTTCTAAGTTTTCACATCGTGACGAGTCAATTTTATATTCAGTAGTGGGATTTTCCAGCAGCTTTCTTGCTTTTCCTTATGGTCGTTTTTGTATTCTTTTTTTTTTTGTTTTGGTTGTTGTCTAACCTCTTTGATTGTTGGCACCAATTTCTTTTTCTTTCCTCATCTTCTTTTTCTTTCCTCATATATAGTCATTTTTCGTCTATTTCTTATGTTTGTCACTCTCTTGTGAACCGCTATTTCCGGGGTGCCTTGATAGTCGAGGCAGACTTTGTGTTGTTGAGGCTAGAGAGGTGAGCAGATAAAGCCTGATTCCCTGTTTAGACTTCTCTGTTGACATTCACCCCTTGG
Source organism: Aplysia californica (assembly GCF_000002075.1). Lineage (NCBI taxonomy): Eukaryota > Metazoa > Mollusca > Gastropoda > Aplysiida > Aplysiidae > Aplysia > Aplysia californica. The sequence goes on along the minus strand of NW_004797328.1, from coordinate 1,047,626 downwards.
CGCTTATATGACCGTTGAAAAACCTTCTAAGAACAAACAAATACCCCAATTTTTCTCAATATTTCTCTGTTTCTTCTGTTCCCAGATATTCTCATGTACAAAATAAAACTGCTGGACTGCCAAGTCACCGGACAGATCTATCCTTCGTCAACGCAGAGCAGTTAATCGAACAAGCCATGTGCACTTATGACGTCATGTGTATGAATACTTGGAGTGCATGACGTCACGCTTTCCTCTCCATAGGTGGAACGTTGATCATCGTAGTCTGTTGCCCCGGCTAAGAGCTACGTCACAGGGAGTGATATATCGCCGGAAACAGAGACGGACGAAGGCTCGCTTTGGACATTTTGCAGACGTTGCAATTATAACCGTTGTCGCACGTTGAAAAAAAAAAGAAAGGAAGTGTTCAGAAAGTGTTTCGAAGTGTTCTGAGACCAGACTGTTGTTGTATAGGACTTGTGTGTTGCCCCCTCCCCTCACACCCTCTCCTCTCCTCCGCCTCTCCATCCCCTTCCTCCTGCCCTCCCCAACGGTTGGTCTGTGCCGCCGCTTGACGTTCGTTCGCTGGTGTCGCCCACGGCTCCTGTTGCCACCCGATGGTCTGTGAACGCTGTTGTGAGTCTCCGGGGCCTTATGGCAACTGAAGACTACTTCCTGGTGAGTACTGATTGTTTTTCTGCTCTATTTTCTTTGTGTGTGTTGTCTTTTTGTGTGTTTATGTGTGTGTGTGTGTGTGGGGGGGGTGTCAGTGTGTCTGTCTGTGTGTCTATGTGTGTCTGTGTGTGTCTGTATGCCTGTGTGTGTGTGTGTGTGTGTGTGTGTGTGTCTGTCTGTCTGTCTGTCTGTCTGTCTGTCTGTCTGTCTGTCTGTCTGTCTGTCTGTCTGTCTGTCTGTCTGTCTGTCTGTCC
>NW_004797328.1:1042555-1043764 GCF_000002075.1 Aplysia californica | reverse complement strand
GTAACGAAACAGTATCATACAGTACCATTATCATATCGCCGAAAAGTCATGGGTTCGAAGCCCGTCATGGGGCCCGACGTTAAGTCCTTTGGAAAGCCACTGTACACGAATCTCCCAAACCCAACTGCAAAATATAAAATTATCGGTTAAAACAGGGGGACGTATGCCCCGTCCCCCCCCCCACATACACTCACCCATTTCACCAAGTTAGGAATAGAAACCTGGCTATTGACATTGTACTCGTGGATGATGGGTGGGTGCTCTGGTATGGTTTACTCCTTCTTTGCTATAAAAACATTTATCGTCCTTATCTTTCCTTCTCTTCTTTTTGTTTTTGGTACGTTCCTCTCTAGTAACACCTCTAATGGTTGACATTTATATACCCTATTTGTGTCGCAAGTGCCGTTGAACTAAAAACGCCACACTCACCACACGACCTTGCAGTACGGGTATCTCTGACTTCTAAGAGGGAGAAAGCAACTCTTTCAGTTCAGTCCAGTTTAGTTGAGTTAATTTCATTTCAGTTAATTTAATTTCAATTCAGTTCCGTTCAGTTCAGTTCAGCAATTCTTTCAGTTCAGTTATTCTTTCGATCAATCCATACTTTTTCCATCGTCCAGTTTTTAATCTAGATTCTATCCTCACCTGTTCAGTTCAGTTCAGTAGTTCTTTCCCTACCAGTTCAGTTCAATTCAGTTCTTCAATTCTTTCAGTTCAGCAATTCTTTCGATCGATCGGTACTTTTTCTCTCGTTCAGTTTTTAATCTAGATTCTATCCCTACCAGTGCAGTCAGTCACCATCCGCATCCGTTTCCCGGAGAGCTGGGTCGTACTTCACTTCTGCGTACACAGTACTTTATTGTTGAGTGATGACGTCTCACTGTTGGCCTAGTTTCCTTTTAGCCAGCTTGTTACTTGACCTAATTAGCGCCTGGCCTTTGAGGTCGGTTGAAATTGCTGTCCTCGGCCCTGGCTAGTTTGTGATTGGCCGTTCTGTCATGTGCTCAACTTGTGCTGTAGCAAACCGTTCCTGTGACTAATGGTTGGAAGGCACAGCTTTTTGGTATAATACTTTTATTATATTTTTCTCTCGTTTTCTCTCTTTATTTGTCTCTCGTTTTCTCTCTCGTTCTCTCTGTCTCTCTGTCTCTCTCTCTGTCTCTCTCTCTCTCTCTCTCTCTCTCTCTCTCTCTCTCTCTCTCTCTCTCT
>NW_004797328.1:1040815-1041916 GCF_000002075.1 Aplysia californica | reverse complement strand
CCCCCCATTTTTTCGATAAAGTTGTTTTGGTGACAAAATGGCTCACTATTATTGAAAAACTGAAAATTTCATAATGGAACGACTTTGTGAATAAACAACGTCGGTTGGTGTGAAAGAAGGAAGAAGAAACAATAACGTTTCTTTTAAAGCGAACGAACAATTTCATACAACATAATTCGCTTATTGGCGTTACTAAGTGTGAAAAGCGCCAAAAAAAAAAAATCGAAAAAAATCCTGTTTTCATTTCCACCCTCTGTTCAACTTCCCATTTCTCGAAATGTGGTCTTTCATTCCCTTCCGTTTTCTCTGAACAGCTGACTAGCACATCTGCTGGAAGTTAACAAGTCCGCGAAAAAGAACCCAGCAATAAATGAAAGACCGAACACATTCTTTAAAAACGTAAGAAAAACTCCACCCGCCCAAAAAAGCAAACAACCCCACAGCGCACTCAATAGCACTATAATTTTGGTACCCCCCCCACCCCCGCCCCTGTGCCGAATTTACCCCAAGCATAATTTCTCCGTGGAATCATACCCGCAAAAAGGAAGTCATTAACATTTTTTACACCTTTACTGTGCGTGATGATGCGATATTACTATAGAAACCGAAACAAAAAGTGGCTTCACAGATTGCCAGAACTGAGTGGGTGGTTGGCAGGTGCTCTTGTATGATTTTCTCCTTTTTTTTCTCATATCAAACGTCTATGATCATCCTTATCTGTCTTCCTTTTTTGTATGCTACTCTCAAAATAACACCTCTAATCTTTGGCATTGACGTGTTTTTATTTGTCCTTTATTTGTGTTGTAAGTACCGTAAAGCTTTTACTAAAACTGAAAGGTGGCGGCTGGTTTTGTATCTGATTGACGCCTTACTGAATGCTGTTTTTTTGCTATGAAGCTAAGAATAAAGCTCCTTCTCTCCCCCCTCTCGCCCCCCCCCTCCCCCCCACATACACACTTTGCTCACATACACACACACTCACACACACACACACACACACACACACACACACACACACACACACACACACAAACACACGCGGCGCAGAGCGGACTCTTCTCCGCCAACCACCCCTCCTTTCCCCCCAAAATCACCACCATC
>NW_004797328.1:1039340-1040577 GCF_000002075.1 Aplysia californica | reverse complement strand
CACACACACACACACACACACATACACACACACACACACACACTCTCACACTCACTCACATTCGCACACACTTATGTGAGCACGCACAAACACATACACACACGCAGACTCACACCCCGATACACGCTCACACGTAGGCTAACAAACACACTTGTAACACCTGTAACCTTCGGTAAAGTCGATCGAGGGAGCGGAGAGAGGGGGTCGATGAGAATGCAAGAGTGACAGCCTGTCAGTTCTATAAACCACGAGGTGACCCTGGTTGCAAGTGCCGTAAAACTCTTACTACAACTAAAAGATGTCGTGCAGTGAATTACAAATTTAATGCTATGCTTTTTTTTCTATGGTTATGTCTCCAGAGCTGCTGGAGATGAACTTTTGTAATATTGCTTTAAAAAAAAGAGAGAGCGTTGTTATTAATTTCAGCATTCTTTTATTCTCTCCCCGACTTGCTGTTTGTATAACAGGGCTTTTCCTTCTTTTTTTTCCTTCTATCCATCTTTCTTGCCTTGGTTTTTCATCCTTCCTTTCGTGCTCCTGTGCATGTGTTGCTTATTAATCCATTAATAGTTTATAATTCGTTTGTTCTTTTTTGGAGTTTACGTTCCTTATTTTATTAATATATTCATTTTTTCATTCAATAGTTCACCCATCCCTCCCTCCATCCATCCATCCATCCATCCATCCATCCATCCATCCATCCATCCATCCATCCATCCATCCATCCATCCATCTTCCGTCCGTCCATCTGTCCGTCCATCTACTCATCCATCCGTCTATCCATTCATTCGCCCCTCCACTCCGTCCAGCCGTCCATCTATCCTCCCATCTATCCACCTACCCACCCTTCCACCCATCCATTTAATCATTATTAGATATTTAATTTTGTCCTTCCTTTTTGTTATTAATTCCTTCTTTTTCTTGTAGCTCATAAATAAATAAATAAATAAATAAATAAATAAATATATAAGTAAATAAATAAATTCGTTCGTTCGTTCTTTCGTTCTTTCGTTCTTTCGTTCTTTCGTCCATCCATCCACCCATCCATCCATCCATCCATCCATCCATCCATCCATCCATCCTCCATTCATTCATTCGTTCATTCATTCATTCATTCATTCATTCATTCATTCATTCATCCATTCACTCATTCATCCATCGATCATTCAATCCATCCATCCCTTTGTTTGTTAATTAATTAATTAATTAATTAATTAATTAAATTAATTAATTAATT
>NW_004797328.1:1035374-1038036 GCF_000002075.1 Aplysia californica | reverse complement strand
CGGCGGCGGCGGTGTGCCCCCGACCCCCTCCGTACAGCGTGATGTCGTACATGGAGGTAAGGTGGTCTCCTCGCTTGTTGTACATTGTCGGGTTCCCTTTGGTAAACGATCGGATCAGGTCGGGTCGGGTCGGTTTCCTAGCCAGATTTAATACGGGGTGCCCACTACGGCTGGGATTGGCCGATCGGGCCGATCGCCCGACTCGATCGCCTAAAAAACAAACGTGTTTGTTTTCAGTTTCAGGCGATCGAGTCGGGCGATCCAGCCGTAGTGGGAACCCCGTATAAGGCGCGAAGCGGCTATCGGGGCACAGACCGATCGTCTGACTTGTTGCCTCAATTTGTTTTCAGGCGATCGACCTGACCTGCCCTGACCCGACCCAACTCGACTCGATCCCATCCGCAATGGGCACCCCGTATAATGTGTCAGGTCGGGTTGGTTCACACAAAAACGCAAACCTGTTATTTAAAATACGAAGACTCAGATCTGTGGTTTCCTTCATAACAGCCTGACGGGGATCCAGAGTAAGGTTCAAACAAAAAGTGAAATACACTTAACACTAAGATTAACATGCACATTATTTCCAACATTAGGACATTATCATCATCATCTTCATCATCGTCATCGTCATCATCATTATCATCATCAACACCCACTAAACGATTCCTCTTTTTCTTGTTGCGTCACAACAATTTGCACTATGTCAATATATTTTACGTTACTTACATATATCAGGACACGAGACAAAGAAAAAACAACAACAACCCCCCCCCCCCCACAAAAATAGAAAAAAATCGAATCGAACCGAACCTCTGACCCTTTTTCCTGACGGAGTTTGTAATAACAGCTGCTCCTCGGTTCTGTGACCAGCTGGTCTAAAGGCTGCGGTGTCGTCATTGTTTCCATGGTGATGGCCCTGTAATAAATGTTTTCCTGAAGTTGAAATTAACCTAATATCTATTTATTCTCTTTTGACATATATATACATGTATTATTATTGTAGTTGTATTACAGTCAGTCTCCTTTTTTTATCGGCTTTGCATGAGCATGTGTCGTAGGGATTCTCATTTTTCTCTTTGACCTGTATGTGAAGGAATGGAAGTACGGTCGTATGTGGGGACGAGTTTCGATGAAGAGAACAAAACAATACAAAACTGTCATTTCATGGGCTTACTCTCTCATTAAAATATACTGTGATTTCATGGGCTTAATTTGTTGGGGGAAAAAAACAATACTGTAATTTCAAGGGCTTACTGTCAACCGATTAGGTTGGAACGTTTAGGGATCTTAAAGTGAATTACTTTTTTCTTTTAATCCGCTTTTCGGGCAATATTTGACATGAGTCCGCTAGATTAAGAATGCTCGAATGATGAAATAAAAAGTTCGAAAAATCTTAATTCAACACCCGGAAACGCCCGAAAAAAAAGACGTATAAAAACCTGTTCTGGAAGAAAAATGCGGATCGAGGAGGGTTGGCTGGCAGAGTAGATCTCGAAAAACAATCAAATGGTGAAATATAAATGGAAAGAAAATGATCAAAGAGAAGATAACAACATTTATATAATGACCAATGGGGTTATATAATAATGGCGGAGAAGTCAATGACTGAGAACGATTACACACTTTACAGGAAGGCAAGGCGACAGGCTGCTAGAGCTGTCAGAGAAGTGAAGGAAGGATGAGTTGGTCGCTTTTAAGGAAAAGCTGGTTAACCCAGATTTCGGGGGTTCCAGAAATCATGACGTACACCAAAAGTGGGCTTTGCTCTCTATAGGATAAGTTTGGTTTCATTGGTGTGTGGATCTAGATCTATATTTGTTTGGTTATTGGGAAAACTCTCCTTGTCTTTTAAAGAAACTGAACAAGGGGCAAACATTTTAACTTTGATTTTCTCAAAACAGCATTTTTCCTGATAGCCCCCTCGTGCTTAAAAGCGACCAGTTGTGGAAATCCTGCAGAGAGTAGGTGGCGAGAAAATGCAAAGAGGACTCTAAAGAGAGTTTCAGAAGAGCGTCAGAATCACGCGTATTTGATCTTACGTAAACTGGCTCGATTGTCAAAGTTGAAACATTGATATGAGTGACTGATGATGATGATGATGATGATGATGATGATGATGATGATGATGATGATGATGATGATGATGATGATGATGATGATGATGATGATGTTGATGATTGTTTATTATTATTGCAAATATTTTAATCGTTAATCAGAACTGTCACTGTCGTTGCCTTTGTCGTCGATATTATTATTATGATGATGATGATGATGATGATGATGATGATGATGATGATGATGATGATGATGATGATGATGATGATGATGAAACCATTATTATCGTTTCAGTGCTGTCCAGCCCAAGTCACTTCGCCGCGGGCTTCCCTCAGGTGAACTCTATCGGCTACTCCCACTATAACCTTTACGACAAGGTCAGCCTGATGCAGTCCATGGGCAAGGAGTCCGGTAAGTGGACACAGCGATTTTTGTGTGAGCAATCACACACGCCCACTCACGTACGCCCGCACGCACATACACATACGCATACACGCACAATCACAAACATACACGCGCACACACACAAACACATACACACACATACACATATAGACATACACGTACACGCATATATACAATAATAATAATAATAATAATAATAATG
>NW_004797328.1:1033303-1034949 GCF_000002075.1 Aplysia californica | reverse complement strand
TATATACACTGCAGTTCACAAAATACATAAATGGATACATAGACTTTTACATAACATTATATTGAACATGAATCTACCGACTTAAAATAAAGATTTTTAAAAAATTTAGACTCAGATGTTGTATGTCTCAAGGGTTGGGGAAGAGAGTTCCAAACTGACGGAGCAAGGTGGGCGAACGATCTTTCAGCTAATTTTTTTACCGCCTTTTCTAGGAACTCGTAAAAGATACTGGTCGCCTGATCTTAGTGATCTAGATGGAACATAAATCTGGATGAGATCACTAAGATATGCATACACACACTATATAATATGTAGATCAGGTGATGACAAACAGTTTAGGTCGCTCAGACAATGTGTACATACTGGAGCACACACTCACAGACATGTATACACATTAAACTACCTACTTATACTTGTGAGCTAACATACCCACACAAACGTATACCCACACGTTTTACTTTTCAGTGAAGATTTAAAAGTACGATTACCGGAGACGCTATTTACTGGCCTTTAGAGACACCCTTTCTTGCAATTTATCTTAATTCTTACAGTTTTCCTTCTCTGGGCTTGTCTGTGGAACTCCCAAAGGCGACATAGTTCCATTGTGGAATTGAAAAAGTAGCAAACACTTACAAATCAGTGAACATAGTTTATATGCTATGGGAAGCCCGCTGTGTTGTTGGGCTATCCACTATTGAAGCTTTTATCGAGGGCGCTGTGGGCGGACCATGTTTGATCTTTGGGCGATAGAGGATGCCAAACAAAATTAAAGTTGGTTTGTTTGGGCTAGCCAGCGTGGGATTGTTTTATATTACCTTAAAATCACTACTCGTGGTGCTCGGAATCAGGCTCTTTGCCATTTTCCTAGTTGATTTTTGTTTCAGGCGTTTGGCTTAGATCGCTTGGTTTTGTGTGATTTCGTCTGGATTAGTTTGGCTGGGAATTTGTTTCTTAGATTATTAGCAGACTAGGTTCTAAACCAGGATCTGTATTAATTTGGCTTGTTGTGGCCCTATTGTAGGAAAACTGGGGCTGGTCTTAAATTTGCAATATTTGGGCTTCTTGTCTGCCAGCTATCATTCTGATTTTAGGTTTTTATTTACCTCTCTTTTTTTGCGAGTGACTCGCACAGTCCCCCCCCAGTTCAGTGAGCAAGATTGAAGAGCCAAATTAGCATCTATCAACGACTTTATATAAACAAAACAAAAAAAGGGGAGGGGGAGGGTGGCGGTAGGGTATCTGTTAGGGTTCAGAAACGTCAATGAGAAAATTATAGTTATTATAATCTGTAAAGATGTTCCTTTTTTCAGCGTCGATAGGAAACAGCACTGCTCATATTAATGGTGAGTGCTGAGTGCTCGATACGGAAGAGTAGCCTATCACGTTCCATCGATCCTGCTGTCAGAAATTAGTTGATTGTTGATTAGTCGTACAATGTTCTCCGCATAATCTGGAGACTGGAATCTTTAAGTTGAGACTTGGAGTCGTTGTACAGATTTATAATCCGAAAAAATGCGGTTTCGACTTCTTCCACACTGTAGTCTTTTTTAAAAGTGAATAATAAAAGAAATACTGGAGTCTTTGCTGTTGAATTTTCGGTTAAATCAACAGGAGGAGGGGACTGGTGTCTGTCTGTCTGTCTGCCT
>NW_004797328.1:1029835-1031176 GCF_000002075.1 Aplysia californica | reverse complement strand
CCCCCCACCCTAAATGACCTAAAATGGCGTTTGAAATGTGCGACGTGCATATTGATCCTTAAAAAACCCCCCGTTTTTTCTGCTTTTCTCAAAATCTGTATTTTGGCGTAGGCGACATCCTTGGTGCAAGGTGTTTTCAAAAACTACTGAAGCTAGAAGCTTCAAATTGGGCATACAAGTACTTTAAGATCTATTCTGGGGACCTATATGAGGATATTAGGAAATATTGGTGACTTGTGGAAATATTCAAGTTTTTTGTAATATATACCCCAAAGTTTCGTCATTTGACTCTCGGGGTCCACTGACTTTGGGCTCACTATTTTATTTTTAAAGATGAGTCAAAATCCTCACTTAGGTATAAAGTTCATATAGGTTTGCACTTGTGTGCATTATTTCAGGCTGCAGTTTCTATATTTTCTATGAAATTCTTCCACACTAAGAAACTGGTTTGAAAATCCAAGATGGTCGCCACAGATACAAAAAATCGACACAATTCAAACTTAGTAATCCTATTTACCTATGAACCTCATGCACAATTACATGAAAGTGAATAAAAGTCGTTCGTTTAGATTTTTTTTCGGGAGTGTACGTCTCCCCTGAAACCTGTACCATCGGGCATTTAACAAAGTGAGAGTCAAACTTGTTGAATAGACACCAGCAAATTTTATTCTAAGACGAGTCACGGCGTACAGATGACATCTGTTGTCTGCAAAAGCCTGGTACTGGAGAATATTTTATCGTACACGCCCGTTCCTTAAAGAAAGTTACCTAACTTACTCGTGAACCCACTCATTGTGTTTATAAAATACACCCCCCCGCCCCACTTTGATTTTTTTGTCTGTCAGCTACGTAAGGTATTCATCATTGTAAGGTGGTCATCTTGTCGAAACTTTTTGCCATTCGTTTTTTTTTAGTTCGGTCGCCTTTTAATTGCCTACACTGTGCAGTAAGTGATTATGTTTTATGGTAATTTACAACGTTGATGTCGTACGTGCTTTAACCATTTCGCTGCTTGGCTATAGATTTTCTCGGGTTTTTGGGTTGGACTATGGAGGAGTCTGAGAGTAGACGTGCATTTCTGAGTTTCACCAATCTTGAAGCTTACACACGACACCGTACCCTTTTTTGATGTTAGCGTTATTATTAAATCGTTGTATGTACGCTTTAATTTTGTATTTAGATATTTATGGAAGACCACTTCCCATTACCAGTTATTGGTATATCCCTAACTCTCCATGTAAATCCTACTCTCTCACACACGCACATATACACACACACTCACATACAGAAAGAGAGAGAGAGAGAGAGAGAGAGAGAGAGAGAGAGAGAGAGAGAGAGAGA
>NW_004797328.1:1028979-1029735 GCF_000002075.1 Aplysia californica | reverse complement strand
AGAGAGAGAGAGAGAGAGACGAACGTTTGTTTCACTTGGAAAAACTTACGTAATTTCCCCCCCTCTGTTGTCGCCCTAGCCTCGTTACTCAATAACTGAACTCTCCTTCTGCTCTCTGTTGTGGTACAAAGTAGCCATGGGATAGTGTCTGCGCATAATGGAAGCCTCCAAGTTTTCAGGCCAGCCATCAGAGCGCTCACCGGATATAATGGAGCCGAGACCGGAACTAGCACCAATCTATTGTCAGCGCTCACTCACTGGACTTCGGACGCGTTCAGAATTCCCAGACTGCCTGTCTGTCTGCCTGCCAAGCGCGGGGCCGAACCAGTATGACGTAGTTTGTTTGACCGACTTGATTGCTACGTGAAAGTTTGAGGTTCGAACCTCAAGAAAGTGGGTGGTTGGCAAGTGCTCTGGTGTGGTGTGCTCCCTCTTTCCTATAGATTATTATAACCTCTTTGTATTGCAAAGTGCATTACTAAAACTCTTACTAAAACTAAACAAACGTCAAGAGGGATCTACGTTTTCGGCCAACGTCCATGATATTGCACACCACCGTCTGGTGTCCTGAGTGGGGGGATGGTGAGAAGCAAGTCTCTATTGACCTCCTCTCTGTGCAGAGAGGAGTTGGGCGCCAGTCGTTTTAACGCCGATTCAGCATACATTATCCAAAGGTTTATTTGTTGTTTTTTTAGACCCAGCGATAATGGTCAATGTCATGCAGACGTTTCTGCGTTGAGTGTGTGTTGGGGGGGG
>NW_004797328.1:970554-1024258 GCF_000002075.1 Aplysia californica | reverse complement strand
AATTTGATGGCTAAAACTAAAGTGGGTACATTTTGTTTAGACGACAAATCTTTTCAGAGCCTGGTAATGTTTCTATGTAACAAAAACAAACATTTTTTTCCACCGTCTCTTGTGTCTGACTGAAATTAATAATACAAATGGGTTAACACTATTGTAACGCTTAATTTGAAAATCCAAAATGCTGCACATTTTTGTGTGCTCTTGTTGTACATGTATCCACTAAACTAAACACAGTGGACAAGCGCTCATATGACCTTAGCAGTTGCGAGCGCCGTAAAACCTTATACTATACTATACTAAACTAAACACAAAAGCGCGAGTTGATTAAATTGGGCAGGGTAAAAAACAAAACAACCCCCCCCTCCCACCAAAACCAGAACAAACAGCAATGCTGTGATTGAGTATTTTCTATTATATAAAAAAAAAATCCTAATTGCCTCATTTCTGTGCTGGGTCGCGTCACGCTTTTCTCAAGGCCGTGAGTACACGTAGCGAGTACACGTAGCAGTAATGGAGTATGCTGTCCAGCACGTGCGTCCTTGGTGGTAGCATGACCTAAAAAAAATAATAATGATAATCATTATAATAAAAATACTAACGGCATTAACGGCAAAAATAATTAGATTTTTAGAAATATATAATGAGATAATAGTAATTTACGAGGATACCCGATATTGAAATGTCCACATGATATTGTTTGGATTTTTTGTTTGTTTTTATTTCTTGTTTTGGCCTCTGTTGGGAGGGACAGTGCAATGGCTATTAGTTCCAGCATATTTGAAGTTGTGAAAGTAAATTGTAGGTGTATTATTTATTTATATTGCCTGCAAGTACTGTGGCATTCGACAGTACTCTCGTTTTAAATGGGTTGTTTGCGGGTGCTCTAATGTGGTTTGTTCCTTAATTCCTATCCTACTTCTACCGTCCGTATCTCTTTCCTTTCTTTATAGTTATGCTACTCTCAAGTAGTAAGACCTCTAATCTTCGGCTCGTATATTATTATGTTCTATTAGTAATGTGAGTGTTGTAAAACTCTTTTAAAAAACACCCTACCCCCCCTACAAAAAAGGAGAAAAAACAAAAACAAAACCTCGACAAAAAAACCCCCCAACAACCAACAAACAAACAACGCATCTCATTTGTTCTCCGCTGCTGTCTCTATCTCCCTGTTTTTTTTTCTTTGGGCACCAAACACACACACACACACATACACACACACACACACACACACACACACACACACACACACACACACACACACACACACACACACACAGAGACATACACACAAACGCACACACAAACGCACTCTTTCACCGGGAGCTATCCAAAATGATGGCCGGGGTTGACTAATAGACGTGCTATGTATAGTGGACGCAGAACGCGTGGGTGGACTTTCCAGTTTGGTGCCATGCCGTGCACTGGTCACTGGTCGCAAGTCATAGTGGGAAGTCATGGGAACTCTCCGCGATGATTACACTGCTGTGGCAGTGGGTTGTAGCTACTTTTCAGTGCAGAATGGACATGAGACATAATATAATATCATGAATTAGGAGAATTCTTTTTTGGAGCCGTGACTTCAAAGTTCCATTTGGACCCTTAACTTCAAAGTTTCATTTGGACCAGTGAAAGTGGGGTTGCTTAATTTTGGACCTGCTGTATTCGCAGATTTCTTCCTTTATTTTTGGCGCGTATTATGACCTTATTGTGTTGCAAGTGCCGTGAAACTTCTACCAAATGAAACCTTTAATTTTCAAATCGATTTTCCGAGTTGCCTCTTCAGTTCGCCAAAATGCAGTCTCTCGGAACAGTTTGTTGTCAGATAAATGAGCGATTCTGAAGGTCTGCCGTGTAATAATTTGTCTCCCCGTGCCCACTTTGGGAAAGTGAAAGTAAGACTTCCAGCTATTTTGATATCATTACACAGCTCAGTGAAGATTTCTTTTCTTTGCCCCCCATTTGAAGCACCGTTGAAAAATTACATAGTGCAGTGGGTGCAGGCGATAGCAGCTATCCCCTACTAGGTAAGTGCAGTGCAGTACCGTTCTGAGCAGTGCAGGGCCGTTCAAAGCAGTGCCGTATGTAATTACAGCTATCCTCTACTTGTGTTAGGGAAGTGCAGTGCAGTGGGTGCATGTAATGGCAACTATCCACTTATAAAGAAATGCACTGCAGTGCAGTTGGTGCAGGTAATGGCAACTATCCTCTAATAGAAAAGGGCAGTGCAGTGCAGGTAATGGCAACTATCCTTTATGTGTGATAGGGAAGTGCAGTGCAGTGGATGCAGTTAATGACAATTATTCACTAATTGGGAGGTGCAGTGCAGTGCAGTAGGTAATGGCAACTATCCTGTACATGTGATAGGGAAGTGCAGTGAAGTGGGTACAGGTTATGGCAATTGTTCAATGATAGGGAAGTGCAGTGCAGTGCAGTGCAGTGGGTGCAGATAATGGCAACTGTCAGGACTGTGACGTCGGCTAAAGAAGTGCACGCGCTCACCATCCACCAAGATTGACAGCCAGCTCTCGGAACTTTCCCCGCCGTGGTGATGTTCAGTGGGTCATGGTAGTGTGAATGAAATACTTTCTGGTTTGTACAGCAAAGTGGGCATGTACAGTGAGCCCACCGAGAGTGCCAGACGGTATGACTGTCGGTTCGCACCCCGCCCGGGCCCGGTGAGAGGAGAGTGCAGCAAAGACTATGTTGTCGATAGCTTCTGTGTGGGATGGCCTCAATACTCGCTGGCGCACTGTAGCTTCTTTGCAGGTTTGGCGCTGTCTGTCTGAGCAGTTGTACAAGCCAAAAGCGATCTGTCCTAGGACACACATATTTCTAGCATTTGAAGAATCTTAATTTTTCTGTTACTCTTACTTCAGGATATTGTTTTTGTTGTTATCGATTCAGCAACTGCTGGGCTCTCGCCCTTCTGTCCAATGCCATGTAGTGATAACTGCAGCAAACCTATGCTCCATAGAGTGCGTTGTCAATGTAAGGTCTCGGAGGGAGAAGGGTAGTACTTCAAGATACATATGTATAAACAATCAGAAAGAACGCCAGCTCAGTGAGATATGAACAAATGAATACATGTTGAATTGTTCTGAGAAGTCCATAGTAGGTCTTTTATTTCATTCATTTTGATGTGTAGTGTGTTTATGTCTTTGACTAGTAATGTTGTTTGCGTACAGTTGAACCTGCTCTAATGACCACCTTTCCAAGACAATCATGGACTGGCTGGTTTCCACTTTCCACCTTGCATTTTTTCGTTATAATATGTGTTGTGATGTGGTGGAATCAGGCACTCGTAAATTTTTGGGCATATAGAGTCATTGGTATTATTTCAAAGCTTGTTAATCTGTCTTGAACATGGCGAAAAAAATAACAATCTATCTTGAATAGAATTTTAGATATTTGTGATTGAAGGAGGTGGGGGTTGCCTGGTGTGAGAAGCAAAACTAGTGAAAAAAAGGCTGTCAGAGTTTGGTGACTTCCGAAGCTTGAGTGTACTTGGAAATAGGAAATTTACGTTTTGCATCTTTAATCAATGTTTTCCAGTAACATCCACTCAGAAATTGTTTTTAAAAGGACATCAAAAGTTTGGAGCCAAAAAAAGGAAAAAAAAAATTCCAAACGCCCAGGAAAATGCCAATTTCTTTGATTTCAATTTTTTGACGTGCGCCTTGTTTCACCACGCTGTTTCACATATATGACACTGTCCAAGAGGATCACCTTTCTTTTATGACCATTTTTCTCCTTGACAATGAGAAGTCGTCTTGGACCAATTTGACTGAATATTTGAACAACACTTACTGTTTGCTATGTATGATTGCAAGGGTGATCAAGTACTTGGGAGACAACTTATTTTGGGGTAAGAAGGATGTCAAATTGCAAGAGTTAAGTGTGACTCGTGTGATACTTATGATAGTTTTTGTATGTTTGTTGTTCGTTGTATGTCGAACCTTATACGATATGACTAGATAATTAACGCACTCCCCCCCATCTTCTCTTTTTTTATCATCTTTTCCAGTGTCTGGTGGCAGCATGTTCGAGCCCCACAGTGGTCTCTACAGCAGCCATCACACATCCAACCTGCTGTCTGCTGAGACAAGGATGTCCCCTCCTCTCCCACCGCGCGTATACAAGCCGTGTGTGGTGTGCAATGACAAGAGCTCGGGCTATCACTATGGCGTCAGCTCCTGTGAAGGATGTAAAGTGAGTTGAAAATAATAATAATTGATAGTATTTGTATAGCGTAAATCCTTGCTCCACAGCATGCTCTATGCACTTCACAATCTATACTATATCCCTGCAGACCTGAGGAGAGCGTTCTGAAACAACCTCAACTTCCTGGGAAGCATACTGTGCAAGTGGCCATTTATAGTTCTGGACTTGGTTGGGTTTTCTTTTTTTTCTTTAGCTTAGTACTCTCTGGGTCATTGTGAGATATGTTCTCAGTTGTCTGGAGTAGTATTTTCTGTCTTCGGCAAAGCTGTGTTCAATGGGTGGTCAGCAGGTGCTCTGGTGTGGTTTTCCCCTTTTCCCTATTGCGACACCTGTTGTCCTTATCTCTCCTCCTTTTTGGTGTTTGTTACTCTCGTGTAACTCCTGTAATCTTTGGCACTTATATAACTTAATTGTGTTGCAAGTGCGTAAAACGCTTACTAAAACTTAAACAAAAAATCAGTGGGTGGTTGGTGGGCGCTCTGGTGTGATTTGCTCTTTATATTTGTTATACTAATGTAACAACTCTAATGTTCGGCACTTATATGACCTAATTGTGTTGCAAGTGCTGTAAAATGCATACTAAAACAAAAACAAAGCTGTGCTCCTACATTCGGCCAGTAGCGCATTGTTTCTTCGCAATAGAGTAGAGACAGTAGGTCTATACCAGAGTGGTGTTACAACTGGCTGCAGTGCTGTAATGTGTCTTCTGGACAGGTAGTCCTTAGAGTAGATTTGACTGTGGGGGCTCTCGTGGTCTAGAGGTTAAGGTGTTGGCCTCTCATTCAATAGGTCCTGGTTTCGAATCCTAAAATTTTCTCATTTCACATCCTTTCCTGTTCTCTAACAATGTTCTGTAGTCTGCTTTCATCTCCACTTTTTGCCCCCACCCCTCACCTCCTTTGCCTCCTCTTCTGGGCTCCTGACTCTTTCTGCAGCCTTTCTACTGCTTCTCCTTGGCGTCCTTCTTACTGCTGTCTTTCAGCTACACCCCTGATCTTATGGTATGTAAGATCTACACCTAGCCTTCTCGGACTTCAGCGAAAAATCTCGGAGGCCCCTTGTGCATGCCATGCACGTTAAAGATCCCTTGGTGGTCCAAATTCAATGAGAGTAGGCTTAGCCGCCACCTGAGCAAAATTCAAATATCCTACCAACTGAAAAATGTTTAGTGTGTCCTGCACGCTCATATGACCTTATGCAGTTGCAAGTGCCGTAAAACACTTACAAAAGAAAAATTTTGAAAAAAGATTTGACTGGACGTCTTATTCTTCCTCTAGGGCTTCTTTCGACGGAGTGTTCAGAAAAACATGCAGTATACCTGTCACAAGGACAAGAACTGCGTGATCAACAAAGTAACCAGAAACCGGTGCCAGTATTGTCGGCTGCAGAAATGCATCATCATGGGCATGTCCAAGGAAGGTAAGCATCTGCTTTAAGAACTTTGATATTTTATAAGGGATTCGGTTTGTTGTTTTGTTTTTTATGGAAAGTTTAGCAATCATACTTCTTTGAATACATTTTAAAAAATTGAACCTCTGGCTAGGCTGTGATCTGAATATTCTTTTGTCTTCGTGAGTTAAAGGGGCATGCAGATGGAACAGAGTAAAGTAAACAGGGATCATTTAGGAAAAGTTGGTGTTTTTATTCTTCACAGGTTTGAGTCTGTGTTGTCTCTCACTGTTTTCTCCTGTATGAAATTTCTCTCAGTGCTTTTGTCTTGTATAAATCATAATGAAAAGTATTTTAAACTGCTGCTCTTATTTTTAAGTTTTTTATGGATTAAAATGATCTTTTAAAAGTTCAAATAATAGTTGAAAGGGATGTCTCTTCCTCTTCATTTCCCCTCCTCCCAACACCTCCCGAGGATGTTGGTAAGGGAAAATTTTTAACTACTTAAAGTCTGTATTCTATCCTGTCTCACTGATCTTGCTTGTTTCCCTCTGTAGCTGTGCGCAATGACAGGCACAAAAAGCGCAAACAAAAACCAGAGAGCACATCAGGCTTGTCGGAAGAGCTGACTGAAGATGATCAAATGCTCATTCAGGTAGACAGTTTTGTTAGATAGTTATATTTACCAGATATCATCAGATAAGTTCTCTCAGGTATCATCAGATCAGTTGTATATATATCATATATCATTTTCTAGAACATGCACCTTTTTGTTTGAAAAAATCAAGGTTTTAAAGTCGCCCTGCGCCTTATCTACGAGATATTGGACTTGAAAAAAATACCAGTTGGAGTTGACCAAGGGAACAAACTCTGTGGGTCAGACAATCTGTAAAGTATGTTTTAAGTCGGGTTTGTAAATAAGCTTAAAAAGAATTTGGAAGTGTTCTTTATATTAATGAAAATCCACTTACAAAGCTGATGGTGCTTGCTGTGAAATTCTTGTTGCACCTTATCCGATGAAAATATGTGAGGCACGGCAGTGAAATCGGGCACTTGTCAAAACAATGAAAGTGAAGGAACCAGCATTTTTCTGCTGGTGTGGCAATTTTTATCGATTTTTTTTGGGCCCAACTTTTTTTAATGTCCTTTAAAAAATTAATTTCTGTGTGTATTTTACTGAAAAGTGTTGATTAACCTCGTCCATAAGCCCTGGGGTCATTTTGTACCCCCGGGGTTTTATTCTTCACATTTTAGAATACTAAATATAAATTATGGGTCAAAATGCCCCCCAATGACCCCCCAGATTTTTTTTACTTGGTCAAGCATTTTGATTGGTCTATCTCTGTCAGAGACGTCTCTGGATTGATACTGCAGCCGAAAACAGGTCTCTTTTTATAGAGAGTTCGTTCATTAAATGAAGAACTATCAAAATAGATTGACTTGTTTTGATTTAATGACCCATTTTTTGATATTTAAAAAAAAGAGTCAGTGCCAAAAAAAGGGGCCCGGCGTAGTGGGTTTACCCCCCACGGAGATAAAGAGTTCATAATATAAAAGTTTGATAATTTTTTTTATTACTTATGTTTATTGATAATTTTAATGCTTACTAATGTTTATTAAAATTCTTATCTTTATTGATGTTTATTGAGAATTTTAATTCTTACTAATGTTTATTAAAATTATTATCTTTATTGATGTTTATTGATAATTGTAATGGTTACTGATGTTTATGGATAATTGTAATTGTTACTGATGTTTATGGATAATTGTAATTGTTACTGATGTTTATGGATAATTGTAATGGTTACTTATGTTTATTGATAATTTTAATGTTTACTAATGTTTATTAAAATTCCTCTCAGGAGGTCCTGGATGCTCATAGGGACACGACTCCCAACAGTCAAAATGGTGCTACATTGCCATTCAGCAGCGCGACGGCAGACTTGGTTGGGACGACGACAACAGCAGCTACAACTACACCTTCTAAAGCTACCTCAACCTCTGTGAGTCCGAAGTTCCTGACACATTAAGCTAACCTCCCTTCCCTCCAGGGCAGTGCAACCGACTGAAGAGTTTTTAGGCCATTCCCAAAGGAGGGATATGAACATGTTCTTATGCACAGTAGAACTGTAAATGGGCTGATTTAACAAAATCAGGCTCATACTGTGCCGAAACAACATAGGGGGAACTGCTGCTTTTTCTTTCCTGATCCTTACTATCATCATTTCCTCTACTTCTTTCGTATGTTTGTCACTGTCTTGTGGACTGTTATTTCTGGGGTGCCTTGATAGTGGAGGCAGACTTTGTGCTGTTGAGGCGAGAGAGAGGTGAGCAGAGGTAAGCCTGATTCCTCGTTTGGACTTCTCTATTGACGTCCACTCCTTAGGGCTCATACCAATCCTGCATTTTTGGCCGTTCCGAGTTACTAAAACCATGAGATCAGAATCCGAATGTTTTATCTGTTTTATCAAAATTGTAAGATTATTCGGAGTCGTTATCAAGATATTCTCAGAATTGCTTTAGAAAAAGCTTGATCGTATTGTGAAACTCAAAATTTTAAACTCAAAATTTCTCTAACTAGGTATTGATTGAACTAAGCATATAGAATTTTGTTATTAATTCTAGGGTGGCAATACATTTACAGCAGTTCCCTCCAGGTATTTGTCTTTTTAAAACCAATTGGTGCCAAAGAGAGAAGGACCGTGAGCTGCCTGGATCGAGACGCAACCAAAAATATATGTGATTGATCTCTTTATATCTTTTTATAAAAATGTCATTTTGATAAATGCTCAGGTATTGGCACCTGAGGAAAGGCGTCACAGGAATTTTATCATTAAACAAAAATAATGTGAAGGATGTTTTATTGATTTGTAGTGTTGCAAAAATAGTGAAGTGCATTTATATACCATTAAATATGCCTGTTGGGTGTCGCTAAGTCTTCAACAATGAATATTTTTTTTTTTTCGTTTTTAGGAATCCAGATCTGATGATGAAAGTTCTGGTTCTTCCGGTGTCTTTTTATGGGAAAAAATCACAGAGCTTTCATCTGCCGGCATTGTGTTGATTGTGGACTTTGCTAAGAAAATTCCCGGTTTCTTGTCATTATCTACATCTGATCAGATTACTCTTCTTAAGGCAGCTTGCTTAGAAATTATGGTAGGTCATTTTTCTCTTGTGCTGTACATTGTGCTTATTTGTGTTCATATGTGTGTTCATGTGTAATTGTGTGTGTGTGTGTGTGTGTGTGAATGTGTGTGTAGGTGTGTGTATGTTTGTGTGTGTAGGTGGGAGGGTATGTGTGTGTAGGTGTGTATGTGTGCGTGTGTGTGTGTATGTGTGTGTGTGTGTGTGTGTGTGTGTGTGTGTGTGTGTGTGTGTGTGTCTGTATGTGCTCAGGTGCATATGTGAAGTCTGGTTTTCACCTCGCTAGTGTTAGGAAATGGAACCGCTCAGAAACTTGGCAGTCCATTTATCTTTGACAGTTGTAATTTTCTTTCAAACAGATTTTGTTTCATTGTCTTTTACCCAATTTTTTTTTTTCAAGGCTCAGAACAAGAAACTGTTTTGTAATATGGCATTGGTGATGTTTCTTTCACAAAAGTATTGTAACAAAATATAGAAAATGAAGAAAAAGAACAAGGAATAATGAGGGGAGAACCAATGTACATTTTGGTTTTAAGAAAAAAAAAGACTAGAAGAAAGTGATTTGATTCTATTATTTTAGAATATTAATAATCATGGGGACCACAAAATTGTTAATTTGAATTTCTGTATGAAGTGAGTTCTAGGATTGCATTTTCTGCATTGATGATGGTATAAAAACATTTGGGATTTTTTTTTTTCATTTCTACAAGGTCCTATTCAGGACAGGAAGAGGGCAGAAGGGGAGGAGGGTATAACAGACTCACTGTATCCACACAGAAGATTTGACCACTCTAATGGTCAAGTTGTGTACTTATACTTCTGTGTTTGAGATTTTGACCTATGTATAGTGTCACAATTGTTTCACCCCTCATTTTTTTTCTTCTTTACTATTTAAGTTAAATACTGTACTCCACCTTTAAGATAACTTATGTATTTGTGGTAGGGTGTTTGTTTTTGCTTAAAAATTACCCCCAAAAAATCAAGACACCTTCTACTAAAGGTATAATGTTGATTAGTTTGGAAAGATTCATCTCTGGTTTCCGTCCCTATCCCCAGATTTTACGGATTAGCATCAGGTATGAGATGGATACGGACACTATGCAGTTTCCCAGTGGTTTAGCCTTGACTCGAGAGCAGCTGCAGAAAGGTGGCTTTGGGCCGCTGACCTCCACTATCTTCTCCTTCGCAGCGTCCCTCAAGCGCATGGATTGTGATGAGACTGAATATGCCATGCTTTCTTCTATATGCTTAATTAGTGGTGGTAAGTTGGGCAGTTCAGTATGATCGAGTGCTCTTTTAGTTATGTGGTTTGTTGTAATCTTTTTTACATGTTGTATATCATTATTAAAATTTAAGATATACTAGATGTCAGTATATTATTTCTAAGTAGAATTTTTTCCAATGAAAATGGCATTGCAGTGTGCAATTTTTGATTTTGCTTTTCATGCCTTTGAATTTTAACAAGGTATTTTTTTTTTCATCAGCACCATTTATTAGCTTAGAAATTAAGAAATTTTGCTTTATACAATTCTTAAGTCTTGTACCTTTGGTGGTTTATTTCTTCTTCTTCTTGTTTTGTTTTAAAATATCTACTGTAGTCATTCAGATTAGATGGCAACGAGCTTGAGACTCCCAGTAAATAGTGTTTAAAAAAAATTTTAATGACTGTTTTTAACTATTAATGTTTTACTGCGAATTTTTTTACTTAACAATCCTGACATGCAAAGTCTAAACAAGACGAGCTGTGAACCAATGTAAAAATACCTAACTTGTATTCTGCAAACTCTGTAGTTGCGAGGGCTGTAAAGCTTACAAAAACAAAACATAAAATAAACAACACCCCCCCCCCAAAAAAAAAATTTCATGAGTAACATTTGTGAGGCATTCTGACAAAATTAGTTACCTCTCGTAATCCACAAATGGAGATACTGGCCAAAATTCGACACTAGGGTCAAATTTGTAGATTTTCTATTGATGCTATATTCTTTAACTATAACCCGTCATTTGTTATTCTATACTTATGAATTGTAAAAACTCACCTATAAGCATGATGTGTCTATTTCCATAAAGCTTGAATTCAAGGAGTAACTCATTTGTGTCACGACGTGGAGGAATCAGGCTCTCGTCAAAATAATAAAATCGAAGAAAACAGCAGTTTTCTCCCTGCTTAACAATTTTTATCAAATTTTTGTTTTTGGTCTCAACACCTTTTATGTCCATTTACGAACACATTCCTTTTAGGATTTTACCGAAAACGTTGATTAAACGCACAAAAAATATAAATTTACAGTTTCCATGGACTCTCCAGCTTTGGAATTTACCAAGCTTTGGCGGCCATTTTCTCACTAATTTTACCTTTTAAACCAGGCGACCCCCACCTCCTTCAATCCAAAATATCTCCACTTCTATTGAAGATGGAAGGGTAATTTTTTCATTGAAAGCAAGACAAATGAACAAGCTTTATGATGATACCAGTAACTCAATATGCCCAAAAATTGACGAGAGCCTGATTCCACCACACTGCCTCACATTTTGTCAGCACACTTCACATGTTTGTTTGTTTTCACCCCACAGACCGCTCAGGCCTCCAGGACACGGAAAAAATCGAGCAGATGCAGGAGCCACTTTTAGAAGCTCTGAAACACTATATCCGCTCTCGGCGACCAGACCAACGGCACATCTTTGCCAAGATGCTCATGACACTCACCGACCTGCGCAGCATTAGTGTCAAAGGTCAGTACAGATCGTCTTATTTAGCTGTTTAGCGTTTTTGTGTCTCTGTGAGTTCCTGGAGTGGAATCCATTTGAAATAAACTTCTTCAAAGGAAAGTTTAGGTTTTAGTTTGAGGTTTAGGGCATTTGCAATACAATTAAGTCATGCGAATGCCTAAGATTAGAGGTGTTATTAGAAAGTAATGTACATAAAAAGAAGAAGAAGAGATGAGAACAATTGACTAACCACCTTCAAATAAAATTTGGACAGAGGTTCTGAAACTTAGTACCATGCAACCCCTCTTCCAGGATTCTTAATATCTGTTATTAATGATTAACAGAGGTGAAGGAACATTCTTGAAGTGACCACAACCCCAACAAATCCTTATCTCCGGCAAGCTGCTTCCGGTTGCTCGCAGTCAAAATGGCTGTGCAGGTGAGCTGCTGACAGCGGCTCGGGCACATTCTTTTATGACAACTTCGATATCAAATTACTTTTTGCCGAAAACAGGTTTCTTTTATCAGGATTTCATTCATAAGATGAATAACTATTAAAATAGGTTCACTTGTTTTTATTTTACACTTTTCACCCGTGCAGCACACAGTGCGCAACATTTGGGTATCCCCATGGACCAGGATACAGGTGCGTTACACGCTATATCACACCGGCGCCGATCGGTGTCCCTTTAGGAAAAGGGATGGCTTCTTACTGTCGCTGATCGGCGTCCCGTGGGGGCAAAGTGTTGATGACCCATTTCGTAACGATTTTGTCATTTTTAGATTTAGTACCAAAACGGGCCCCGGCGTAGTGGGTTTACTCTCCTCGGAGGTAAAGAGTTAACAGAGGTAAAGGAACTGTCTTGAAGTGACCACAACCACAATAAATCCTCATCCCCGGCAAGCAGCTTCCAATGGCTTGCAGTCAGAACTGCTGTGCAGATGAACTGGTGGCAGCGGCCCGGCTCATTCCTTTACGACAACTTAGACGTCTTATTAGTTTTTGGTTATTGCAGAAAACAGGTCTTTGTCATCATGAGTTCTTTCACTTGATGAACTGTCAAATTAGGTTCCTGTGTTTTGATTTGATGACGTATATGTCACTTTTAGATTTCGTATCAAGAGAGGGCAACAGCGTTGTGGGTTTACTCCCTCCGGAGATAAAGAGTTAAAATCCATTGACCTCTGTTTAGGGTCATATCTCTCAGTTTGGGAACTACAGGAAGGGATCAGGCGCTTGTGAATTTTTGAGCATGTAGGGTTATTGGTATTTTCTGAAAGCTTATTTATTTGCCTTGCTTTCTGCGAAAAAAAAATTCCCATCTATCTTGAATAGAAGTCAAGTTTTTTTTAGATTGAAGGGGGTGAGGTCGTTTGATCTCAATGGTGACATTTATGAAAAAATGACCACCAAAATTTGGTAACTCCAAAAGAGAAAGAGTCCTTGAAAACTGAAAAATGACATAATTTGTGCCTTTAGTCTACGTTTTACAGTAAATTCACTTCAGAAATGTGTTTTTATATGGACTTAAAAGGGATTGAGTCAAAAAACAAAATATCTATGAAAAATGCCAAACTGGCGGAAAAGTGCCTGTTTTTCCAGTTTCAATATTTTGACGAACACCTGATTTCATCACGCTGCCTCACATTTGCATTCCCTTACTCTGAATCACTGGTGGTAACATCTGTGTACTTTTGAACTAGTGTTAAGCATTCCCGCAGCTAGTTACATAGTGTGGGCAGACCGAGCGCAGTTCCAGCCACTGATGTTCAATCAGTGTGCTCGCCCACACATCTGAGGTTGACACTCGACCAGATTTGGTCCTATCAGATGCAGTGGTTCTGATAACAACAATAAATGTTGGCAGAAGTTTGCTGTGAGAAGGCTATTGTTTCTTACACTCTGTCAGTGGGCTATTTCAGGCTTCAATTGTTGGGTTACTTTAGGCTCAAAGCCTTTTAATACGCCAGGCTCAAATCATGAAGTTATTTTCAGCTCTTCTTACAAAGAACTAGTAGAAACCAGATTTGCTACTCATTCCTATCTCCTTACTGTTGCTTCCACATAGTGAGGAACATTTGGGAGAGTTTGTTGTAAATGGATTCCATTGTAGACAGGGAAAAAAAGAAACATTTTTGACTGATATTTTTACTATCTTGATAATTCTTTCTCTTATGTTATTCTAATGTATGAATTCCTGTTTCTTCATCTTATTAGTTTGAGAGTTTAAAGCTTATTGGTCTTTTAAAAACTTTTTCTTTCTTTTCTTTTTGAATGTGTTGATACACAGGTAATGTGTATAATCCCTGAGAGACTTTGTGATAATCTATAACGCAATCATTGAGAAAACTTTCAGGGTGTTATGTGCCTCCTTCTATTCAGCTCTTTCCTATTAGACCATTTCCGAACCTTTTTCATCGCCCTTGGGAAGTGTATCCTCTTGCTCGTTTGTCTTCATCCTAAAAATGTTCCTGTTCTGGAAGTTGAAAACTCTTTGTCTGCCGAGTAGATCTGTAATTGGATTTTTTTCAGTTTTATACTTCAACGTGTTTTCATATGATTTTCACCTTCTTAATACACTTTTAAGCTCTACTTTATACGCTTTCTCTCTCTGTGTCTGTCTCTGTCGCTCTCTTTCTCTGTCTGTCTGTCTGTCTGTCTGTCTGTCTGTCTGTCTGTCTGTCTGTCTGTCTGTCTGTCTGTCTGTCTGTCTGTCTGTCTGTCTGTCTGTCTGTCTGTCTGTCTGTCTCTCCATCTGTCTCTCTGTCTGTCTGTCTCTTTGTCTGTCTGTCTCCCTCTCTCTCTTTTTCTCTCTCTCTCTCTCACACACATACACACACACACACACACACACACACACACACACACACACACACACACACACAGGAACACACTCACACACACACACACACACACACACACACACACACACACACTCTCACACCCATACACACACACACATATTCACACTCATATACTCAAGAACACACTTACATACACATACAGATGCACATACACACAAAGAGATACACACACACACTCACACATTAATATACACATTAGCATACAGGCACAAACTCTCCCCCTCTGACTCATTGTTACAAGTTCAAACACACTCACTCGGACAACTCTGACATATACCAGTCATAATGCTGCTCTACATTTGTAGTTATAATACGAACTATATCTTATCGGCAATCTGTACTTTCTTACTTATGTCTATATTTGCTCACCACTTTTGATATTGTGCTTGGGGCTTTAGTGCGATTGATTCTTATTACACTTCTATCTTGGAAAGAAAGGTTATCGTAGGCTGGCCTTAGGAACTTGTCCTAATCTTTAATATTCTATTTTGTATTTTGGACATGTTCATGATGTCTAGCTTTTTCATGACTTTTGTTGTGTTAAAAATACAGGTTTGAAAGACAATCCAGTTGAAATCAGTTTGAAATCTCTGCTCTTTGGCAAAACCCCTAGATCTATATCTCAGAAAATAAAATCCAAAAGTTGTCAGAAGTTTGCTTTAGAACACTGTCAGGGGTAATGTATGTTTCTGGAAGGTCTGATCAGATGGTCTGAATCTGGCTTTATTTTTTTCAATGTTGGTCACATTGGCAAACTGGGACAGGCCTTATCTCTTTAGCCTAAAGAGACAAGATCACTGCTCTCCCAATATTTCATGAGAATATTCTGGGCATTGACTCATCCATCGTCAG
Source organism: Aplysia californica (assembly GCF_000002075.1). Lineage (NCBI taxonomy): Eukaryota > Metazoa > Mollusca > Gastropoda > Aplysiida > Aplysiidae > Aplysia > Aplysia californica. The sequence continues at coordinate 1,009,078 of NW_004797328.1, read as the reverse complement.
AGACTCGTACCTGTCTCTTGTTATGCTTTGGAAGACAGAATGTTTGAATGGTTGAAATTTTTTTAATGTTGTAGTGAGATTAAGTGCAGGGAGCAGAACAAAATGGCAGTGCTTCTGAATTACCTTGACACTGTCAGGGTTAATGTGTCCTGGAATGAAGGTCTTACTTGTTGCTTGGCACACAATCTTGCTCTCGTATTTGACCTATCAACCCCATAGACTGCGTAATGTCCTGGTCTGCATCTATGTAGAATGGAATGTTCTTTTTTTTCCTTTATGCAATCCCACATTCTTTTTAATTCATATACATACCCAGGGATGACCAAGCAGAAAAATCTACATCTGTCATTCATCTGCGAACTCAATGAATAATTATATCAGGAGTCTAAAATTACAGTTCTTTGTTTGCTTAATCTGCATATGGCACAATGAGAACTTTCTCTTGACTAGACACCTGTCACTGTGTTTATTACTGTTATTGCTTATTCTGTCTGTTTGTGCTCCCTGTTTTTACAAAGCTGTTTTAAAACTTGTCTGCTGTAAATGACATTGACAAAATTTATGCATCGCACACTGACAAAAATTTAGCTCATGTAAAAAAAATTGTTTTTGTTTGTCCAACTACATTTGACACAAAATGGATAGGATGTTGTAGTCTAAGAGCTTACAGTCAATACTTACACACAGTACTGACTTGGGAGTAAAAGATAGTGGACCTGACCGACCAACATAATTGGCATGGGGTCAGAATTTTTTTACAGAACACGAACACCCTGTATTGCTGAACTATTGACAATGATTTTGGTAGATATATTGAATAATAAGTGTAATAACCATTACAATTATATTTCGGCTTTTTGGATTTTCATATAAGGGTAGGCTTAAGGGGATGGATTGATTAAATCATAAAAATCTTCTAAATTGAGATGAACTGTAATTAAAGGAATTTTGGCACTACGTCTGTATGGTTTTGGACTAAAAGCTTGTGTGTTAACTGTTCTGACTGCAGCTGACTGCAAAACTGGAATATTTAGGGCATCTGGAAACTGGATGGTTGAGAGGGTTGAGGATGGGGGGGGGGGGGGGGGGGGGGGGGGGGGGGGGGGGGGTTGGGAGGGGAAGGTAGGGGCGAAACTGGCGGTTGATTCTTTCCCTTTACTCTTCTACTGTAGTGTGAGTCTGTCTTGCCTTTTCTTTGATTTAAAAAGCTATTGTCTACATACATGTCTTTCTCTAATCCGAGATCAAATGTCCATGTATCAAATACGGATAACTGATGAACTGAGGAACTATGTAGAAAGATATGTTACTCTTGTCTTATTCTTGACATACATCATATTAACAGCATCATGATGCTCTTTCAATTTTCTCCCTCCCCCCTCCCCATCGCACATGAAAACACACACACAGATGCACAAATGTTATATTTCCTTTGGTATATTGTGTCTGCTGCCTCTTCCAGTCCACCTCCTTGCTTTATTGGCTTTAACCAGATGCTCCGCCTCCAAAATGATTCATTAGATAGCCAACAGACCTATTCTCATTTAAGTCAATGGAATATTTTCTATTTCCATTCTTGGATAAGTCAATGTTGTTCTTGTAGTCTCTTCTGAATAGATTTCTGTGAGTAGGTGGTGTGCAGTGTCAATGTTGTCACCCCCATCCCTTTCCTTTAGAAATGTTACAGAAGTAGAATACAGCTTTAAGCTTTGTTGTTCTTTTCTTCTTATTTTTTTGGTCCTAAGAAGAATTTTTTCCCCGTAGATATAGATTTGCATTTTATTGTATGTGTGCGTGTTGTGAGCTTACCTGTGTCTTCTTTTTTCTTTTAGTTCTTTCTGCTTTTTTATTTGGGTTCTTGTCTTCATTTTACATGAGCATGGCATTTGTCATTTGTGTTCGTTTGATGAAACTGGTAGGCAAGTAGGTGGATGGGAATGGGGGACAGTGGAGAAATCAGGCAAAAAAAAAGGAATATGAAACCAATGCAAAGTGGCCTATTCATTCTGGTGAAAATGGTGAAATGGCATTCATTCTGGAAACTAATCTCAGCCTCGAATGTTGAAGAGCTTGTGTACTCTTATTTTAATGTTTGAATTTGAGAAAGAAACACTCAATCTCCCCATATAAGTGAAAACATGATTTTAAAGTGGAAATTCATTATCCGCTTCTCTCTTCCAAAACCACGTGTGACTATCGCCATGCCCTGGAATCCATCATTGCAATTCCTATAGTCAGCTCTGATGTTTTGCTCTTGTGCGTCTGTAGCTGGTGTCTTTACTGTAGTAGCTTTATTGCAGGCGAGCTTCTGCTTGGTGTAGGCACACATTTTTGTTTTTTTGCTGAAAAAAAAAAATTTATTCCTTTCACATGAAGAAATGATTCGTATATTGGCTAAGCATAGCACAGTATATAAAGTGCAGTTGCTTCCTAAAGACTCTTGGTGCAAAGAAAAAAACTGAAAAGTTCTCATGCATGCACGTGATTCATTCAGTTACCTTTTCCTACCATAGTTGCAGAACTTCAAACTGCTGATCATTCAGAGGCTGTGCTTAGTCAATGAAGCAACCAAGGCTTATGTTTAGAGTTTTTATACAGAATGTCAGTCAGCTGATTGCAAATTTGGAAGAAACTTTTAAGAATCTCATAGTACGGAGCGGTCTTTCTGAAAATTAGCCTTAAAAACCCTCTCATTTGTAAGTTTTACTTCAAAAGCTGATATTTGAAACATTTCCAACAATTTCTAAGAAATCAAAAAAGCAGAAACAAATTAACTGAAGCCTTGGTTGCTGGAAAGATTGCTGGTTACTATTTTTTTTGGTTCAATTTATTACCCTTTGGTTGCCACTTGCTTTGCTTGGCTTCATATTGCTTTTTGTTGTTCTGTGTGCCTTAGGTGAGAAGCAGATGTCTCCGTATGCCCTGGACTGCCTGCGTGACCTGCTGGCCCCGCCCAGCTCTCCCACTCAAGCTCTAGCCAGTCCCGACTACGGCGGCTTTCCACCTGTGAGCGCGGCTCATTGCATGAGAAGCCGCTCTGAAACCGTTACTTCTGCCAGCATGGCGCCTGAATTAGTGGAGCTCCGAACCCTAAACCCACAGTCGTCTACTTCCATGTCCATGTCTTGCTCTAGCTCTATGTCGTTTGATTCCGGTGCTCGGTCCGGGAGTGGTGGTGGTGGTGGTGGCAGTGCTGGTGAGGGGAACTTTTTACTGGGCTCTGAGACGGGAAGCAGTAGTCATCAACCCCCGGGGCTGGGTAGAAGCATGTCTACATCGGCTCTGCTGGGCCCAGATCTTGAGTCTGTTGTACCCGGTGATTTTATGTCAGACTCGACGCCTCCTTTAGTCAGATCTCAGTCTGGGGGCTCCGTACTTCCTGTCAATCCTTCGGAGATGCTGAGTTCTTCGCCGGCTTTTGGCAACGGGAGAGTCAGCAAGCAGAGCACCCTCTACTTGAACCGATTTCAACAACAGCAGCAGCAACTACCTCAACAAGACCAGGGCATGATGGAACCCTTGAAGGATGATGCCTCGTCTCTTGGAGCTCTGGAAGTGATTGTCAAATCTGTGAAACATCCATTCTCAGAACTGTCCACCTCGGTTTCCTCTATGTCACGGAGCCCAACGTCTGAAGGCACTAGTACTGGAGCCCAGCAGTCACCGGGGTTTTTGTCTGCTGGAGGAGGGCGACGCCCACATTTTTCAATGCCTTCTCCAGGGGAAGCTGGAGTTGGTGCAGGGATGCCGATGATGTACCCGCCACCCCTTGCCGCAGCCTCGTCAGCCGGACTCGCGTACCCTCCCAGTGGCTCCATGGACATTCTGTCGGGCTACTCGACAGAACAGCTTCTTTATGCGGCAAGGTCGTCAAATGAGCAGTACCTATCTCAGACTGCCCTCTTGGCTCGGGCTAGCATTGATTTCCATCCAGGTTTGACTCCATTGGCATCCTCCTCAACATCCTCCTCCCTCATCAACCAGAGTGCCCTATCTCGACTTGATGCTGCCACAGCTATGGGATCCTTGGGTCGTCTTGATGACATGAGTGCGATGGCGGAGGTGCGTCATCAGGAAGGGATGAGGCAGGACCCACGGGCCACAGAAGGCTACAGTTATCCGAGTGGTGGAAGCGGAGGCCTGATGCCACCTGTTGGCAAAGAGGAAATTAATCCAGTGGTTCCCATGTGGGTGACAGAAGCCAAGGAGGGAGGCCTTGTGTACAGGCCGGACCTACTGCTCAACCCACAACGCGTGCACCCTCTAGGAGCAGGTGGTTTTAGCTCAGCTCTGGCACGGTCTAGCGTGGATTCCACTTCTGATGACATGTCTGCGATTGGTTCCTCCTCAAAGGCTGATGGGTCTGATGATAATGAAGCTAAAAGCTCCTCCTTGTCCATCAGTCAGTTGATTGGAGGTGCCATGAAGATTGAGCCAGGAGAATGGATCAGCTATCCCGACAACCAGTAGAGAGAGCCCATAATCACTGTTTTTTTCTTGTTTTTATTAGTTATTTGAATGTTACTAGTTTACTCATTTTCCCTGTTGTTATGGTGTTGCTATTTTTGGATGACTTGCAGGCTGGGTTGTAGAAAGTGTGACCTGCAGTTGTTTCTAATGTTTGGGAGAGTATCATGACATATGAGCCGATGGTTTCAGGTTTTCCTTTTCACTAATAGTTTCTATAACGATATGAAATAGGCATGCCTTCAAATATTTAGTCTATTTATTGATAGATTTATTCTTTTGTAAGATTATGTTTCCCTAAGCATTTAGTTGTGTTTGAAATAGTCAAGAATGCTAGTCTTTTCGTGTTTAGTTTCTATTTAAGTTATTTTTGTTCTTTGCCTCTTGAGCTTATTTTGTAGATTACATATAAGACATACTCTCCATATACTGAAATAATTGATTAAAACTTTTTAAAAAAGAACCGTGTGACTATGGAAAAAATGGTAGTGGAAAGTGCAAAAAGAGAAACTTTTAACAGTGTCATAAGAAATACAAATTTTATCTTTGAATTAATGGAAGTCCATAATGGGCAACTTTGAGACGAGAAAATCACAAGGATGCAGTGGAATAGGAAAAATTGTTGAGAGACAGAGCTGAGATTGGTAACAATATATTTTATAGACTTGTAATGATTAAAGGCTGAGCTTACGAAGAGTGGTATTTAGGGAAAATAGAAGGTGAAGGTCAATTTTACATAATGCAGACCATGTATTTGATTGTTCTACAGTTTGAGAGTGTTTAAGAGCTGTTCGTTGCATTTGTAGTAGAAAATGTAGATGGTAAAGATTGGGGTATATATATATTATATATATATATATATATATATATATATATATATATATATATATATATATATATATATATATGTGTGTGTGTGTGTCCCGCGTGTGGAATCAGGCGCTCGTCAAGTTTTGGGCAGGTGGAGTTGTTCATAACATCTGAAAACTGATTTATTTGCCTTTCTATCAATTAAATAAATATCTATTTATCTTGAATAGAACTCAAGATATCTTCATTTGAATGAAGTGAGGTGGCCTTGTTTCAGGGGTGAACTTATCGAGAAAATGGCCGCCAACGTTTGGTAACTTCAATGGCTAAAGAGTTCTTGAAAACTAAAAAATGACTTATTTTGTGCCTTTAATCAATGTTTTTCACTGAAATTCACATGGAAATGTGTTTTTATATGGACATTAAAAAGGTTAAGCAGGCAATTTTGTTAATTTGACGAACACCTGATTTTACTGTGCTGCCTCACATATAGCATATATATAATATTATATATAAGTGTGTGTGCTGCATTGTGGTGAAATCAGGCGCTTGTCAAAATAATGGTATGGAAGAAATCAACCACTTTTTCGTCTGTTTGGCAATTTGTATTAAATTTTGCTTTCTTTTTGTTTTGTTTTTTTTTGGGGGAAGGGGGTGGGGATGTCCATCGCCTTTTATATTCATTTGAAAGCCCATTGATTTGTGAAATTTACTGAAAAATATTTATCTGAGGCACAAACAGTGTAATAAGTTTGTGCAGTTTGAGAACTTAGAAATTATTTACAAGCATTATTTTCTCTTTGTCTTAAAAGTGAAACACTCTCACGTCAGAAAAATCCTTGGCCAAACCTTGGATTTTATTTACGGGTTGATTAGGAGATTACCAGCTATTTATTGAATAACAGATTCATTATGGGTATGTGTAGGTACCACTACTTTTATTCAAGACACACTAAGTTAAAGAATGCAGTGACGTTAAAGAGATGGCAAGCTAAAAAAATAGGCCTACACTGGCCCTGTATAAGTTGGGGTTTTTTTCCCACGCAATAGCACCGTCACACTGACACTATATTTTTTCTTGGGAGTGGATTTTAAAACTTAAATCCTCCAATATCGCAAATTGGATCGAAATTGGTTGAACACAATTTTTTAAAATTCATTACTTATAACACTGTCATGGTGAAGACTATGTTCATTCATTTATGAAGCACAATAGTGCTGGCTGTTGCGTTGCTGAGAGGTTGCTCACAATGATATTTAGAGATTATTTTGTCATAGAACAGGCAGTTTAAAAAAACAAGCAGCCCATCATTTTGAAGTAAGGCACAAGTTGTGTAGAAAGTTGACAAAGTCATAGAAATTTTAGGTTGGAATCTCGTTTCCATTTGGTTTTCCTTTCTTTCTTTAAGTATTACCAATCGGCTTTACTTTTATGCCAGCTGTTTTAGGTTAAGTGTTATCTGAAAAAAAAAAAAAAAAAACTAAAAAAACCTGCAGTCACAAGTTCTTTACATTTCCGCTCTGCTTTTGAATTAAGAGAGAATGAGGAAGCAGTGAGTGTCATGTATTTTAAAGATTTTTCAGGCAATAGAAAACTAGATTGGCTCTCATGGTGCTAGTATATTTTCAGGTTCTGTTGACAGGTTGAACTTTTTGTCCATTTTGTTTGTTTGGTTTGTTTGTTTGACAGAACTGTGATGTGCTTGACTTGCATTCTTCTTGTTGTTATTATGGTAAATGCCTTCTGTTGATATTATATATATATTATAAATAGATATACACATATACATATTATATGAACATATACACTTGCTACTGTTGTTAATCAAAACTCAGGGGAACTTTTGATGTTCTTGTTGTTTGTTCTAAAAGTCACTTAAACTTTTATAGGCAATAATTAAGAGGATTTGTGGTGGTTTCCCATTACCAGTGACGCGTGAGTCTCTACAATGGGTGTCACCTCTCTGTTGTTCTTGTTTCATCTGCTCAGGGAACTCTGCTTGATATTATATGTTGTGTAAAGCCTTACGGGTACTTATTTCAAAGTACAGTCGAACCTGCCTTAACGGAAACCTGAGTAAAATGGAAACCTGTCTTAAAGGAATCACTCCACTCCACCCTTGATATATTCCTCTTTAATTACCAGTATAAAGCGGAAACCTGTCCAACGCGGAAACGGAAGGAAAAATCTCCTCCCCTGCGAAGGTTTTACTTGTCTAAGACGGAAAATGCTTTGCGCGCTCAGCCCTGATTTGAAACAAAACTTGCAAGTTGGTTCCGCTGGCTCTAAACTTACTGCCATGCTGCTGGGCGAGGAAGTGGAGTAGGGGTGCATTTTGGGGGTAGATGTTACCCCATGTATGTGAGCCCTGAGCGATGAAGATGGTCAGGGTGGTGTTGGTGTGAAATCTCACAAGTGCCAGTGAAAGTGCTCGAGTAGCAAGCCACAACGGAAACTTCCCTGGTTAGCCAGAAGCCAGAGGTGTGAAATTAGTTTGACCAATGCCTGCCACCCTGATCATAAGGCCAGCGGAGAAAAGAGTTCTTCGAATCATTGTTACATGGCAGTGAGGGGTGGCATTGTTTGACTGTGCTTGGTACACGGATGGGTGGTGCTAAGGTTGAAAGCACAGGAGATGTTCTAACGTTTCTGTTTTTAATAGGTCAAACAGTGATCCTATGAAATGCAAGCACTGGTGGTAATTGGATAAGTAAGACTGACGCACGTCATTATCAGAGAGGATAGCAGTTGAGAGGTGTGAAGTTTTTTTTACCACTGCTTGCCGACCGGACAAGCGATTCTTGATCCCACCGGCTGTGCCTTTGAAACCCCCCTCCACCTCCATCCCCATAAAATTCCCTGTCTAAGACGGAAAATGTATAAAACGGAATTTTTTTTCTGGCTCCCTTGCGATTCCGTCTTACACAGGTTCGACTGTACAGCATAGAATTCTTGGTTTTATATATAATATATGCTGCGTAATTTTCAACTGGTATTACTAGGACTCGTGTCCTGCAGTTCAGATAAAAATTGACCCTGTATTTAAAATGAGATAGGTGATGTATTTTTGTTTTTAGTATAGTATTAAAAAATGTAGTGTTTATGAGAATAGACAAAGTGATCCTCATGTTACTTTTTGGGGGTTATCTTTACACACTCTCACTGACTTTTATTATTTCCGGTGAAAAGCATGATCATTTTGCCAGTTTGACTCCTCTCATGTTTTTTAGAAGTATCTGATCTTGGAAGATGTATTACCTTTTTTGTTGTTGTTCGGAACGAGTTTTTTGTATTTACTTTCCGTAGAACAATTTGACAAACTTTGAAATTAAAGGGTAAATTGTGGTTTGCCAGTTTGTTGTTCAGTAGTTTGGCAGGGATTAAATGTTAGCTGTTAAATTCAGTTTTTATTAGTTGTGACTATTTCAATATAACCTTTACACAATGTTTAACCCAGTGATTATGTCATATAGATCTCTTTTGTTCAAATGTAGTGCTTTTTCTGTTGTGTGTTTTATTAAAAACATTTTTGAAAAAGATTTTCTTCATGACAAGTTTGTTTCCTGAAAGTAATACATAAGTCGGTAATACTGACCATTATTCATGCTTCCTCACACACCACAATGACTTCTTTGGAGGTGTGCTTTTTCACCACTTACAGGGTACGTTATCAGTTTATATGCCTTTGACTGCCAGTATGATTTTGTTGTCATAGGTAGGAGAATGTCAGTAGGTGTACAATTTTGAGAAATGTGGACAAAATATGCAAGCATGGATGTGTATTTACATAATAAGGGGCATAAATACATGGCAGGGTTTTAGGTACAGTGTTGGTGCCTTAAGGCCGGATAAAGCAGGAACAGAATCAAGGCATTCAATTTGGTCCAGGTCGGAAATAAATGCTGTTCATTATTCAGTCTGAATACAAAAGTATAAGATTCTGTATGTATGTGGTGTTTTGAGGAAAGCTACATCATTATTTTTATGTTTTGTCTGACTGATGTTAATGAAATATTTTCGATGTTGCTGTCCAGAGAAAAAGTGCTCTAAACATGATTTGGGTCAGGAACAAAAAAGCCCGTTTTTTCTTCTTTAACTCATATTTTAAAGCCGTGAGTAATTTTGTAAGTAGCTTCTGAGTGTGATACGGCTGGCATCTAAACGAAAATGTCATAGGTCATCTTTTGTAGAACACTAATGGTATGGGGCTTGCTAAACTCTACATGCAATATAATTTTTCAGAGAATTACTTGAATCTGATTGCTATGCTGAAAAAATCCTAAAAACGTTACCTAGTTGCGTATTGTTTATCTGATGTTTAGAAGTAATCATCATTTACACAGATTGTAGAAAAGAGGTACATTTTTTTTCAGCATCCAAATTTCCATTCTTGTTTGAAAGGATTTTCTCAGAACACCACATACAGTCATACTGCCATTTTGAATATCATTGTCATGAGAAAGGAGCGTAGCAATAATACACTTTATGTAGTATACTTTCTTGGGTCCCCCACCCCTCTGCTGCATTTCCAAATGTACACCGATGATAATGCCAAATACATTGATTGTTGCTTCAGTGTTTAGGGTATTCATAAAACTTGGCTTGTTCTCCCCAAACTGTTGAATTTTTTTACTAACTAATACTTCAATGCTCATCCCAGTGTTTTGTAACCCGGTTTTTAAAATATTTTTGCTCTTGGTAAAGAAGTGAATCGTAATGCTATAAGGTGATTCATATGTGCAAATTATGAACCTGTCTTTTATTTTTTCATCCCTGTATTGTATTTTTGTCTTATTACGTCTTTTTTTTTTCTTTTATAAACCTAGACTGTTCAACAGTCTCAGTACCCGGTTCCTTTACGATTTTTATACTGTATAAATTTAGAGGTCTCAAGTACTTGAAAAGTAGCCTCGTGTTATTGGAAAAGGCATTCTTATTGATTGTCTTAGAACCTTGATGGATTTAAAGAGTGAACCGATAGTTTGGGAAAAAGGCTGTTTTTTTGTGGGGTTTTTTAAGGGTTAAAAAATTTTTGGGATAGTTTTACATAACATTATAGGAATAATATTGTTTATCAACTGAGTGACTTCTACGGAAAAGAGTAGAAGTAAAGAGAACCAGTATGGAGGAAGCAATTGGAAGGGCCATGCAGCTCTTTCTGAGTTACTGATGTTGAACCTGGTAGCCTACTGATTCCTGGTTTGTACTTCCCTGTTGAGGCTTATAATGTTCTTTAAAACTTTTTTTGTGTAAATGTGTTTCTTATACCTGCCGACAGTACTGAGATATGTCTGTTATGAGAGGTAAGACGTCAGTATTTTGTTGATGGTAACACCTTTTGATATTACCTAGTGAAAGCCTTATGACCTTACTGATCAGGAACTTTTCCCTCTCAGGTCTGTGATTGTTACCGCAAATACATTGTTTATTTTTCAAGTTTGTTAAAACGTTACATGACATAGGTACTATAAATGTTGATCTTGAAGCAGCAGTAAGTTCCCAGTGGCTTTGTTTGTGTATGAGTAGTTTAGTTTGTGCATGCTAGTTGCTGTGTGCGAGTCATGTTTCTGTATTAATCTGCAATAGAGTGCTTTTTTATAGTCTACCAGTGGTATTAATCCCAGCAAACATTTTTGTTGAACATTTTGTTCAGGCGCTGTTTATTTGGTCATCATTTCAGCCTCAAACTTCTTGAAATTATGACTATTTTATCAAAGGGCCCTTGTTGAATTTAAAATGAATCTAGTTAGGTTTCTTATTATGTAATCATTAGTTACTGGATTGTAGTTGGATTAGAGCTAGACCAATAGTTTGATTCTTGAGATTTGGATTAAAAAAGGGTACATACAGGTTCCCTAGGGTTGAAAAGCTTATTTATAGTCACAGTTCACATCAGAGAAAAGATTCATATAATATGATACATGATAACTCCTGTGGTTGACCAGTTCATTCCGACTTACAACTTCAGTCCCCTAAGGGAGCATACAGCGTTGCAGCATGTCAAGGGTGTGTCATTTTTGTTCATTTGTGTCTGTATGGATTGCCAAGTACATATTTGGCCATTGGATGAACTGAGAAAAATAAGGCAAATACAAGTCTCTTTATGTAGGGTATTGCTTCGTATCTGGGGATGTGAGGAGTTAGTATATGGAGGAAGAGAGAGGGTGTTATGAGACTTCATTCTTTCCTCTTTTTCCTTCCATAGCTGTTTTGTTTCACCTGTAAATGTGGGAGCTGGTATACGTATGTCCCTTCCTCCTACTGCATGTCACGCACGCGCACGCGCGCGCACACACACACACACACACACACACACACACACACACACACACACACACACATGCATAGACATGGGCTCACACACTCACACTTCAACAATGATCCTCAAAATATTCTGTTGGGATATACTGTTTCTTGTTTCGGTTTTCAAATGGTGTACAATACATTTTGTTGTTCTCTGGATTTTTGCTGGAAAAAAAAATGTTGTGATGTGACTTCTATACATATATAAATACATTTGTATAATGACCTCACTGTATCTGTACATAGATGACATGCTGCAGCAGTGTTTTGTTTTTCAATGTGAGCTGTAAATAGACTTGAGCCAACCGCAGATGGTGCGTGGTACTGGCTCACTGTATCTACTATAGCCTCTGTTTGTCTCATGTCGCAACTTGGCTTCTCCAGCTTGGCGTACTGTCACATTTTGGTTGTTTTTTTCTCTTTCTCTGTTTCTTCCACTAAGGTTAATGCCATGACTGTCCGACTCTAGCATCTCACTCCCATTGACCCAGCAGCACTAGTATGCAAAAAAAAAAAAAAAAAAAAAAAGTCCCCTCCAAACCTGAGTTGGATGAAATAGAGATCATACACTTTTTGTGTTTTTCTGTATGGGGATCGAAGTGGATACTGGATTAAAACTATACCTTCACAATTATACAGGTGCTGTCACTTTGGATTAATCTGTGATGCTGAAGTAGAAGTTCAGGTTCATGTATTGCAGTGCTTGCAATCCGTAACGATATCGTCAATTGGTGGGCAGTTTGTTTGTTTTGATGTGCAGAGGGGATCACCAGGGTAGTTATGTCAGGTGTTATTTAATGTCTCTCTTGGAAATACTTGTAGGTGGGAGGTACAAAAGTGTCGGCCTCATAGTTGTGGCAAAAGTGGGTGCTTGATGTTATGAGGTTGGCAAACAGTGATGTAGAGATAAGGAAATAGAAGACAGGTAGTGGGGCTGAAAAACATGGGTGTATCGTTTTCAAGTGAAACAGTTTGGGATAAAAAAAAGTCTAATATTAAAAAGTATGTCAGCTTTTGAGGTTCATCTTTGTAAGTGTTATAAAAAATTTCTTTACGCTGAAAGCTTAAAGACAGCTACATTGTTATGCTGATTTAGAGAAATGATTGGGTAGTCTAGTTAGATTTTATTCACCATTTGTCATCCTGCTATTTGAATTTGCGGGGTCCATCTCAGTACATCAGACCATCCTCCTGCTGTCTGGTTCAGAACATCGGACTATTCTAGTACTGTGTATTGTTCTCATTTTTCCCCCTGAATTTAAGAAACACAACAAATAAATCTCTGGTAATCCTGGTGATCTGTGACTCAAATTATAGAAAAAGTTAGATTGTTGCACATGGCAAGCAGGCTCTCTCTTCTTGTGTCTCTGTGGTCTGAGGGTAGCACTGTGACATTGTAGGCCTACCTCTTTATTTTCTCTGTGAACCTCTCATGTTTGTAAGTTATTTGTGCTTCCTTTTGGCTCAGGAGACTGTTGTCATGTTTCTTTGTTCAGTGAAAGTCATATTTTTTGTTTGTTAAGTTGTTCCAATATTTTGTAATAGGTGAAAAGAAATTATTGTTGCATTACCAATATCTCCAAGTGACTTTTGATGAATTTATGTTAAGTGTCCAGATGTGCAGCCATCTTCGTTTTTTTTCGTTCTTCTACCTCAGTCTAAACCCCTTGCCAACCTGTCCCCTCCTCATTCCCTTCCTCCTCATTTCCCCCTTTCTCATTCTATTTGTTTCATGTAAGATGACGGAAATCTGTTCACTTTGTCTGCTTCATAATTTGAATCCTAAGGATTCGTCCTTCTTTTGAAATTAAAGGTTTACACTCTACCTTTTGTGCCCTAACAAAAGAAATTAAGGATGTTTCGGCATATGCACCAAAATTTTACCAATCTATTAACTGCTTATTTGACTGAATGATGTAGTTGATCTTTGCTCATTATGGCACATTACTGAGTGGCTAGTTGCTGGATATTCAATGTGTTGCTTTTTGAGGGGGGTTGCCCCAAAAATAGTAAGTGCCACAACCCATAACTGAATTTTTATGCCTTATTCCATGTTGACATTGAGAACAATATTTCATCATTGGTTGATATAGGTTTCATGCAACAGATTTTTTATTAGTAGCCTTCCTTTTTATGTTTTGAATGTTTATTCACTTTTGGAAGATAATTCACCCAATGACAGTGACTTTAACTCAGCAGAAATTCATTTTCTTCTGCCAGTATAGCCTGAGATCTGTGCCCAATATGCATTTTCAATGGGGAAAAATTTTAGAGTCAAATCAAATGAGTAAGACATGTGGGATTGCCATAAACAAGAATCTCCCCAGAAGGTGACCTTCAATGAGACTTCCGGGTATTTGTCAAATGATTAAAATTTGGCCAGCAGTACAGTGCATATAGTAGCTGCGTTAGAAAATTGGTGTAATTCTAGAGTTGTGCCAAAATACAACTAGCTTTTTATTTTGCTTAATGGTATTATATCTATGTTTTGGTAAAATCAAAACAAAAATGCGCTGGCACCCATAAAAGAAACAAGCTCGCCAAATTTTACCAATATGAACAATAGTCTAATTAAACAGGTTTTTTCCCCCCTTTATCTCAAAAGTAGCAAAAAGGAGATGTGCCCTTTTGCTAGTGCAGTGATGATATAGTGTTAAGTTGCATGTTTCCTTTAATTTATCAGGTGAATTTTGTTAACCTTGTCCAGTATGCATCCCATTATCCTCCTTATGGCCTCACTTTGGCAACGTAGCTCCTGTTTCGCAATGTAGCCTCTATTTGGTTATGTAGCCTCAATTCGGCTACGTAGTCTCTATTTGGTTATGCACCCTCTATTTGGCGACCTAGCCTCTATTTGGCAATGTAACCTGTATTTGGCTACGTAGCCTCTATTTGGCTACGTAGCCTCTATTTAGCTACCTGGCCTCTGTTTAGCTGAACAATTCCTATTTTGCTAGGTTGTTTTATTCGGCTATTTGGCCAGACTGCTTTTATTTGGGTAGGGCAATCAAGTCTTGGAACCACTGACCCTAGCGTGGCCATTCTTTACCAATTTGTTAGTTAGGGTGCTTATGGTGTTAGGAGGGGGTGGGGATGGGGTGAAGTGTCCCTGTGTCAAACACTTGCACAAAACGCTAAAGAGCACATTTTGTTGACATTATTTTTCCCTCTACAGTTTTTGACCCCCCCATGTATTTTGGTTGTTGCTTTTTTTACCATGTGTACTACATAACAATACCGGTGAGATATGTGCATGTTTTGTGTGGGGTTCTAGTGTTTTATACAGAGAGAACTCTTCCCCAGTTCCAGTTCCGTGTTACAGAATGTTACCACTGTAGACGTGATTTTCTGTTTTTGCTCGATATTCCAGGGGATTTGCAGTTTGCGCAAATGCAGAAAATTAAAAACAGTTAAATTATAGAACTCGATTGGCATAATACGATGTGGGAAAACGTTGGGTTTTTGTTGTTTTTTTCCTTTTTGCCACATGCATTAGGTCAAAATTTCTGTTTGGTTGTTTGGTTGTCAGTATTTTACAAACTTTTCATGGCTGCAACTTTCATATTGAAGTATAGAGATTAAACATTTCTTTTTGATGTGTGTCTTCCTTACTTCATTATTATTATATGTCCAATTGAAAGCTTTATGAAGCTGAATGAGAATTACATACAAATAACTGTGTTGGAAAGATTTTAGGAGACAATGGACAATATATTTTTTTGATGAACTTTCACTAACTGCAGCCAACAGGACCTCAATTGTTATGTTTTGCCTGAACAGCAATCACAGTTATACAGAGCTATGACAGAGAAGAAAAACAGCTTTCCAACTCATTTATTTGTGTTTATTTATTTGTTCTGTGACGTTTATCCCTTAATGTATGTGGGAGATTGGTGGGAGATTGGTGGGAGATCTGGTGTGGCCCGATTCTTCTACATCTTTACTTTCAGTATTGCTTCTATGGCAGTCTGCTCCAGGGAAAATGTGGCCAATGTCTTACTAACTTGCCTAAAATGCAGCAATCACACATACTCTCATTTCTATCTTTTTCTTTACTTTCTCTTCCGTACAGCCACCCCCCCCCCCCCAATTCCTTCATATTATCCTCTCCCTGTTCCTCTCTCTCTTTCCATTTCCCCCTTCCTCACCCTCTCTCTCTGCCTCCCTCCCTCCTCCCCCCCTCTTTCTCTCTGTCTATTTTGCTGTCTGTCTGTCTGTCTGTCTGTCTGTCTGTCTGTCTGTCTGTCTGTCTGTCTGTCTGTCTGTCTGTCTGTCTGTCTGTCTGTCTGTCTCTGTCTCTCTCTCTCTCTCTGTCTCTCTCTCTCTCTTTCTCTCTCTCTCTCTCTCTCTCTCTCTCTCTCTCTCTCTCTCTCTCTCTCTCTCTCTCTCTCTCTCTCTCTCCCCCCCTCTGTTAGACAAGGGAGCCAGGTTGGTTTATTCAAGTGTTCCTCAAAAGGGATCAATGACTTTAACCTTGACCTCGAAGAGACTCACAATAACCAACGTTATAGAAAGATGAATTCCCAATTTGAAGGTAAACACTTATAAATATAGCACTGTGAGGAGAAGAACATTAATTAAAACCGTCAAATGCCATTACATGTCAGTAATCTTACCTAAGCCTTCCATCTGAAATCGGACTGAATGTTTGTATTACCAATCCCCCCCCCCCCGAAAAAAACCCTCAAAAAAGAAAATCCACTCCTGGGAGAAAAATGTCCCTTGCCTGATACAAACCCTGAAAATGTGTCTTGAGCCTAGCTTGTGGAATTTCATCTTGAAAGCAGATATTGATTTGCAGAAGAGCAGGGAAAAAAATGATCTGGATTATTTTGAATTAAAATAGAAAATACAAGGAGACTGTATTCACTCAGGCCTGTTTCCCTTGTTCTACAGTGAGAGTGCCAAAAACAGAACTCGCAAAATCAGTATTGTACTATTACTACGATTACAGTCAAAACAATTTTTAAAGAAACAGACAAAAGAATAGTAAGTTCTAATCACTGTTTCCTGTTTCAAATAATTAAGAGAAAGACTGGATGTATGCATTAGCCAGTTCTAATGTAGATCTTGTTTTGTATTTTTGATACTTCAGAATAAGGTTTCCATACTAGTGCGGGTGCCTCTGGCAGTCACTATTTCTCAACTCATTGAGGAGGTACTTTATGGGCTTGAAAAAGTACTGTTTTAGGGTGCTTTAAAAACGATACACGTAGTTATTCACACAGATTTTTCAACCCTGCTCTCCTTATCTGAAACTTGAAAGGGCAGGCAACAACATGCTTATTATTATGAAATGTGCAAATTCGTGTTTCTGATTTATGTGCGTTTGTTCGAAATATGCTGCAACCTTACCACTGGTCTGCTGCTGATGGGACATATTGTCACTGCGTTTGCAAAATGGCACATCTCATTTTTTTCTACTTTTGAGATAAATGGGAAAAACTATTTAACTAGGCTATGCATCATCTAATAATACATGCATGTTTCTTTTGTGACTGCTAAAGCATTTTGATTTTGGTTTTACTCCAAGATAGATGTAGTACCACCCAACAAAATGAAAGACTAGTTGCATTTTGGCACAACTTTGAGTTATGCCATGTTGTTAGCGCAGTGACGATATATGTGTCGGCTACCTTTTTAAAGAGTTAACTTTCCTTCTATTTTCTGGTTGTATGTCTTGTCTTGTTGAACCGCAGTAAATGGCAGCAATCATAAAGTTGAGCTCTATGATCATCCTGTCAATGCAGTCCTCTGACAAGGAAATAATCTGCTCTGTGCTTATTGTTCACCCTGGTGGCAGCATTTGTGCCACCTAAAAGGCAGAGCAATGTAACTGCACATCATATCATGATTTTGAGAAAAATGGGGCAAACTCTTGATGCTTATTATTGAGATCAGTCACTTATATCTCTTTACCAATTTGAAGACCATTGTTTTGGATGTAGATATGTCTTCCTGCATGGGAGATTGGTGGGTGCTCTGGTGTGGTTTGCTCCTACTTTCCTATCAGACATCAAACATCTGTTGTCCTAGTCTGTCCTCTTTCTTTTTGTGTTTGTACTCTCTGGTTACACCTCTAATCTTCGGCACTTATGCGACCTTATTGTGTTGCAAGTGTCATAAATTCTTACTAAAACTAAAAACTAAAACGTCTTCCTGCTTTTGATACAAAAAAGACATAATGCACTGTATGCTCCTCAGGAATTGAGATTGTTTCAGAATGCTGACAGGTGTGCTGGGGTAATAATACAGATTGTAAAGCTCACAGAGCTTGCTGTTAGTGGGAGTTTGTGTTGAAAGAATTATGCTATTTATAATAATTATTAATAATCAAGCTTCGCCCCCCCCCCCAAAAAAAAACAACTACAAAAAACAACAAAACAAAACAAAAACCCACCAAAAGCCCCCCAAAACCCCGAACTTAAAAACCTTCTTGATTTTAACAAACTTGATTTTGTCAGATATAATGTCAGTCTGCCTTGGGATGGCAGATAATATGCGTCATCATCCATAAGATGATGCTGATTTGTGTCTGTACAGTTAGTTCAAGGTGCTGTTGGTCATGCATCTGGAAATTGATAAAGAAAGGCCTGAACAGAACTCTAATGGCCGATGAGTGTAGAATGTTGACTTTCAACGGCAAGTTATATTTTTCCTTGTTTGGTTTACTACACTTGTTTTTGCTCAAAAATTTTGTATTCATCTTTTCTGTCTTTAGTTTTCTCTATGGCTTTTTACTGAATGTTTCTGATTTGTATTGAAGCAAAGCCACATAGCGCAAGACTATTGAAGGAGATTTATAAAAAACTCCAATGAGTGGTATCTGTGATCGCAATATGTGTGAAAATGTAATCACAGATGGCAGCATCATTCCTGCCCCGTTTGCTCTGTCACTATTTTTTCCCGCCCAAAGGGTATTACAGCTGTGAGACAAGTTTGATTGCTTAGAAAAGAAACTTTGGTCTTATGATAATAATAGGCTACTAATAAATAGCATATTTTGTGTAGCGCATAACCCTTCTCTACAGCAAGCTCTATACGCATTACACTTTATATTATTACCCCAGCAGACCCTAGAATTCTCAGATACATTCTCAACTTCCCAGGAGGCATACAGTGCAAGCAGTTGATTTAGCTCTCTAACACTAACAAACTGACAAAATCTTTCACTGTCAATAGCTGGGTACCCATTTCCACTTGGTGAAGTGAGGAAAATGGTTTCAAAGTGCCGTTCCCAAGGACACAACGTTGGGTCCCTGACGTGATTCAATTCCACGACCTTACGCTTGTGAGTCTGAGAGCCTCACCTTGAGACCACTGACGCCTTATCAGTGTGGCTAAACCTTCTGGCGATGAATCATGAACTCATGGTAGAGGCATAGCAGAGAAAATCACAAGAATCGAAAGAAGAGAAAGATAAGCCTGAGCCATATATAAAAGACTCAAAAGTTGTGCCTATTATTTGTTACATATGTGTCATGACACGGCGGAATCAGGTGCTCGTCAATTTTTGGACATGTGGTGTTATTGATGTAAAAAAATAATAATCTTAAAGCTTGTTCATTAGTCTTGTTTTTGAGGAGATAAACGCCATCAATCTTGAATAGTACTCGAGATAAATTTGCCGTTGAAGAAGGTGGGGGTCACATGATTTCAGAAGTAAAATTTGCAAGAAAATGGCAGTCAAAGTTCAGTGACTTACATAGTTTGAAAGTCCCTGGAAACTGAAAATTTACATTTTTGTGCCTTCAATCAATGTTTTCCTGTTAAAATCCTCTTAGAAATATGTCTTTATAAGAACAAATAAAGTGTTGAGCCAAAGAACAAAAATAAGACAATAATTTGAAACCGGCAGAAAAAATGTCAATTTCTTTGATTTCATTATTTTGACAAGCACTTGATTTCACCGCATTGCCTCACATATATGCTAAGACCATGTTTTTCAAACACTCATGTGTCTGTTGTACCATCAGGTAGAAACTTTAATTTCTCTTGTGATGCTACTTTCAATTGTGTGTGAAGTTAATTTTGTTATTTTTCTTTCTTCCTCAGGTGCGGAGAAAGTTTTACATCTACGTGTGGAAAAGTATGCCCCAATACCTCCTCTTATGGTCGAGATGCTAGAAAGAGTGGAAAATGTCTGCTTCCCTTGAGGAATGGTCATCTCTAGAGATTTTCATCAGCTATAACTATAGCCGAATGTTGCCCGGTCAATGTGAATTTTGCCCAAAGTGGCTATCAAGCTCAAGAATTTGTGGGTATATACTGTGACGGATGTGGGAAAGTTCAGCTCATCTGTGAATGAAAGCAGTATGTGCTCAGCAATCTGCCACACTGTATGTCCATTGGGGGGCTGAAATGTGAAGAGTGAATAGGTTGGCCAAGGGAGTTACTTCGAATGTCAAGGGAAACTGACAGGGGATTCCTGCCGATAAATATATGCTCTAAGTCTTACTTTTCTTGACTTTGCTGTTGAAATATATCAGCTGTTGCTTTGTGGATTCTCATCAGAAAAATTGACCTGCCCTTACATTGCTCATGGCTGGTACCTAAAAGCCTCCAATGTCCTTCTTGTTATTCTTGATTTAGCTATAATAAGAAATTCTGAAACCGAGGGAGAAGCCTGCAAGCTGTTCACCTCCACAAGTGGAAGTGGAGTCTTTAAATGTTAAAAATTATGTATCCAACTTTTCTCTGCCAGAACTGGTCTCATCGGTCGACATACCTTCATAGAAATACAAATGCTCAAACATTTTTAATTCCTCTGTCTTACGTATTATTTTTGTCTCTTGTGGGGGCTCGGGGATCAGTTTCAAGGTTCACAGAGCTGACATCTTTCTCTTGGACTCAAAAGCACTATTTATAGTCTTGGGCTTAATTAATGCTTTTAATGTTCTGAAATTTGGCACAAATGAACTACTTAATCTTGTTATAAACTAAAACAGAAGGCTTGTTAAAAAATTTGCAACAACATTTGTTTGAGAATTAAGATATACAAAAAAAATATTCATCCTGGAAAATTGATTCTTTTGCCAGTGTCTCATTCTTCATATTTAAAATCATCACATTTTTTTTTATTCATGAGTTTTATAGAACCAAAGATTCTCTATAACTTTACTAAAACTGTGACATTTGGCCTTGGTAATTTTTTGATGTTGCTACAGTTATCTGGCTAGTTAGTCTGACGGTATTTTCAAAAATGCTTTTTTTTTAAAGTTACTTTTTCTGAAATAGTTTGAATGATAATTAGAATTTTTATAAAAGTTTTATTTACCAATGTTGAAGTGCCCATGGAAGAAAACAAAATAATTGAACGGTTTAAATTGGTTAGCTATTTACTTATTGGTGAACATGAAACATTACAAGATGAAAAATTAAGCTAATGAACAATGAACAGTGGTTTAGAAAGTAAAATTCCCATTATTTTTGTTAATATTTTTAAGGTGTTTGTTGTTCCCGTGGCAACCAGTGGGTGCACCTGCCCTTAATATAAAGCAATGTTTTGTTTCTCGTAACTATGCCAACGTGTATGACTCTTTCACTAGAGTAGAAAAAGTTATTTTACTTCAGAGACCCCTTCTTTTTGTGAATAATAAACCTGGACTAGGCCTCACTCTGAAAAGAAGTATGTTTGCAGATGCATTTTACGCAAATGTTACCAGAATTTTTAATCTCCCTTGGCCATGCAAATAAATGGGTTAGTTTGTACTGAAATGACTTCTGCAGACATAGAAGTCTTGCTCAGCAAGAAAAAAAAGAGGCTGGCAATTGAGGTTTGAAGGTATTGCTCTGATTTGCGGGTAATTTTTGTACAACATGAAGTAAGGCTGAAAAGACTGTCTGTAAATTTAGTGCAGCTCAAAGCTACAATTGGTCACTTACTCTGTATTCTTGTGATGTGACCCAAGAAGTAGTTGTGTCTAGCAAAACCAAATGATTGTTGGTATAGAAATGAATGGGAGAAAGAGTCCTAGCCGATGGGGCAAGCAAGTCTGCTGCTGGAAGCAGTCAGCTGATCTTTTGTGACAATAAGGATGTGCAAACTTTCTCCTCTCTGCCATCTTCACCGATAAAGACACCAAAGCTTGTGATATGAACATACTGGTGGCATGCAGACCCCGTGATGTGATGAAGACGTACAATCATTGTGAATATGTTCTTGTCGTGGGTGACGATCATTTCAAATGCTTCATGGTTTTTTTCTGGTTTTCAGCCTCTTCATTGCAAGCCTACATTTACTGTGACATGTTTCTTATGCTCAGAACATGTTTACCAAACACTTATGTGTCTATGGTACCTCAGAGTAAGAACTTATGAATATATAATTATATATATACATGTATCTGCCATAGTTTTGTACAGTTGCACAATTTATCATGAAAGTCTTTTGCTGGTACCTTGTGTGTTTTATGTTTTTCTGATTACCGGTAAATAATTTGAAAAAAGTGTATGTAAGAATTTAAATTCTGTTTTAACTGCATACTTTGAAGAAGGTCTTTGTTAGGTTATCGTTGAATGGAATTGTGACTAAACAATTTCTTTTTATTGATCCTGCAAGAATGATTTTCTTCTCATGCAGTAGGCTTCCTGTGCAGTGTGATGATATGTTTGAAGGCAGTGTCTTTGCCTTATGATAATATGATAATGAAAGCATTTTAACTTGTGTGCAAGAATGTTGGCGGGTGCAGCAATATCCCTTTTTTATTTGTTTATGAGTAAGTGAGTGATGTGGTGCGCTTCTGTTATTCCTTTGGGGAAAAATGTGAATGAAATATTTGTGTGCATATCATGACCACAGAATAACCTTGTTCTTTCTCTGTCACAAGTACTTTTGAGACATTGTGAGTTCACAGTATTCAGACATAATATCTCCCTCAACTGAATAACAAAATGAACTTGAATTTTATCTAAACAATTAAAAGAACTGTGCTGTAGTTCTAACTTTTACGTATCATGTGGAGGGAGTACAGGATGAGGCCTTAGACATTCTAAACATCAAACACACACAAATTCTGAGTTAAGACCTTGTCATTTTGGTATTGTAATATTCATTCTGGCAGGCTTGCAAGATGAGGCTTCCTTCTCCCTCAAGTTCTGTACAAATCCTTTAGCTAACTTCTATTTGTTGATCATGTTGAACTTCTGGAGATTATCTCTGCCATGAAGGATTTTTAAAAATCTGTTGTCATGAGAAACCTCACACCTGCACAGTTTCTCTACTCTCTCAGGGACTCATCTGATTGTGGTCAAGTTTGATTCTAGGTTGTTGTTTTTTTCTTTTTTGTTTTTGGTAAGAGTTTTATGGCGCTCACAACTGAATAAGGTCATGCACAATTCAATTCTTGTGTAGTAGATCTATATTGATTTAATTTTTATATTTAGTTTTACTCATACAGTTTAAGTTTTTGTAAGTTGAATATGTTTTCTTTCTTTCTGTTATTGGTAGTGTTGTATTTGATTCTACCTTTAGGATGGTATCTAAGTCACTCAAGGAAGGAATAAGAACAGTGTGTAATTCTGGAAATTTGTGTGAATGTTTGACTTTGTTGTGAGGAATTTAATGCAGCCCCTCACTAAGATGAAAGTGTTCTGATCTTGTGTAATATCAAAGAACAGAAATTATGTTACTCGTAAAGCTATAGACCTGTGGCTGGTTAATTTCTTTATTTGCAAAACCGATTTGTATATTAGTTAGGGTTATTTCCAAGAACAAGTTATAAAGATAAGACTATGATATGTAAAAACTGAGTCTTTTGTGTTTTTGAGCCTTTACAACATTTGAAAGGGGAGCTCTGTTTGTAGTGGTATTTTTTACCACTTTTTTCATGTTGGGAGTGAAAATTTACCTTTTATTCATTCAGAAAATACATTGTTGTTATGTATGACAGTTGACAACCTGACTTATGTAAGAATTCATAGAACTCGGATAAATTCTCTTGTTGCATTCTTGAGACTGCCCTTCATGTATTTTCTGATGAAATGAGCACACCATTTGCAGGTTGCGTTAGAATATTTTTCATTTTGAGATCACTTTTTCATGACTAAAGTTACTGGTTTGTTTATTTGGTTTCTAATAAATGTCCACCAGCACAGGAAACATTTGCAAAAGTATGGACTACAATTTAAGCTCCTTTCTGATTAGAATAAGCTTACTGAATATCTGCTTGTTTAATGACTGTGGGAACTTTATTCAGTTTGATTTATGATTTTTGCTACCTGTCATATTTTAGTGATGGTATAGACACAACTGAGTTCCATCTGTCATTTGTAAAAGATGATTTGCAATTATATTATAAAAGAGATAAGAGCAGTATGAAGGATTTTGCATGGCCTCCTGGAGGTAATAATGATTAATTAGGGTACAAAAAAAGAGATGGTCACAAATTTGGTAAACGTAGTTCCCTTCCACCTGACTGTGTTCTGGAATGTTTGCTGCTGTTGCTGTGTGTCTTGTGTTTTTGTTCTCAATACCGGTAACAAAAAACTCGGTGCTTCGAGGAAAGTGATAATTTCTTGCCGAAGAGTGTAGAGATATTGTCCCCTCAATGCATCAACATTCATATATCTTAACAAATCAAGGAAGAGGTGTAAATCTCTTGTATGGTAAAGATCCTTAACTTGAAATAGTAGGGTCTATTCATAACACTTGTTCACCTTTTAAAAAGTTTAACACTATCTTTAGTAAATTCTCAGATGTATCAGCCTTTATGATTTGTGAATAGCTTCTTCAGAACGTGCTAGCTACTAAAGAACCTGTCAAATGTGATGTGTATTATATATACAATCCATTCTCAAAAGCTTGGTTTGGAAGCAATGGATTCAAACAAGGTTTTTGCTTTTCCTACTTAAATGATTTCTGTACTAGGTGTTTTTTTTCTAAAGTTTAAGGTGAGAAGACAATCAAATAGAACACTTGCACAAGAATCTATGAACTCTATTGCTGGAAGTGACTGGATCATCACACTAAACATACAGGTGATATGAATGCCTGTTCCTAATATAGTGTAAAGTTAATATAGTGTAAAGCGCATAGAGCCTGCTGTTGAGCGGGGATATGCGCTATACAAATGCTATAAATGCTATCTATTTCCTGATTTTCCTTCTATTAAAGATAGCTTTAGAAAGCATTAGGCCCCTATGTGTGCTGAAATACACCTAAAGATCCTGTAAGTTTTACATTCTTGTAAACAACATGGGAATTTCAGAACACACAGTAATAAAAGAAAACGAGAAGCTGATGCTGTACAGTATGATGGTCATGCAAACACACAATTATTAACTCCCCTAATCTAAGGGGAGTGTTATATCGCAATTACACATTGGATGCTTAGATTGTACTGATACTTGCAAGGATACTTTCCTTTTGAGAATGGCATATGTGTACACACGCACATGCACACACACGCACACACACACACATACACACACTGACACGCACACACTCACACACAAACACACACAATATACACACATAAAAACATTCTTGCACACACACACTCTTGTTCACAAATACTCGCACACACATTCATGAACACACACATGCAGGAAAACACTCACACACACACACTCACACAAATTCTCACATGCATACACACATTCATGAACACACGCACGCACATACGCACTCATATATACGCAAACAATTATGGAAATGATGCTTTTATGGCATTCATTACTTTTTAATTATTAACTGGAATTTTAAAATGTATTTTCTTGAATCATAATTTTGTTTGCGAAAGAGCTTCTGTCCACCACTGGATTCTTCTTAAACGAATGAGAAATTTCATTAGGTTTTAGTCATTCAGTAAAGAGAAACAATTTTCATTAGGCATATGGGCCGTATATTTTCAACTTACGAGTACACCTTTGGCTTTTATACTTTTTGCACCGGTGGAGTTTTACTGTGAGCTTGGTCAATGTCCGGTGAAGTGTGCAGCTCCTTCTTACTTGTCTGTTTATGACATGCAATACCCTCATTTTGCCACACCTATTAGCATTAAACATTTTCACTGTTCACTGAAGTCTTTTATTGATTTGTTCAGTGTTTCAGATACCCATGAAGTGGTAGGCCTGTTTCCTTCCCCTCTCTTTCAAGTTCTATAATGTACAGTTTTCATCTTACTTTTTGCTTTATATATGATATTTTGATACACAACCATTGTCTGCCACTATGTCAACTCAAGCTGTGGTGGGGGTATAAAGAAAACTGTGTTTTCTCTTCTTAGCACGTTGCTTCACTCATCCAAAATTATAAAGAGTTGAGCTGTAAAACTACAAAGATAACCTGATTGTAGTAGCTCCTCATGTGATGGAATCAGGCGTTTGTCAATTTTGGGGCATATTGAATTATTGGTATCATATTAAAGCTTGTTCCATTGTCTTGTTTCGATTAAAAAATTATCCTTCTATCTTCAAAGAAGTCGAGATATTTTGGATTGAAGGAGGAGGGGGTCACATAGTTTCAGAGGTAAAATGAAAGAGAAAATGGCCTCCAAAGTTTTGTGACTTCCAAAGCTTGAGAGTCCTTGGAAACTGTAAATTTACAATTTGTGTGCATTCAGTCAATGTTTTTCAGTAAAAGCCACTTGGCATATTGTTTTTCAATGAACATAAAAGTTGTTGAGTCAGAACTGTCAAATGGGAAGAAAAGTGCCATTTTCTTTGATTTCATTATTTTGACAAGCGCCTGATTTCACCACACTGCCTCACATATATATATATATATGTACGATTCATTTTACATACTGCTAGTAGTAAGGTTGGGCCCAAGTCACCTTGAAGGTGTTCAAGGTCTTGGTCTGATATGGGAATCTGAACCAAAGCTGACATGATGTATTTCGGCAAACGATTGGAAAACTGCTAGCAGTTGTTACTTAGTCCGTGACATATGCTTGTCAATCTTGTCAGAGGTCAAGGGTCAAGTCAGAATCTGTTCTGGTTTGTGCTTTTTTGTAGTTTTTTTTTTCTTTTCTGTCTGTAACAGCACTTTGAAACTGTTACTCTGAAACGGGAATAATTAAGTGTGTGGAGAGGAAGTGACACGTGCGTACATTTGAGATTGCAAATTTTAATTTGACACCGAACATTGGACTCAAAATTGACATGGACATGACCGTTGTTTCCCCCCATGTGTATATTGACACTGTTTTCCTTGCCTCCGCCAGTTCCTTCCTGATTGCCTGGAATATTAGAGAAAGTCAAGGCAGTGTTTAGTCCTCTACTCTAACTGAGAATCTTTGAGAACAGTACTCATTCTTGTAGCCATTGTGCAGGTCACATGGAATGTAGAAGTGAGCTTTCAACCTCTCCTTAGAAATTAGTTCTAAGAAAATAAACAGTATGGTGTTTTCTAATTCTCAACTAGAGTATTTGTCCTTTTCAGTCCCTCTTTAGATTTCATCACTCTCAGAAAAAGACAGGACTGGACCTTTTCAAGAATTTTTCATAGCATACTGGATTGGGTAAAAAAACAACAACCGTAGGCCCTACGTAGTATTTTGGAAGCTGTGACCTATGTAAGACCAGTAGTCAAACTAGTATCTTTAAAGTATTTGTTTGTGCATTGTCTGAAGAGTGATTTGAGTGAGAACATTAGTATGTAAGTTTGCATTTTCCAACTCATTTGTTTTGTCACTATCTCAGTTTTCCGTGTCCTACAAGAAATGAAAGTGTGTTTTTTTTTGTTGTTTCAAACATTTCTTCGTTAGCCTTATTGTTTTTTTGAGAAAGTTGTATTGCCTTAACATGTTTCTTTTACTTTGTCGGTATATGTTGCCTGTTGAACAGAATGGAATAATTTGTTTTTGTGCATTGACATGCTTGCTAGACTGCTTTTAATCCTTGCACATTATAGTGCATTTATACTTGAACGGTTGTCATTACATGTAGGCCTATGTAGGGCTTCTTTTTGTGGACATGTGAATAAAGTTTTGTTTGTCCTTGAACGTATAGTCGTATATGTTTCAGACAAACCAGAAGCACAGATAGACAAAGTAACATTTTGAGCGAGTTCTGAGTACCAGGAAGTTTTTGTGTTGAATTAGGAATTTTTTTTTCTTTCTTTTTTTGTTTTTTGTGTTATAGATTTCCATGTCTCTTTACTGCCATTTTGTAGAGTTGCATCTCATTGTCAGTTATGCTGTCTCAGTTATGTAAAGGAAAGAGCAGTAAGTAAAACAGAGAAAAAAAATGAACAGATAAGTGACTATTTGTCAGATGAGGAGGTTTGGACCTAGAAGCCTGACTCTCACATCCATAAATTTGTCTCTCTCTCCTCTCCCTCCCCCCCAAAAAATTTTAAAAAATACTTAAATTTTTTTATATTTTACAACTATTTTAAAAGTGAACCTGAAGAAATGTGTTATATTAGCAGTTTCCTGACACAATGAACAAGGATGTATGAACAAAGTGAATGTGGGTTCAGTTCAGATACTCACTTTTGTAGGAAAGGAGTGTTTCAGATGGTTTGAAGCAATCACATCTTCCTTTTATGGAGCATCAACGAATAGAAACTGTAGCAGTGCCATGTGCCGAGTGAGCGCACTCATTTCTTCTTTATCGTGCTACATCAGGTACTGTCATGCCATTGAATATTTTTGTGTACAGAGGATCTTTATAAATCATTTTCTTGCTTGTTATTTCATGGTGCTACCCACAAGATTAATTTGGGAGGTCCTTCATCTGAAGTTAGTGAAGTGGTTTTAAGAGTTTTGCAGATAGGAACTTAAGTACAGTGTAACCTCTGTGTAACAACCTTTGATATAACGACATCCTATGTATAGCGACATGATGTCCAGGTCCCGATTTGTATCCGAACAAAAGTGATGTGTGGAAGGTTGCTGTTATTTTTTCTAAAAAGATTAACGTTAAAGCGAAGAACCCTTTTATTTCCACTTTTGTGATGGATAAGGTCTTAAAATATTTTTTTGCAATTCGGACAGAGTCCCTTGGAAGTGGAAGGAACAGTCTAATGTACTTCGTTGATGCTTATTTTTGCTTTTCACAACACAAAAACGAAAAGGAATGTGAACTGAATAATGTCAGATTGCAATTTGCTTTGCTGTTATTATATGTTGTCTTTATCTTAGTCGATATTGGTCTTGTGGAAGAAAAGGGTTAATTTGGAGCTCTCTTATCATAAATAAACTTAGCCTACTATGTCGAAAAGTGTGTAAAAGTCACACCATGCCATACTATATTTTAGATGACAAGCTGTTGGATCCTGTGTATATCTCTTGCGTTTAATTTAGTGCACCCAGAAGTGTTGGACTTAAGTAAGTGGATATTGCTGATGTCTCCTTTAGCTCTTAATGGTGCCATTGTGCTGTTTATGCTGTGTTTCTGTTATTTGTATTTTGCTTCTGTGTCACTTTTATGTCATCAGTTGATGAGCTACTTTATTGGCTCTGTTTGGTAAAGATTTTGTCACTCCATTGTTTTGTTGTTTTTTGTTTGTTTGTTTGTTTGTTTGTTTGTTTGTTTTTGTTTCTGTGTTGTTTGCATTCTTTCACCATTTGTTGCAGCTATCTCTGCTTTCTGTTCTTTCAGTTATTGTGACAAATAAAATAAATTACATATTTATTGGTCTCGGTGGAGAAATTTGGGTTATAATGGCAAACATATAATTGATAAATTACATAATTATAAATTCATACGTAAATACATACATAAATACACACATTAATACATGCATAAATATATAATTATAAATACATACATGTGGCGTTGATATATTAGTGGGTACGCGTCTCGACTTGTAATTGTGAGACGCCAGTTCGAGGGTTCGAGCCTCAGGCCCGATGTTGTGTCCTTGGGAAAGGCACTTTACCCGAATTTTCCTCACTTCACCCAGGTGGGAATGGGTGCTTGGCCGTAGATAGCGAAAGATCAGTATGTCAGTGTTTTAACGTCTTTAAAATGGCAACTTGCACTGTATGCTTCTCAAGAAGTTTAGATTGTTTCCAGAAAATCTAGATGGTCTGCTGAGGTAATAATAGATTGTAAAGTTTACAGAGCTTGTAGCTTACTGGGAATTTGTGCTATACAAATACTATCTATTATTATTTTTATTATTATAATTACATTAACACCTAAGTCTTAAAAAATACACAATATTACACCAATACAAGACAATTTCACTAACATGCCAATTTTGGTCGCCACTGTGCAGCATTCTGGTTTTTTTAGCTAAGGTCGTTGTTGTGTCTTCCTCGAGGACAACCTCAGTGACCACCCATCTAAATACATGTCACCTCCACTTGCTTGACATTACTTTAGAGTCTGAACTGACAACTTACTGAGCTTCTGGAACCCTGTAATTGTATGGTGAAGTGAGTTGTTAGTGACTGTCTGTTGCAGTTTGCTCCTTCAATTTTTTTTTCATGGGTGATTTTCAAGTGCTCTGGTGGGGTTTGCTTCTCCTTTCTTATTATCAAACATCTGTTGTCTTTATCTCTGCTCTTTCTTTTATCTATATGTTACTCTTCAATAACACCTCCGATCTTCGGCACCTATATGACTTATTTGTGTTGCAAGTGCTGTAAAACTCTTAATTAAAACAGAAAAATATATTTTGCATGTTACTATGATCCTTATCCTTTCTTAGTAAAATGTAGCCTTTATTGCATTCACTGACTATAAAGTATCTGAACTCCACTAAAAGTAATAATATCAAAATGACTTGCACATACCTCAGTTCAGCACTACCATGTATGTATTGACTGCAAATCAAATTTAAGGACTCTACTCTCACAGTTAATTGATTGATTTTACTCTCCGCAGTTTCAGTGGGTGGTTGGCAGATGCTCTGATGCGGTTGGTTGCTTCTTTCCTATCAAACTTCTATTAACCGTAACTCTTTCTTCTTTTCTGTATGCATTACTGCCTAGTAGCACCTCTAATCTTTGACACTTATAATATTACTTATTTGTTTGGCAAATGCTGGAAAAAACTCTTACTAAAACTAAGTCAAAAGAACTTTTACTTTCAGGAGATGTGTGGCGGCATTTGCTAGAGAAAGATGTTCCTTCAATGTATCATGATTGTCATTTTATATTTATTATCATTACTACATTCTTCTTTTCCTCCTTTTTCTCCTCCTCCTCATCCTTATCTTATTCCCATCCCACTCCTTATTTTTGTTCTTAATCTCGCTATTGTCATCTTTATTATTATTATTTGCTTTAATATTTTTTTTTCTCTACTTCTTAGTGTTATTATAATCATTATTATTATTATTATTATTATTATTATTATTATTATTATTATTATTATTATTTTTATCTTTGCTGTTGTTGACATTAACTACTCTAGAATTACAAAGTTTTACCTGCTCAGTAGGCTACCTAGTTTGAGAAATTTGAAGTTAAAAATGTTTTCACAACATGTCAAGCTTTTTCAAATGCGATTCTTTGAATATCTTGATAAAAACTCCGAAAAATCTTACAATTTTGAAGCATCAAATAGGAGAAAAAAAATGTCAGATAGAACTTTGTAATTCTAATGGAGTGGTTAGTCTTTATCATCATGATTATTGTTTTTGTTATTTTTGTGGCTATTTTGTGGTTGTTATTATTTTCATTATGTTACTGGTTTTATTATTATTTGGCCTATTATTATTATTATTATTATTATTATTATTATTATTATTATTATTATTATTATTATTAAAGTAATAATTCTTCTTTCTCTTCTTATCAGCATTATCTGTATGCTTTTATTAGATTAAATATATTATTGAATTGACTGTTATTATTTATTGTTGTTTCTGGTGTTTGTGATGGTTTTGTCTGTTTGGTGTCTATATAGGCCTATAGAAGATTTTTGTTGATCTGTGTACGTTTGTGTCACAACATGATATGGAATCAGGCTCTCGTCAATTTTTGGGCATGTAGAGTTATTGGTGTCATCTTAAAGCCTGTTCACTTGTCTTGCTTTGGAGGAAAAAAAATATCCATTTATCTAGAATAGAAGTCAAGATAATATTTGCGGATGAAAGAGGTGTAGTCACCTGGTTTCAGAGGTAAAATATGAGAGAATATGGCCACCAAAGATGAGTTAATTCCTTAGATGGAGAGTCTGTGGAAACTGAAAAATTTATATTTTTTGTGCCTTTAATCAACATTTTTCTGAAAAATTAATACAGAAATGTGTTTTTTAATGGGCATGAAAGGTGTTAAGCCAAAAGGCGAAAATTCAATAAAAATTCACAAACCTGCGGAAAAATGCCAGTTTCTTCAGTTTAATTATTATGACAAGCGCCTAATTTCACCCCGATGCCTCACATTTTTTATAAAATGTTATAAGGCCAAGGTATACAACGCAACCACGTGTATACGCCTACCTTCATCACTTTTATGATTTACTATATGTGTGGCAGTATGGTGAAATCAGGCGCTTGTCAAAATTGTGAAATTGAAGAAACTGACATTTGTCCTCCAGTTGGACATTTTTATTGAATTTTTTTTTGCTCAACGCCTTATATGTCCATTTGGAAATGCACTTCTCTGTGGATTTTATTGCAAAACATTGATCAAAGGCACGAAAGATGTAAATTTGCAGTTTCCAAGGACTCTCAAGCTTTGCAAGTCACCAAACTGTGGTGGTCATTTTGTAAGTTTTACCAGGCAACCACTACCTTTATCCAACAGCAAGTATCTCGACTTCTGTAAGTTAGATGGGTATTTTTTCATCGAAAGCAGGAAAAATGAGCACGCTTTACGATGATACCAATAACTCCATAGGCCCAAAAACTGACGAGTGCCCGATTCCATCATGTCATGACATGGTTTTAAATTGTTTTTGTTGTAGATAGACGATGTTCAAGATAATGGGAACGAGTGATATTCTGATTTGAGTTGTTTCATCTGCAGGGTGTATGTCCTTTGATCAAAGTGAGGTTAAAAACCTTCAGTTGTATTTATACATGTAGAATGTTCGGTTGTCAATCACCAGAAAAGCATTGTTATCGGAGGGAGAGTTGATGGAGAGAGCTAGAGAGAGAGAGAGAGAGAGAGAGAGAGAGAGAGACAGACAGAGAGACAGAGAGAGAGAGAGAGAGAGAGAGAGAGAGAGAGAGAGAGAGAGAGAGAGAGAGAGAGAGAGAGCACTGTAGGCCTAGTAATGCAATGGGAACATTTCAGGGGATCCCATTCCCATGACACTTCTCAGGAAAAATCAGAAAACATAATGTCTTGGTAAAGTTTGCTTCTTCATAAACGCATTAAAAAACGTTTACGAGCAAGTGTTTTATGTCATGTGTGTTCATGCGAGTGCATGCCTTAACTTGTGCTGAACTTACAGGCATTGATAACAATGTTTGCACAATTATTTTATCTTGGAAAGCAAATAAAAAATATGAAGCCATCAAGCTGTCCATTTTACATGTAGCCTAGTAGGCTATACAGGTATGCTTGTATGGTGCTATCAATATATTTTTTTTATGTCATTATTATTGTGATTGTTCTAATTATAATTATCATCTTCATCATCCTCATCATGATTGTTATTATTTTTATTATTATTATTATTGTTTTATCATCATTGATTTTCATTAATATTTGTATTATTATTTATGTTGATTAATACTATTCTTGCCCTTACTTGATTTTTCATAGATTATAAATGCAAAGGCATCATGGCTCTGTCTGAGGTTAATCGGTTTTCTGGGATTGTAACTGCCAGAAGATATTTGGTGTAATCATGTTGATTTATAATTTGTTCACTTTCATATATTATGTGCTAAGATGTTGGCCGGGTGCACGAGTATAATATATATATATTATGGAGACTGATGATGAATGTTCTTTTTCGCTGATTGTTATAATGTAACATGTAGCCTCCACACAATACCTTCACGTTCATAACAATGTTGGCCCGAGCCATATTTCTCCATTTTGAGAAAACCTCCCCAAAACCCCCTAGCAAACTGCGCTGTTCATGAATATTTTGCCCCATCGTGGTTCGGTCTCCAAACTTGGGTGGTCTTATATGATTCTCGAATAATGTTTGTGCTTCTCTCAGGAATTGAAAGGAGCAACGGGGTGTTGTTGTCATCACAGGAGCCATGCATCGCCTTTAAAATTTTGATTGTCTGGAGCAAATTATGTGTGATGACTGGAATGGTATGCCATATTTCTTGTCATGTAATGAGTTTTAATTCTCTTTTATTGTACCCAAAATTCAATGAAAGGGAATTATAAATTTGACAATAGGCCCTAAGGTACAGTTGAGCTCATTCACATTTTCAGGTAAAAAAAAAAAATCCACACACAAAAAAAACAACCAACCTGGTAAATTGAGGAAGAGTTTTTGAGTACCGTACATTATAGTATTCTGTCTCTGATATAGTATAAATTATATCGCGCTATTTAAGCCAAATTTTGATCGGCTGCATGTCTTGGGTTTGATGAAAGCGCATGTCAATATTGTGATGCGAGAGATTGTGTGTGTGTGTGTGTTTGTGTGTGTGTGTGTGTGTGTGTGTGTGTGTGTGTGTGTGTGTGTGTGTGTGAGAGAGAGAGAGAGAGAGAGAGAGAGAGAGAGAGAGAGAGAGAGAGAG
The DNA here is from genome assembly GCF_000002075.1 of Aplysia californica. Classification (NCBI taxonomy): domain Eukaryota; kingdom Metazoa; phylum Mollusca; class Gastropoda; order Aplysiida; family Aplysiidae; genus Aplysia; species Aplysia californica. Next base: position 974,936 of record NW_004797328.1, on the reverse strand, counting down.
AGAGAGACAGAGAGACAGAGAGAGAGAGAGAGAGAGAGAGAGAGAGAGAGAGAGAGAAAGAGAGAGAGAGAGAGAGAGAGAGCAAACAGTGTCATTCAGTGTGAAGTGGACAGGCAGCTCGGCACAAACGTCTCAACATAGATCTAGCTGGTGTCGTCTGTGTCCTACAGATGATTTAAATCTTCACGGTTCTGTCAGGCCCGGTACGAGCCGCCCTGGGCGGTCCATTCCTGCGATATTCTCACATCATGGTACTTGTACATTATGCTCCTTGCAATAAAACTGTGTTACCGATGACATGGAAATACCTTGTTTCGACTTTCTCAGTTTTGTTTACCCTGAGATTGTTTTTGTTTTTGTTTTTGTTTGTTTGTTTGATTTGTGTGCGAAATAATATTAATTTAGTCTAGCATGCACACAACAAAAAGGTCCCGAAGTTTTTCTTACTTGTATCTTCTTTGTACAAAAACCTAAAACACCTCCATTGCGAAATTCGTACATAACGAATAGTTTTTAGCGTCCCACTTATTTGATTATGGATCTCATTGGTTGTGTTTGTCTTATTCTCATTTTCATCCTGATTTCCCTTCCCCGCTCTTCTCTTCTGTTCTCTTCCACCTCCTCTCCTTTTCCTCTTCATTTTTATTTAACTTCATTTCGTTTATCTTTCTCTTCTCTTTTTTTTAACGTTTTATCGTTTGTCCCATCCTCTCCCTTCTCTTCGCCCCCCCCTTCCTTAACTCCTCCTCCCCTCTAGGCTAGTTCGTTGTCCTTTCCCTGTGGATCTCAGCTGCCCTTCTCAATCAATTATTATTAGGGAGGGCTCTGTGGGTTTTAATTCTTCATCGTGGCGAGTGGCCCAGCTGTTAGGCTCACAACCAAGAGGTCTTCTGCTCGAACTCTGTCACGGGCCCGACGTTGTGTTTAAGGGAAAGGCACTTCGAGTTTTTCTCAAATCACCCAGGTGGGACCAAGTAGGCATACCCAGCAACAATAATAGTGAAAGTTCTTGAGCGCTTAATCGGCTGCTTGCACTGTATTATTCACGAGAAGCCTAGAATTTGTCTGAGTAACAATAGATTGTAAAATGCGTAGAGTATGCTGTTGAGCAGGGACATGCGCAATTAAATGCACGTCGTGTATTTAGGCCTATTATTTAGATTTAGATCTATTTGTGTGGCAGCGTGGTGGAATCAGGCGCCCGTCAAAATAATGAAGCCCCCCCCCCAAAAAAAAAACAAAAAAAACACACACCAAAAAAACAAAACAAAAAACAACAACAACAAACAAACTAGGGCAATACTGACTGAAGTGTCGTTAGGCCATTGCCAAAGGGCGAATATTAACATGTTCTTATGCACATTAGAATTGTAAATGAGCTGATTTATCAATGTCATGCTCATACTGTGCCGGAACAGCATAGGTGGGACTGCGCTTTTTTCCCCTCATCCTTACTAATGCTATCATCATTTTTTTCTACTTCTTTTGTTTTGGTTACTCTCTTGTGAACAGCTATTTCCGAGGTGCCTTGATGATCGAAGCAGACTTGTGTTGTTGAGGCTAGAGAGGTGAGCAGAGTAAGCCTGATTCTCTGTTTGGACTTCTCTGTTGACATCCACCCCTTGGCGCTCATATGACTTTATGCAATTGCGAGCGCCGTAAAACTTTACTAAAATAATTTAAGAAAATAAAAAATAATCTTAAAATCCACAATCAAATTTGAGAAAAATGTTTCGTTTCCATGGATAAGGCGGCCTTGTTGGATTTTGTTGACATGACTTACGTAATGAATACCGCACTTTTTTTGGACATTGAAATTGATTTTTTGTTTTGTTTTGCATACGTATAATAGGAAAGAAGGAGCAAACCACACCAGAGCAACCGCCAACCACCGACTTTTATACTTGTAAAGACAGAACATCAGAAGAGCCGTCGCAGTGACAGTGGTAGCACGAACAGACAATGGCTATTGCTTTCCTGATATCTATTTCCTTTTGTTTTTAGTCAAGGAAAAAAACAACAAACTCGGGAGTGCAGTGAAACTTTTTATCGATTTTATTATACATTTCCGGAACTAACGGGAGACAGTTTCAACCAAAGAAGAGTACAAAAACAAGGTGGAATAGATTAGCATAGATCTACTATTTTTATGAACAACAACAACAACAACAAAACAACAACAACAACAACAATAACAACAAAAACAACAGCAACAACAACAAAATCTACGATCCTTGTAAATTCTGATACATGTACATAATGTAGCAGTTTTTTGCCTAAACTAATGTCTCGTAGATTCTGCCCCCACCTCTCTCTCTCTCTCTCTCTCTCTCTCTCTCTCTCTCTGTGTCTCTCCCCTTTCTTTCTCTGGGTCAAGGTCTGTCTAATTGTCTGTCTGCCAGTCTCTGTGTACCATAATTATTATGAATACGTCTTTTATACCTGCCGAATTCTATTTTTAAAAATGAGGTAAAAAAGTATACCCGTCCCCCTTTTTCTCCACCTTTCCCGTATTATTCACGCGACGCACAGCCAGGATGGGGCATAACAAAGGAGAAGTAATGCTGTACACGATTTTCACAGATGGAAATCAATCTTAATCCAACAATCAACAGTTATCAAGGTAATTTAAGAAACCCTAAAATTGTTTCAAGCCTAACTAGATGTCGGTTTCATACATGCTGTGTCCCCTTCAACTTGTCAGAAATTCACCTCGTTATTTATTATGTCTCCTAGATCTAGCTCTTAACGGTGCCATTGTGTTGATTACGTTTTGTTTCTGTTAATCTTATTTCGTTGCTGTGCAACTTTTATGCTCTCAGTTGGTTGTCTAAAATACTGGCCCTGTTATGTTCCAAATTTAATCTTTATATTGTTTCTATCTTTGTTTTTGTGTTGTAAGCATTCTGTTAATATGCTGGAGCTATCTCTGTATTCTGTCCTTTCCATGAGTGAGACAAATAAATACAGATAAAATGAATTACATTTTTATTGATCACTTGTGGAAATTTGGGAGACAATGTCAAACATACATACATAGACACATACTTTTAAATAAAAAAGAAATACCCACATAAATACATAGTAATCTGTAAAAATGAGCCGACTTTGGAGTCAAAGTACACCCCCGTGTTATACACGAGATATTGTTATGCTCGCGCGCGCGCGCGCACACACACACACACACAAACACACACACACGCACACACACACAAACCCACACACGCATACACGCATATATATACACACCATAAAGCGCATACATACACAAATGAGCGTGCGAGCGCGCGTGCACACACACACACACACACACACACTCTCTCTCTCTCTCACACAAAACCACACACTCATGCACGCGTGCACGCTCAGCGCTGCCAGCACGCTAAACACAAACAGTAAAGAAACAAAAACGTGTTTCATATTAAATCATTATTAAGAATTTTACTTGGCGTGGAGGCCGCAAAATCTGGACTGTCAGCGAGAATTCGCAATGTTTAGCTGAGACAAAGAGGAGGGTGGGGACTGGGGGGGGGGGGAGTGTTTTCTACTGACCTGTTTCACAAACTTGTTCCTAGACAAAATGCACTTGTCAGCAAGTAGTTGCAAGTAAACATTGTGTTATTTCACTTCCCTGCGTAGATTCTCAAACTACGTCGTTCAAAACAAGATGCTGTAAAATTAATCTTATCTTTAAACAAATTTCCTTCACGACTTTGTTGATAATTATTATGCACTCTTGTTTACTGGGCGACAATTTTCAGTTCTCCTCGTGAACCCGGAGATGTTTCGACTTCTTGCTTGTTATGCTAGAAAATAGACCCCCTTTCTTTTCGCAGAAAGTGCAACGTTAAAATCACAGTCTGCAAATCTAATTTCTTACTACACTCCAGGGGGGCAAGATTACCCAGTCTCTGCCTCTGGCGCAAACGTCCTGTTTCTTTTACCTTTGTTTTCTCCCAACCTCCCCTCCCTCTCTCCCTCCTCCCATCTCCTCCTCCCTTTCCTCTTCCTTCTCCTCCTCCTCCATTTCCCTTGAAGATTGTCTATGTAGTGTGTTGCATCATTTATTACTTGAAAAGTTTTGCAAAGTGCTGTTTCATCTGTTTATTCAGCACGTTATTTCAGCAATTTTGTTTTAGTCCCTCGCTCGTCCTACTTTATAAATGGCTGCCATCTGTAGATCTAGTAGCCTGTCCTACAACAACGTCTCCGAACGAGTGCTGTGACTTTGCACCGTGCGCTGTCATCAAACCACCAGTCCCGTGAGACACTGTGGCAGGGTGAGTGACTTAGTACATTATCTACCATTAACCCTAGACTTGTTGGAGGTCTTCTTCTTCTTCTTCTTCTTCTTCTTCTTCTTCTTCTTCTTCTTCTTCTTC
>NW_004797328.1:969781-970452 GCF_000002075.1 Aplysia californica | reverse complement strand
ACACACACACACACACACACACACACACACAGACACGCACAGGCGCACGAGCGCACGCGCAAATACACACATGCGCACATGCATACTCAGACACGCACACTGCAGAATTATTAAATTTTGATGTTGTTCAAGTCACTGGGTCAGACAAACTGTCAAAACGTAACAATAACAGGTCAAATAGTATCCCTACTCCATTGTACCCTACACTACACTGCTAGCCAAATTAAATGAAAACAAACAAGTAAAGAAACGAACAGCAAACGAGTGATCAAAACCAAAAGAAAGCTGCATTTGACACGATAATATTATTATTACACCCAAACATCTATGATTATACCTCATTTGCGCACAGAGACAAGTTTCCGGTGAACATTAAGACTGTAACCCAAGGCGCACTGAAAGCGGATTCTGTTTATTGACGTCATAATAGTTGTACGACTTCTAGAGAGACATTCATTGGCTGATGTCGCTCCGAATAATTACAGCACTACACGATACAGAAACGGCGTCCTGTTGTTCGTAATAACATGCTATCTAATACATGTATATAAAGTTATGAAAATACTATGCTGTGGGTTGTGTTCCTTCAGTGCATCCACACCGCACAATGTGCTGGTTCTAGTTGTAATTTTCATATGTACGTGTGTGTGTGTGTGTGTGTGTGTGTGTGT
>NW_004797328.1:963428-969656 GCF_000002075.1 Aplysia californica | reverse complement strand
TCTATCTATCTATCTATCTATCTATCTATCTATCTATCTATCTATCTATCTATCTGCACAAGTACAAGTGTACATTATTACAGGTTACATGTCGACTGTTCAGTTCAAGTTCAAGAAACTCGTACGGAACATTTTTCTACACTCAATTTAAAAAAAATTGCTTTCTGGTGACCGCAGATCTTTCTCAGTCACCAAAATCTATTCGATGTGAGAATTGTACTGTAAATAACACATTTAGGGTCGACTTTAGAAAAAAAATGGGACGGGGATTTTTGAAATGAACTGTCGATGTAGCCAATACAATCATAGGTCTACACGTACGACAGTCACAAAGTTGTCTCGACATTTCGCTGCCTCAGAATTACAAAGTTGTACCTAGTTTTGAGAAATCTGACGTCAAATATTTTGAGTTTCACAACATGTCAAGCTTTTTCGAATGCAATTCTTTTGAATGTCTTGATGACGACTCCGAATAATCTTACGATTTTGATAGAGCAGCAAGAACCTAATTTGGTTTCTGACCTCATGGTCATGATAACTCAAAAAGGCCAAAAATGACAGATATAACTTTGCAATTATTCTGAGGGAGCGATTTGTTGCTGTGTCTTTCGTTCAACTCTTTTCTAGGTACGGGATTTAAAGAAAAAAAAACTTTCTAAAGGTCTCTGACGTATTTAAAACCCCAGTATAGATCTACAGCGATGAGCTTCCCTACGGGGTGCCCACTACGGCTGGGTCGGGCCTATCGCCCGACTCGATCGCCTGAAACTGAAAACAAACACGTTTGTTTTTGAGGCGATCGAGCCGGGCGATCGGCCCGATCGGCCAATCTGAACTGTAGCGGGCACCCCGTACAAGACACCCATGTCTTGTTTGAACAGCGAGGGTTCCCATAGAGCCAAACCCTCAAGGTACCCCACATACTCACCGACTATTAAAAGTTCCTAATTACTGACTTCTTAAGGTCAAGGGCCAAATCAATTGCCCAGATATTTTGCCGCTTGTCTGCATGAATGAGCATCCTGCCTAGTTCCTTGATTGTCCACTTTTGACTTCGAAATAATTTGAGGACGTTTTGAATGTGGCTCTCCTTCCAGATTCGTTCATCCCAGAGCACCGGTTTACTAATTATATATCCCCCCCCCCTCCTCAAGGGGCGGCTCGTGGGTCTAAAAAGTGGGCGTGCACAATTAGGTTAAAGCAGGTTGAAGATAGTCAAGGGCAAGTAAATTGGATGTTTTCTTCATTCTACCTGTTTTGAGAAAATCTATTTGAAGAAGAAGGTTTCCTTTCGTTCTTTTGCTGGAGTGTCCATTATTCTATTGACGAAGTTGGGCATGCTGTCAATGATGTCCTTGGGGATCGACATAAATGTCAGTGCGATTTCTGGTATTTTGCATACTTCTCTAAATGTTGTCTCGAATTTGTAGTCCTTCAAAGTTGAATAAAGGCCCTGGATCATACGACACTGAGAAGATTTACATTTGTGATTGCAATGTAATACGTTTAATTCAATTAGTAATTTAATTTAAAGCGAAACAGTACTACATGTATTTCTGTAAACGATCCTAAAAGAACTGTTGGAAACGACTTTTGATAGTCCTGGTATGTGGAGGAATCGCAGATTGAGAGTGCGTTGATTTTATTTTCAAGAAACTGTCACAATTTGTGTAACTATTATGTCACAGGCCTGCTTTGCAGCAATTTCGTTGGTGTTGTAGTGCTTGCTTCTCTTGGAAGCGTGTTTTTCTCTGGTCTGTCTTGTTGACGGAACATGTATACTGTTTGTAATTTCATCGACAGCTACTTTAAACGTGTCTAGAGCTTGTTAGGCTGCTATGGGTTTCTGGGTGAGAGGATCCCATAAACAGCATCAACGCGCGTGTACACTTTGTTGAAAAAGTGCAAAAAGAAGAGACAATTTTTCGCTCTTTAATACATTCAGGATACCATCGTGGATGGAATTATCGTCCCAGTGCTCAGACTGAATTTCTTCAAGACAGAGCTGGATCTCTCCTTTCAAAATGAAGACTGTGCTAATTTGCCAAGACTGTAAATTCCACCTTGTTTCAGGCGGCCATGGAATATTCCGGTGACAAACGCAGATGCATTTTGTAGAGTGGGCAAAAAATGTCGAAGAGCCCGCTTAGCGTTAGCGAAAAATACCTCTCTGTTCCCCGACAAATCACCCTTTTCTTGACCGCGAAGGGCGAGTTCGTGAGTTTCACAGGTCAAAATACTCTAGATAACCTTACACAATACGTGCCTGTTCTTTCTCACCAGTTCGTTATTGTGAGACGTTGCAATGCGATGACCTACGACTAGCTGCTATGTCTACTTGTCTGAAAGTTTGATACTTAGCGGCATTTTTTGGTTGCGTTCTTGATTACTTTTAACTTTAATGCGTTGGTTCACATGTGTAAAGTTACCTGGCGGTCCGATGAGTCGGGTCTGTCAGGGTGCCCCCGTTCAAGATAAGTGTTGCCTCGTCGTGGTCCTGAGTTCGACTGAATACCTCAGTGAGTGTCTCAGACGATGTCTGCCTATTTCGCGCCGGACCCTTGACGTCATCCAAGGGCGTGCCACTCCCCTAATTATCTTGTCCTTACAGTAAAGATAAGAGTCATATCCCTTGACATCACAACATGGACAAGATCAGTAAAACCTGTCTTAGACTACTTGGGGTCCTCAGTTCCAAAAAGCAGACAGGAGAAACTGTAGGCCTAATCTAGGTTTACAATGAGTATACATGTAATTTGCTAACGCTGACTGTAAGCCACTCCATTTTTTATTCATAGTATTATTTTGATATTTTTGGGTTAATGAGGACTTAATTCATTCACTCTCTTCTTGTTATTTTGTTTGGTGAACTGAATTTATTTCCAATCAACTTCATTCATCCTGCATTGGAATACACACTCGAGTAATAAAACTTTCACCACTACACCATTCCAACTTCTAACACAATGACTATGACCTAATTACGTCATGTTGACCTCGCTCAAGTTCAGGGTTACAGAGATGGGGCTAGAGATATAAATAGCAAGACAGTGGACCAAACGCACATCGCTGGGAGCACTCCGGTGGATTGCTCCAAAGCTATCATAATACGGGCATTGAATTGTGTAGGCTATCGTGAACGGTTCTGAGATCGCGATATTTTTAGACTTCCTTTATGGGCTTTGTTCGGTGGTGCTCATCGAGATTGTGAACTAAGAAACTCGGTCAAAACGTCATCGTTGTTTGGGTCGTCCCATAGAGCATTTTACGAGATAAATTACACCACTGAACAAACTATTTTTTACATGGGTGAAGCATAAGAACTTGATATGGTATAGCAGATGTTGTAGAGTTGTTGTAGATGTTGCAATGAACGAATAGGCTCTGGCGAGGAACTTGTACGGAAAACTGATTGGATGGTTGATGGTAAAGGTTCTTTTGTTGTCACTTTGTGGGTGTTGTGCGCTAAAATTTTTGGGCGGCAGTGCACGACCGTGCTCCCCTGCCTCCCCTTAAATAGCACAGAGTTTGCTGGGAGTTTCTGCAAGATTATTTCCTTTTACTAGCAAAACTCTAAAAACTTTTTCCTTTCACTTTTTCTCAGTGAAGAGCGTCGCTATGTTTCATGGAACATTCTTTGGGTGGCGTGCACCACGTTTGCTAACAGAGTTATGACGGTATAATTAAAAAAAATTTTTTTTTTTAGTTGTGACCATTTTCACTTTACCTTTGAGACACCTCTCGCGCAAGTATGATTTTGGGTACTAAAAAAAACAAAGAAAAGCTTCCCTTTGTCCTGTTCATTTTTTTACTTGCCATTGAAAGCAAGGGGCACAGTGGCATCGGTATCCTTGTCGTTGGGCTACAGGACCCGTAATTGTGAGATTGTGGGTTCAGTTGTCTAATGTTGTGTCCATGGGAAATACGTTTTACACAAATATTTCTATTTGTGAGGCATCTTGGTGAAATCAGGCACTCGTGAAAATAACGGAATTAAAGAAAAGGCATTCTTTGGCCTCTGGGCAATTTTATTTCTTCTAATTTTAATTTTTTTGATGCAACACCTTTTATATCCATTTAAAAACACATTTTCGTGTGGATTTTACTGAAAAACATTGATTAAAGTAACAGAAAAATAAATTTTCAGTTTCCAAGGACTCTCAGGCTATGGTAGCCATTTTCTCACTAATTTTACCTCTGGAACCAGGCGACCCTGATCTCCTTCAATTGCAAATATTTCGATTTCTATTCAAGATAGATTAATAGTTTTTAACCAAAAGGAAGACAAACGAACAGGCTTTAAGGTGATACCAATAACCCCTTACGCCCAAACATTGTCAAGCGCCTGGTTCCTCCTCGTCGTGGAACATTTGTCTATTGAAGATGGAAGTATCATTTGGAGGTCCCGCCGCGTAAATACCTTAACAGTGTTGCAAAGGGTGTTAATCTCATGCAATTTTGATTTCATTCCACTGCAAGGGTTATATCAACTTAGAAAAGACGTATAAAAATCTTGGCAGCCAAAGAAACTCGCTTTAAAAATTCAGAGAGGTTCTTCAATAATTCAGCTATCATATGGAGTGACTTCCTCTGATACTTACTTAAATGCAGTTCGTTGTTTTAATCATGTTTAGTGTGCCTGGTTGCGTTGGCGACTTTAGTCTCTAGCGGTAGTGAGAGCATACTACGGCCTGGCGACGGTACTATGAGCAAAGTGTAAGTATTACGAGGCGAGGAGGGGTTGGGTTTGGTTTTGTTGGTTAGTATCAAAGGATGTTTTTTTGGGGGAGGGGGTGACGTTAGTTTGTGTGGGTGCGTAGGTGTGTGCGTTGGGAGTGTTGTCATAATATGGGGGAGGTGGAGGGGTCGTGAGGTTTTGAGTTTTGTTGGTGTGGTAAAAAGTTGAGAGAGTTTTTCTGTATTTGGCGTTGTATCTATGTGTGTGTGTGTGTGTGTGTGTGTGTGTGTGTGTGTGTGTGTGTGTGTGTGAAGGGAAGGGGTTACTGGTAATAGAGTTTGATTGAAGTGTGAAAGGTTTGTCTGGATTGTGTGTGTATTTGTATGTATATAAATGTATACTGTGTTTATGACTTTTAAAACTGAAAATTTTATCAAAAAATAAACTTACACACGTGGTTTAAAATCTCTTTAGAAGTTTGTGGGGGAGTACCGTATGTTGGGGCTGAGTCATTTGGGAGGAGGGCTGTGGACCCAAGTTTGTCGCCAACCTGTTTACACTACAAGAACACGGGGCTCTCGTGGCCTTGAGGTTAGGGTGTTGGCCTCTCATTCAAAGGTCCGGGTGTCACAGGATATTTCGGAACCGGACGAATGGGTACCATTCCGATTCAACCTGGCTCTGGTGGCAGGAGTTTTGGGAACCATTCCGATTAATCCTGACTGTAGTGGCAGGATACTTGGGAACCACCAGGACATTTCAGAACCGACTAGAATTATGTTTGGAAGTAGAAAACATTTATGAAGAATACAAGGGAAGTGCTTTGATTTCTTTTCTTTTTTAAACTTTTAGTTTGATGCTTTTGACATTTTGAAGTGTGTACTGGAAAGTTACATTGCCAAGTTTTTTGTTGAAGCCTGTGAGCCAAATGTACCCATATAAAGCTGCCAAGGATTGTGTCATTTTGTTCTCTGGTTCTATGTTTTCACGTAGCATTTCAATAATGTAATGGTTGTAGTTTGAAAGTTGCCAATAAAAATGTTTAATTTTATTCATTTGTCTGTTTCCTTTGATTGTGATGTGTGAGACACTGCGTATCACACAGGGATGACGGTGGTTCCGAAATAACCTGGAGGTTGCCAAATATCCTGCCGCCAGGTGCAGGATAAATGGGAATGGTTCCGAAATATCCTTGGATTTTTGGGAACCAGTTTCGATTTATCCTGGTTCCGAAATATTCTACGATACCGGGTTCGAATCCGGGTAGTGACCGAAAAAAATTCTCTTCTCTAAATTTGTCTCCTGTCACCTCATTTCCTGCTCTCTAGCAATGTTCTGTCGTCTGCTTTCGTCTCCCCTTTCTGCCCCCACTCCCTCATCTTCTTTGCCCCCCCCCCTCTCCTCTGGGCTCCTGATTCTTTCTACAACCTTTCTACTGCTACTCCTCGGCTTCATTTTACTACTGTATTTCAGCCACACCCCTGATCTTCTGGTAGGAAAGATCTACACCTAGCCTTCTCAGACAAGGGCGAAAAATCTCGGAGGGCCCG
>NW_004797328.1:957568-961848 GCF_000002075.1 Aplysia californica | reverse complement strand
ATATACAAGAAGTTTGAATAGCGTTAGATTCCTGCGTGATAACTTCTGGTGACGAGATACCGTTTCGGACGCCAGTTATATTTGGTCCGTTTTTGTCTCAGATAATGTACCCCACGTTTCTGTTTCTAAGACGCAGAAGTTGCCTAAGGACAACCCTATATTTAGAGTTGTAGCGATAGTAAACAAAGATATTGATCGCAGCATTCAAGGACTCAAACATGAGCCTGAGTCCTACGATGATTGTTGACATGTTTTTGTAAGTTCCGCTAAGGATGAAGTTTTGATCCATGAAACGAATCATCACTCCAACCACTGTGGGCAGTTTGAACAGTACAAAAATGACAGCAACCAGGGTGACCTGTTTGATCACTCTCATTTCTTTCACGGCCACAGAAGTATTGGTGTGTCTCGAGATCCCGACATCTGGGGAAGCTGGTACTTCGTGTACGCTTGCCCTTAGAGCTGAGAAAAGCCTTCCTCGCTGGACATTTTGCTCCGAAGTTACTGACTGATTTTGGCGGAAACGGACGCTCTGCTTGAGCTTATAGATCATAAGTCCAATGCACAGGGTCACAATCAGTTCAGATCCAATGGTTACGACCAGTCCTTTAAAAGTATCGGAGATGGAAACGGCAAGTGAATGAGAATTGCGATGTCTGAGGACTGCCCAAGTGGAATTATCACCCCGTCTTTTCCACTCCATTTCTACTTGAGTAAATATCGCCAGATGAGCGGCGCAAGGGAAACTGATCAGGGAAAGAGTGACAACTGTTTTGAAAGGCGTGAAATATTGCTTGAAACGAAATGGTAAAACAACGCACATTGATCGGGTGACCGCTAAATAGCATGTGAAAGATGTAGACATCAACAGAAACGTCTCACTCACTCGGACCACTATCTCAGATAGACTGTGCGGATTCACTGAAGTGGGAAAATTGGATTTTATGTTTAGTACCGCAAAACTGGCACAGGTTAAAGTGATCAGAATCAACACGGCAATGCCAAGGTCACTGACGGCCAGAGCGAAGAATGAAATAGTGACAGAATCTCGTAAGCGCATTCGTACAAATACACATATGTTGAAAATGTTTGATACGATTCCCAGTACGCTGGGAACAGCCACAAGAATGATCAAGATGATCAGAGCAGTGCGGTACTGGTCAGTGGTCAGTATAGGCTCACTCTCAGGCCGGGGGGACGAATGACCGACAAAGCGTCCCATTAGGCAGGTTACTTCAAAGTCGAGAGATACCCATAATTGTGTCCGTTGAAGCGTTGGGCGGGTCTTACGTATTATACAAAAATAATCTGAACACAAAACAAACCATCATGAAATAATCCAGACTATTTCCCCCCTTCTCTGTTTCACCAGAATCCTCAAACTTGAATGGAAACGTGCTTAAATAAACTGGTCGTGAACATTTGAGCCAAAGGGCTATCCAACAGACCGGCTCGCGTGTTCCTGTCCAACCGAAAGCTCAAACAGTTTATCATAAACTCTCATCCTTGGTCTGTGCATTCCAGTTACCATTCTCAGTCCCCTCAGGGAGTTCGAGGTAGATTCAAAACTCTGTTATCACTCACATATTATCATTTTCTGTACGGTACTCAGCTCGCAATCGTGAAGGATGGAGGGCCATTACACGTCAACTTCTGAATCAAAGATGACACCCCCAGCAACAAGCAACTCAGCCGTACAGTTTGAGGCTATCAAACTGACGTGCTTGTCATAAGAATACAATGTCCCACGGGGAAGTATTTCAGTTATGGCAATTGAGCCAATTGCGGGCCCTCATAAAAAGCAACAACATTCTACTTTGTCTTTCTGGACATCAGGGATGTATCCATTATCTTTTACTCGTGCTTGTGTTTCCTCCTTTATCATAACACAACGTAAAAAGAGAAAACAAAAGATAATTATTTGATATTCAAGAGTTCATCTTGAAAGTCATCCACATTTTGCCTTGCGAATTCTGTAAGATCGAATCGTTGTTAAGTTGATGTATGGCATTTGATACCCGCTTCCCTAATATCCACCTTGTTTCACCACTGAAAATCAAATAAGTAATACGGAATCTGTCTGGAAATAAATCTCCTTTCGGTCATAGACAAGCAGGAGCATCCTTGAAAACCCATGAACAAAATGAGTTCGGACTGGAGATTCAAATTCGCGCTATCCGTGTAACAGTCCAGTGTCATAATATATCAATGGAACAAAGCAAGCAACCAGACCGAAATTTTAAACTGTTCCAACGTTCCTGATTCTGGTTAAGTCTTGCTTCCTCAAGGCCAAACTGTGGCTTGTATCATGTGCATATATACTCACTGTAAACAACGTGTCATCTCAGTACGCCATCGACGTCAAAGTTCTCTGGAAAAACTTTGTCTACATCCACAATACATTTTTTCATCGGCAGGTTCATTTTCTTGAAATTTTACAACTTGCAGACTTTATCACACTTATCTAGGCGGCGTACATGGTCCCTCAATGCATCATCATGCCGAATATTACAATTCCAGGAAAGACCAGATAAGAGTCCATACTGCATAGATGTGTTCGAGCTCAAAATCCTGCTAACTGATCAACTTCGTTAGGAGTTAGAATGTTAGTAATAGTGACCAAATGCCAAGCTCATGCAGACACTAAGGTGTTCCCTCTCTGGCATTTAGAATCTGATTACCGCACGCTTACCACGTTCCATTGTTGTCTCTCTTCAATACCCCTGTCCTTTGTGACACTACCGGCTTGCACGCTTCTGCATTAATTGGAAAACAATGGTTATGTATGTCATTTCATCCGTCCATGACCTCAGTGAATGCGTGCCGTACTAGTACTGTATTTCTGATTTGGCTTTCAGTTAGGAAAAATTTAAAATGATATGGTGATAAGTACAATATAATGCATTTGTATGAGACTGGTATTTCCACAACTAGAAGACCATTTCTCTCCGCCAACAGTGTCCGTTCAGTGTGAGAACGAAATTTGTTCTGAAAAAAGATCGTCAGCTTTCACAAATTTTAATATCCCCTTTTTGCTTCATTAGACCCCTCTTTAAAGCAACAAAAACAACAACTGCAAAAAACAACAACCAAAAACAAACAACCAAAAATAAACAACAACAACAACAACAACAACAACAACAACAACAACAACAACAACAGCAAAACATCTGGCTTCTAGCTTCAGCAAAAGAGCAAAAAACAAAAAACTTGGAATGCAAAATAATGCGAATTACTTTTTCATTCTTTTTATTTTTACGTTCGTTAAAAAGGACATGGGAAGATATTATACAACAATCAATAACGTAGTGTAAATATAAAGAGCCCCACCCCCCTCCCCCAGAATTCATAATGTAAATTAAAGCGCTTTTTGAGGATGACGTCATTACGATCTAAACATAGCTCAACTGAGGACGGAGACCCCCATGTGTATGTAGTAGGTCCGGTATAAGACCCCATATGTATATGTAGTAGGTTAAGTATAAGACCCCATATGTATATGTAGTAGGTCAAGTATAAGACCCCATATGTATATGTAGTAGGTCAAGTATAAGACCCCATATGTATATGTAGTAGGTTAAGTATAAGACCCCATATGTATATTTAGAAGGTTAAGTATAAGACCCCATATGTATATGCTGTAGGCCATGTATAAGACCCCACATTATGTATGTAATAGATCAAGTAGTAGACCACTTATGTAAGTAACAGATCAAGTATAAGACCCCATATGTATGTAATAGTATAGGTCAAGTAGAATACCACTTATG
Organism: Aplysia californica; assembly: GCF_000002075.1. Taxonomy (NCBI): domain Eukaryota; kingdom Metazoa; phylum Mollusca; class Gastropoda; order Aplysiida; family Aplysiidae; genus Aplysia; species Aplysia californica. The sequence goes on along the minus strand of NW_004797328.1, from coordinate 958,078 downwards.
TATGAATTAGGTCAAGTATAAAACCCCCTCCCCCCATAATATGTATGAAATAGGTCAAGTAAGTTGCAAATGGAGTGAAATGGTCACGTGTATCTCTACAGTGATTTTCATAGTAATTAAGGAATAAAGTCCTAGTCGTGGCACAGTAGCCACCGACATAATTCGGTATGTATTGACTTAATACATTCAATGGCAGAGTGCGAAATGTGATTACGAAAAACAACATTTATTTGAAGACTTCGATACACAATTCAATGGTGTGTTATCTGATGCCATAATAAAGTCGTTTTGTCATTCACTGACATATTGAACGTTTTTCAAAGAGATTGCTTTGGAGAAGAAATTTTTTCTTTCAAAGTACACATTTCTGTGCAAGGCGTCAAAGATCGTACATAACAAGATAGTTCACTGAGCCAAAAAAGTGTCCGAGCCGCGGCAGTCGGCGCATTGGTTCAGATGGCGAAGCAGTCTTTTTCTGAAGCTCTTATTTATTATGTAATTGATATATTT
>NW_004797328.1:943426-957315 GCF_000002075.1 Aplysia californica | reverse complement strand
GTGCAATTACAGCGAATTATAGGCGATTTTCAGGTTGCGATCTTTTGATGCAAGGTGTATGGAAGTGGAACCAAATTGGAAAAAAGAATATTAATCAGGAAAAAGAGGCTAAAACAGCACATGGATGTGGATGGCTAGTGCCTCTATAAATACATTATTGATGGCCAGATCAGGTTTTGAACCTCTCTTTCGTTTCTCCAGAAGAAGAATAGGAATAGCACAATTCGGTAGTTTCTCTTCTATTGTTTATCACACAAGTAGGGTAACTCTGATAGCAAAGTCTGCACTTTTTCGAAGAGGGCGCCACCGGATTTTGAGGCTACCTTTTTGATTGGCTCAAAGAGAGGAGTGAACTATCTTGATATTTTTATTGGTACGTGTTTTACGGCGCTCGCAACTGCATAAAGGTCATATGAGCACGCGGGACACATTAAACATTTTCAGTTGGTAGGGTATTTTGAAATTTGCCCGGGTGGCAGCCGAAGCCTACTCTTATCGATCTTAGACCACCAAGGGATCTTTAGCGTTTGCAACTTGCACACGGGACCTCCGAGCATTTTTGCCCTTGTCCGAAAAGGCTAGGTGAAGGTTTTTCGTACCAGAAGATTAGGGGTGCGGCCTAGAGGCGGTAGTAAGAAGGAGCCAAGGAGAAACAGTAGAAAGGTAGCAGAAAGAGTCAGCGAAGGAGGTGAGGGGTGCGGGCAGAAAGTGGAGACAAAAGCAGGGGACAGAACATTGCTAGTGAGCAGGAAATCAGGTGAAAGGAGACAATTTTAGAGAAGACATTTTTTTCTGTCCCTACCCGGATTCGAACCCCCGGATCTTTAAATGAGAGGAAAACACCTTAACCTCTAGGCCACGAGAGCCCCCTCTTCCTATGTACGATCTTTGAAGGAGCTGTCGTGTTTTTGCCTCTTTCGGTAAAAAAGGAAATTCCCGAAACTCAGGATTATCTTTACACTAACTATCGTTGTCATAACATCCCACTGACTTTTGTAATGCTTTAGGCCCCGCGTCCACTGCGCTTTTTCATGACTGACAAAAACAAGCTCATTTGCATGTGAGCTTGGCCTGCAAGTGACGAAAAAGCGCACTGGACGCGGGGCATTAGTTTAGCGCTTTGACGCATTTGAATATCAACGACGCAAAGTCTAGAATGCTTTGCCGAGTAGTTGAGACAGATCAAAATCCTTTAATTCCTTCAAATGTCAGCTAAAGTCATTTCTGTTTTAAAATTAATGAGATGAAATTCAGAGAGAGATTTATTTATCTATCTATCTATCTACCTATCTATCTATCTATCTATCTATCTATCTATCTATCTATCTATCTATCTATCTATCTATCTATCTATCTATCTATCTATCTATCTATCTATCTATCTATCTATCTACCTCTCGATCTATCGATCTCGCGATCTATCGATATATCTGTTGTTAGATAGATAGATAGTTAGATGGATAGCTAGATAAATAGATAGATATAGAGTGAGAGGGAGAGAGACAGAGAGAGAGAGAGAGAAAGAGAGAGAGACACACACAGGGAGAGAGAGAGAGAGAGAGAGAGAGAGAGAGAGAGAGAGAGAGAGAGAGAGAGAGAGAGAGAGAGAGAGAGAAAGAGAGAGAGAGAGAGAGAGAGAGAGAGAGAGAGAGAGAGAGAGAGAGAGAGAGAGAGAGAGAGAGAGAGTTAGTTGGAAGGGGTTAGTGAAGGGGGAACTGCAAACAGAATGTAAGGCAGGCGATTAGAGTTAATGCATTAATGTACATTTATATAATGAATCATATTGAAACTATACCTCTACCATAGTTACTGTCATTGCCTTGTCTACTTCGTTACCTCAGAAAGACAAACCTCTATCTGACATTTTTGGCTAGTTTGAGTATCTAAGACCGTGAGGTCAAAAAACCAGATATTCTGTCTGCTCTGTTAAAACCATATGATTATTCGGAGCTGTTATCTAGATATTATTCAAAGAATTGCATTCGAAAAAGTTTGAAATGATGTGAAACTCAAAATCTTTGACGTCAAATTCCTTAAAACTAGGTACTAAGCAGATAGAACCGTGTAATTCTGAGGTGGCAAAATTAACAGTATTGTACAATTAATTTTTATAATGAAAACATAAAGAAAGAAGTTATGTTTTATCAGGCTGAGAAGGTTTCCCCCCCCCCCTAAAATAATGACAAACAAACTATGACTGAGAATGAAAGGCTGGAAAATGAAAGGCAAAAACTAAAAGATGATAAAGTGTCTAAAACTAATCACTGATACTGATAAACCTGGTCCTGCACCGCCCCCCCCCCCTTTTTTTTTGGTATAGATCTCTGGAGTCGACTTTGACGTTCTGGTAGCTGGCTGCAATGATTAGGCCTACAAGCACATCATACAGTACGCATTCCCAGAACAATTGACTTTGTTGAAATTGAAATATATTTTTAGATCCATGTTTAGATAATTTGTGATACAAATTATCGTCATCCACGTGCAGTATACAGAGCGAGAAGTATTATAATTCAGATGTTCTGTGCAGTTTAAGAGATTGAGATGATGTCAGACATTGACGTAGCGGAGATCTGTCGTCAGTCTTCCCTGATCAGTGGGATCCAGGAGATTTTGTCATTCCAGAGGCCATTTATTTTGATCACCTCCCATTTTATGAACAGATGTTTCAGGACATTCAGAAAAATCAGCTTTGCATCATCGGTCCCTTTGCGGCAGTAGCTTGGCCCAGCAGACAACCATGGGTACAGAAAAATGGAACACCTAATTTTGGATACATCGGGAAGCATTTTGGTAAGGGAAAGTAACATTTTTCAGTGGTCCCAGGGCCTGTTATTTTCTTAATGTCATTTGGAATCTTTCTAATAATTACAGTACGCCTAAATTAATTTCAGGGTAGAAGAAGTCTTCTCTCATACTTTAAAATAAAGCGTAAGTCTCTTAAGCGAACATTACTTTTGCGGAATCATCTTTGGGTTCACAAAGCTGCACTGTTCACATATAAACTGTTTTTCTTAATAAAGTTGTAATAAAATGCAAGGAATGATACCCAAAGCATATGTTCGAGACATGTTTTCTTTCTTTTGAAGGGAGTTCAGAAAAGTAGGTTCAAGTTCAAGGGGATATGTTGTTGACTGTTGAATGTTTTGGGGTCTTAAAAAAACAAAACATTTTTGCTTGCGCAAAGAGACATGAAGTCTTGCAGCTGCTGGGAGTGTTAAATTATGAAATAAAAAAAAAGTTAATTGAAAATGTCGCATAAAGAAGACTGAGCATCATGGTAAAAATAAATTTAAGGGACAACACCACTCGGCAAACAACTGACACTTCTGTCAAAAGTTTATGTTGACGTCCATGGCTACCAACTGGGAAAATGAGAGGCACTTAATCTCACCTATGATTCGTGATGATCGGCAGATGGTTCAGTTGCAGGAGGGGGCTAATGTATTATGACGGTTCGCACACCTCCCTTGCTTTGGGTTTCCCTACTTAAACCATGGTTAAAACCCAATGCTTTAACATAATTAACCAAAAGAAGTCAGAGAAAAGGGCATGGTGGTCACGTCTTTATTCCTGGCCATATTACTTTAATCAGGTGTCATAAAAATATTATTGCTCTTTGAATGGATAGTGCCAAGTGATTAATGGACAAAGGTGCTTTCTATTTGAATTTGAAATTTCCTTAATAAGGCAGCCAGAACCTATCTTTGATTGTCACCTTTGAGTTCATGGGATGCAACTGCTCCAATTGCTGTTGTAGTGGTGAAGAATTTTGCTCTCACTCGAAATCCGAAATGAAGGTTCAAGAATTTTTGACATACTGGCAGGATTACGCTGAAAAGGGGTATCCAGCCAATGAAAAATGCCTTTACTCAAAGGATTGGCATTTTACTCGGTGAGCATTGAAGAACTGTCAGTGAAAATAAATGACCTTACAAATATTGTTGATTAGGGCGTTAAACCTACACAACTAGCTACTTTAAAAAAAAGCATAATTTAGTCATGCCTACCACATGACACAAAAACATGCGTATTTCGGAGGCAGGCCCTGAAAATAGGATTTCAGGGTCTATTCTTTTTGTTGTACTGTACTTAAATTTAATAGATTTTTAGGAAAATAATTGTATTTCAATCTCTAAGCTGGATCAGTTAAACCAACCATTCTGGACAGTTTTTTTCCTGCGTCCATACACATAGAAATTTAATTTCGGTTTTATAATTACGCTTTATATATAAATGTTATTGAGAAAGGTATCATTTAAAAATATTTTTTCTTGTCTCCTTACAGATATCTCCTTACAGATATATAATCGTTTTTCACCTGCTTCTTTACACAGTGATTTCCAGAGTCCAAAGTGTACACCCCCTCCCCCCTCATGGACACCCTTCCATGCCGACGTGCTCCATTCCTACAGCTGGTCTGCCAACATTTGTGGTCGCAAAAAGTGGATATTTTATCCTACAGTTATCAGTAGCCTACCCATTATTTTAATTAAAACCTAGCTATTTTTATGGATGGACTGATGTCAGAATTATAATAAATTTAATTGTAGGTTCAGATGACTTGTATATCTTTTCAAATTTGCTTCCCATTTTTCTCAGTGACAGACTGGATCGATAACAACAACAACTTAGTGAGAGAAGTTTGAGAGTAAGCATTTACTGCTACTTTTATAGACCGCAAGGTCATGGGAATTTTATTGTTTGCACCTGTCTTTTCTATTTTGATTTGGACCTTGATTGATTCAAAGTTCTTAGGTTTAGGATTGAAGAAGTCAGTCTTACAGTTTAGAGCTTCAGAAGAATGGGTGTTGGGCAGTTCGAATTGGAATTATCTGGTCTCATTTAGGAAGTTGACGGGCTTATGTTTTCAGGTGGAACATTACGGCTTTGTCGGTTCTTTCAAAAAAAAAAAAAAATCAATGCAGTCTCTTCGTTGACTATTGTTAGCCTATAATGTGGTTGAAGACTTGTCTTCCAGTTAATCCTCCCCCCCCCCCCCCCCAGTTCCCCTTGCCCACATGATTATCCAACCATCTTTTTCTTTCACAGGAGCAGAAAAGCAGGTCTCTTGAACAGACCTGGTCAACTAGTTTTTGGCCTTCGCAGGATGACCTTTCATTCCCCAATGCCTCAAGGTCGGCTGGTGCTGCTATCGCCATCATACAGGAACCATGGAAGATAATCTTTGTCCTACGTGGCTGGCGCCATCAGGTTTTCAACTTGGTTAGTGTATTTTTTTAAAAACTCCATTTAAAGTAAATTTCCTATTGCCTGGCTTTGACACTTAACTTGTGTCAGAAGTGTGCTTGTTCCATGCTTTCTACATCTGATTTCTGTTCCGTTCTTTGCTTCTTCTGATCTTGTCTATGCCTGTTCTATACAAATGGTCGGCAAGTACCTATTCTGCGTACCTTTTCTTGAAATTTTCAACATTTAGAATTTGAATTTTGACAGAATATTTCTTGAGTCTAGGCAACCGATACCCCAGACTAATAACAAACTGCAATATAAGCAAAATATTTATATTTTTGGGCTTAGTACATCTGAACAGCCGACTGGAGATATACTAACCTTCAGTACTGAAACTTTACCCACTGTGCACTGAACATGTGTTGCAGGTGCTGTAGAACTTGTATTAAAACAAAAACTAAAACTAAATAGTGTACAAAGTACCTGAAAAGTATTATATAGTACAGTTCAAGACTGTTCTGTACCCACACTGTATTTTTTTTCTTCTAATTGTGCTGTTGCTGTTCTGTACCTGCATTGCATTTACAGTTTTCTATATTTGTATCTCTTGTCTTTTAGAAAGTCAAATAGCCAAATATGAAAAGACCTCTGACACATTGCTCTCTGTCATAGTAGAAACAGAAGAGGCTGATCTTTTCAAGGAACAAGTTACTAAAAGTATTTTTTAAAGTAAGCTGCATGGCAGCACATTCCACGCATACGCCGAAGAAATTTGAAGCCATCTTGGCATGAACGGTATTGTGCTGTCCAAGACTTCTGTACCCGTGCTGCATTTATTTTCTATTTGTGCTGTTGCTGTACTGTACCGGCATTGTATTTACATTTTTCTTATATTATTTGTATCTCTGCTCTTATGGCGGAGGATAGGTTGTTACTTGCACCTCATTAGGTCAATGAAGGAAGCCTAAACCACCTTGTGGGTGGTTGGTGGATGCTCTTATGTGGTTTACTGCTTCTTTCCTATCAAACATCATTATCTCTTCTCTTTCTTTTGTTTGTATGTTACTCTCTAGTAACACCTCTAATCTCTGCACTTATAGACCTCTTTGTGTTGCAAGTGCTGTAAAACTCTCACTAAAACTAAACTAAAAAAATACTGTATGGGGATAAGTTGTTACTTGCACCTCATTTTGATTATTTATGAGCTCCAATAGCACCTTGGCCACATAAATAAGAATTATTTTTATGGGCCAGCTGGAAAATGGGGACAATTGATGTAATGAAACGGATACAAAGCCTATGGCCTCTCACTTAGTTTGGGCGAGTGCAGACACAGACTGATGACACTGAGAAGAACATTGTCAACACAGCTGTTCCTCCCTCAGAATATGTTATCAAAATAAGCCGTCTTTTTGTTACTCTATAATATGCCTGTAGCAATTTTTTTGGTTGTATTTTTTTGTTTGTTAGTTGTGTTGTGCTGTTCCTTGACTGTAACTTGCTCTGGTTGTTGTGTGCTTGTACTGTCTCACTACCATCCCTGTACCTTATTTGTGGGTGACTGGAGGTCGTCACCAGGTGTACTTCCTGCTCCTTATCTTTCACTCTATCTTTTTCTCAGTCTGTTTATCTTGCCTTTTTAAATATACACTATGTGGGTGTTCTTGTGTCAATGTACTTTATCTTTTCAATGTAAACTGCAGCTGTGTGGTTGTCATAGTAACAGGTTGCTGTATCTGGCTGTACTGTGCTGATGCCAAATATGTACTGTGCTGTAGACACATGTACTGCACTGTAGCCACATGAACTGTACTGTAGCCATATGTATTGTGCTCTAGCAATATGCACTGTACTGTGGTGTAGCCACGTATACTGTGCTGAACCATGCTGTAGTCACATACATATTGTGCTGAGCCATGTTTTCACCATATATATTGTACTGTTACCACATGCACTGTGCTGTTCTGTGCCATTGCCATAGTTATTGCACTGTATGTGCTGTTTCCATGTCTATTATGCTGTGCTGCTCCCATGTCTATTGTGGTGTGCTGTGCTGTTGCCATGTCTATTGTGCTGTACATTACTGTTGCATTGTCTATTGTGCTGTACTGTTGCATTGTCTATTGTGCTGTATTGTTGCATTGTCTATTGTGCTGTACTGTTGCATTGTCTATTGTGCTGTACTGTTGTATTGTCTATTGTGCTGTACTGTTGCATTGTCTATTGTACTGTACTGTGTTATTGCTACGTACATTGTGCTGTAGCCATATGCACTGTGCTGTTGCCATGTCTTTGTTTAGTAAGCATTTTACGACGCTCGCAACTGCATAAGGTTATGTGAGTACGCATTGTGCTGTACTGTGCTGTACTATGCAGTATGCTGTGCTGTGCTGTTGCCTTGTGTATTGTGCTGTAGCCACATGCGTTGTGCTGTTTGTAGCCACCTGAACTGTGCTGTTGCCATGTCTATTGTGCTGTGCTGCGCTCAAATGGGTGGTAGGTTGGTGCTCGGGTGTGGTTTGCTCCTTCTTTCCTATCAAACATCTATCATCCTTATCTCCCCTCCTTCTTTCCTATCAAACATCTATCATCCTTATCTCCCCTTCTTCTTTCCTATCAAACATCTATCATCCTTATCTCCCCTTCTTCTTTCTTATCAAACATCTATCATCCTTATATCCCCTTCTTCTTTCCTATCAAACATCTATCATCCTTATCTCCCCTTCTTCTTTCCTATCAAACATCTATCATCCTTATCTCCCCTCCTTCTTTCCTATCAAACATCTATCATCCTTATCTCCCCTCCTTCTTTCCTATCAAACATCTATCATCCTTATCTCCCCTTCTTCTTTCCTATCAAACATCTATCATCCTTATCTCCCCTCCTTCTAATTTGTGTCTGTTACCCTCTTGTAAGATCTCTAATCTTCATCAGTTATATGACCTTAATGTGTTGCAAATGCCGTAAAACTCTTACGGGACCCCCCCCCCCCCCCACGGGGCAAGGCTACTGACTGAAGTGTCTTTAGGCCATTTTCAGAGGGGGGATATTAACATGTTCTTATGCACAGTAGAATTGTAAATGGGCTATTTCATCAATGTCATGCTCATATCTGTGCCTGAACAGCAACAGTTAACTACTGCCTTTTCTTTCCTAATCCTTACTATTGTTATTTTTTCCTCTTCTTCTTTTGTATGTTTGTCTCACTCTTGAGACCCGTTATTTCCGTGGTGCCTTGATAGTCAAAGCAGACTTTGTGGCCTTGAAGCTAGAGAGGTGAGCAGAGTAAGCCTGATGCCCTGTAAGGACTTCTCTGTTGACATTCATCCCTTGGCGCTCATATGTCCTGAGGCAGGTGCGAGCACCGTAAAACCTCTACTAAAACTAAAACACTAAAACTCTTACGAAAACAAAAACAAGCTTCAATAAAAGAGCCAGTGCAGTACTTCAATTGTTCTATATGAGTACTGTACTTTAATGTGCTGTTGTCGTAGAGCTATTGTGCTGTAGCTGTACTCAGGGGCGAAGGCTGACTTGTTTGACAGGGTAATCAAAGTGAAACGGGACCAGATATGGCCTGGTGATATTACACAAGAATCTTACTCGAGGCGGCGACTCGGAGTTGTGAATGAATGAAAACAAATCCGGATTTCACATTGTATGTTCAACCGCCAAAATAATCGGGAAAGTATCTTATTAAATATTGATTCCAACTACAATTAAATTTAACTTTAGATGTGAATACACTAACACAAAGCAAAGGAGCAGAGATGTCAGTACTAGATCTATATGTTATAGATCTACCCGTGAGTTTAACTCTTTGGTAGAACATGACAATTATCCTTTTTTTTTTTATTTCACGTTTGGCTGTTTTTGTCTAGCCTTTCGCGGCCATGAGGCGGTGTCATAATCGAGGTCACGATCTGATTATAGGACGGTAAAACGTCCAGGAAAAAAAAGCAAGCACTTGCAACAGTCTAGAGATTGTTAGGAGTTAGTTCCCCTCACATTTGTGAGGTAGACCCACAGAATTCTACACTTAGAGTGTAGAATTCTGTGGGTAGACCCAAGGAGATTAAAAGTAATGGAGGATGCTCTGTAGGCGGCACCGCACGCCTGATAGGAGCCCTCTCTCGCGGCGGAACTGTGGGCTACCTGCGCTGCGCGAATGCCCGACCCAGGCACTGAAATCTAGATAAGAAAGAAGGTTTTATTCCGAGGTCTTTGAGATTAGGCAAGTCAATTAGTAAAAATGCCTTGCATATGTGTTGTATTTAAGTGTAAGAACCGATATGATGCTGCAGTGGACCGAAGTTTTCACAGTTAAGTTGTTTTCCACTACTCTCCATATCATACTTTACTGAACAAAAAACCCCCAACCCTTCAAAGGTCATCCACGCTCATGCACGCGATCACACCTCCAAAGGTGCTGTTATCTCTTTTTAAAAAAAATTTTTGAAATCATTGTGCGCTCCACTTTGTGAAAACCAGGAACCCTGGCTGTACTATAAAGTGCTTTCCCCTTTCCTGTTCCATATCTTCAACTGAATTGTTGCGGCTTGGGGGTCAGATGGGTGCTCATGTGTGATTTACTCTTTCGTTCCTATCAACGTCTTTCGCCCGTATCTCTCTTCCTTTCTTTTCTTGTGTGTTCCTGTCTAGTAGTAGTGACACGACTTATCTTCAGCAGTAATATGACCTATTTTGTTTCTAGTTCCATAAAACTCTTACTCAGTGGGTGGTTGGTTGTTGATTAGATGGGGTTTGCTCTTTCTTTCCAATCAAACATCTTTCACCCTTATCTCTCTTCCTTCTTTCCCCTGTGTGGTCCTGTCTTGTAATGACACCTCTAGTAGGTCTAATCTTCTGCTGTGATGTGACCTATTTTGTCTCTGGTGCCATAAAACTCTTGCTGGGTCCATGGTTGGTGGATGTTCCGGTGTGATTTGCTTCTTTTTCATATCAAACATCAATATTCCTTATATCTCTCCACGTTCTTTTTGTGTTTATTACTCTCTTGCAACACTTCTAATCTGGGACACGTGTGACCTAATTGGGTTGTAAGTTCTGTAAAACTTTTACTTAAACAACAAGAAGAAACCTCTTACTCGCGGGTGGTTGGTTGGTGTTCTGGTTAGGTTTGCTCCTTCTTACCTATCAAACATCAATCATCCTTTCCTCTCCTCCTTCTTTTCTCAGTATGTTACTCTCTAGTCCACAGCACTTATAACATGACTTATTGTGTTGCAAGTTTCGACCTGTGTAGTCCCTGTACGGAGCTTGTTATGTACCTGCACATTGTCAACTATTATAAGGGGGTGGTTGGCGGGTGCTCTGGTATAGTTTGCTCCTTCTTTCCTGTATACTGTAGTATAGGGTTTTACGGCGCTCGGAACTGCCAAGGTCATATGAGCGCGCTCCTTCCTTCCTAGCAAAAATGTATCGTCCTTATCTCTCTTCCTTTTTGTGTTTGTTACTCTCTTATAACATTTCTAATCTTCGGCCTTCGGCACTTATATGACCTTATTGTGTTACAAGTGTCGTAAAACTCTACTAAACTAAACAACTATTATAACTTGGTAAATAGCAGTTACAAAAACTGGGTCAGTGAGCAACAACAAAAATCGTAACAACCTTATCATCCTTGATTAATAACAATGAACAGCATAACTAACTACATCATAACAACAACAGCTACACGTGCATTGATAATAATGACAACATCGACATCAACAATAATGACTCGTAGGATAAAAATGATAGATTTAACTGCAAGAACAATTGGATCAAATACAATATCAATAATGCATGTAATGATAATGGGTATTTAAGTAACACTTAATCCTCAGAAAGCTGTGAGTGCTACACAATGCAAAACTACCACCCAGCTTGACCGACAAATACCCCCCCCCCCAGCCCCGCCCCCAGAAAATATACATTTTGAGACCATTGTCGCTCACAAACACACACACACACACACACACACACACACACACACACACACACACACACACACACACACACACATGCTCACGAACACAACTCCCAGACCCGCAGTAAGAACTTAATTTCTAGCAGCAAGATACCGGTAATGTCTGGATCATAACTACATGATCTGCAACAGCTCTTGAAAGTGTTTGTTCCTTCATAATTATTTAGAACAAAGACTTCTTGACCCCCGTCATATATATATATATATATATATATATATATATATATATATATATATATAATATAATATGCAATCGAACCTGTGTAAGACGGCCACCCATTGTCAAGGAGAAAAGTGGCCGAATAAGACAGGTGGCCGTCTTAGGCAGGACTGATTAAGAAGAAGAAAACAAACCATTCCCATCTGAGGTCCCAATCGAAACTGGCCGCATTGTTCTTGTTTTTGTTGTTGTTGTTGTTGGTTTGTATTTCTTTTGTAATTTTTTGTTGTTGCTGATTTTGCGCAAGGGTGATAAAACGAAATGTATCAGACAAGGAAGATCGAGTGCCATGTTAAAACAAACACATGGGTCGCAAACACTCGGAGAACGAGCGACGCTTCTGTCGCAAGTTCATGTTACTTTGTTATAGACTAGGTAAACAGTGACCACTCATCTCACTTACGATTTGTGTATGAGTTCTGGACGGGGCTTATGGGTTAAGAGGATCACACGCTTACCTCAACAGCAGCTGAAAATTTGTACCTATTGGTCAAAAGTGGGAGGGGCCTACGCAACATGATCGGTAGGAGGGGGACTGCCTGACAACAACGACAGGTGATTGAATTATGACGGCTCGCCCACAACGCCAGGGGCCAATGCACAATTTATGACAAAACGTAATGGAGTCACTAAGGTGGCCGTCTAAGACAGGTGTTAGTGCTTCGACTTAGTGTGATAGAGGTTGTGTGTTAAAATATGGTTGCCGTGGCCGCGTTGGACAGGTGCCCGTTTTACACAGTTAAATTATATAGAAAAAACGCAAGGGGGGAAATGGAAAGTGGCCGTTTGTACAGGTGGCCGTCTTATAAAGGTGACCGTCAGGGCAGGTTTGACTGTATATGTAATATGTGTATCGAAGCTAAGCTACATGTGTCAAGGGTCAAGGACCTTGAAGACGTAAAGTGTTTCAACCAGATACGTGCCAGTCCTGGGGCCATCTCAGATCTTTCACGTAGACTTGGGTCGGACTTCTTGCAATTAAGAAGCTTCACGGGCACTCGGAACCTTTTTGGTCATCAGGCTGATGATATTTGGCTAAGACAGTATTTTACCGCCAGGCCGACGTGGAACATCCTTTTAAGTTTCTCTGGGCGACTTTAGAATTTATCACTTCAGTTCCTTTTAAAAATATTTGCCAAAAATTAAAGTAGTACTTTTATAATCAGCGTAAATCAGGAGCAAATTGGGGAAAGACGCAGGAAATAGTTAGAACTCACGGAGACATGTGTGGGAAAGAGACAAATACGCAGCTACCGATTTTTTTTTCTTTGGAGGGGGGAGGAGATGGAGAGAGAAAGAAAGAAAGAAATAGAGAGAGAGAGAGAGAGAGAGAGAGAGAGAGAGAGAGAGAGAGAGAGAGAGAGAGAGAGAGAGAGAGAGAGAGAGATACGGACACACTAAGAGTCAACATACACGCACACACATCTCACACACACACACACACACACAGCGAAGCTTGCGTATACACCCTTCGATTTTTACCCTCCTTCGCTCAGCTAGATCTAAATCAAAGGATTAGAACAAAATCTTATGATATACGTAGGAACTTAAGTGAACGCGCTCACTACAGCGTGATTCGGCTTCGGAAAGTCCCATTGAGTTTGTTTCCGGACATGACGTCTCAACGCGACAGTGGGTTTAAACTGCCCATATTTTTGTTTAATTTAGGGGACCAACATTCAAGTCCGATACATGTCTGTAAGGAACTTTACATGGCCTTCAAAACATTTTTTTTACGTCGATGTGCGATTAATGAGTCTCGAGATATTTCAATTTGAAAAATAGACAATTTTTAACATTTGATTTATCATAAACTTTCATGTCATATTTTTTTCAAACTACCCTTGTCGGTAAACTATTCTTTGTTCTTCCAGAAAACGTTAAACGGTTATCATAGAAGTTTTATCTTGGCTAGAGAAGTTTTACCCTTTTATCAACCAAATCCACGAAAACTCGCTGAACCTTTCCACCGTGACATCGCGCCGAGCCGTGACGTCATTTACTTTTCGCCTTGAGCTTTTGGCTCTCCCTGTTCATTGTTTGAAATGTACGACACAGGGAAATACATTGACGAGAGATTTTTAAATTTCAGTTTGAAAAGTTAATCAATTTTGGTAATGTTTTATAATCATTGACCTTCATTATGCCTAGTTCATTCGAGTGTATAGAGAAAACGAGAGTTTTTAGACCCAAGTATTTCCTTCTCTCTGAGCTCCCCACCTCCCTCCTTTCTTCCCCTGCCCAAAGCCTTTCATATCGTAGGGCCAAGATCTAGTATGAAGAGTCTGGACTCGTGTTGTTGACAGAGTCAAAATTAAATTGAGGCGCCTATTAAAGTACCTGATGCAATTATTTGCTTGATAAAGTTTCTTAGGTCTATTGTTAGTACTGATCCAGATTTTCTTTTTTTTGTCGCATGAACTAGATCTAGAACGAAAAATACAATGAACTGGAATGTGGGATCCGCTGCATGCCCCCCCCCC
>NW_004797328.1:897724-942996 GCF_000002075.1 Aplysia californica | reverse complement strand
ATATATTATATTATTTCTCTTATAATCGCCACCGCCGCCATCCTTCCACGACTCAAGGTATTAGCAACGCAAGTCTATTACTCTTTTCCACAGATGAAACAACCCTGAAGTAGGATGCTAAATCTAGTTGCAACAAAGTGAGCACTTTTGCTCCTTAGTTCTTACTTTACTTTACTTTTTCTTTCCTCTGGTATCCTTAGGATGTCGAGGGGAGGTGCAGGTTTCGGCGTCTGTGATAGATATGTTAATTAGTTATGTTGTTCCAGGACCTTTTTAACCCCATCTAGTCAGGTCTTTCTTGGTCTTCCTCTTGACTTAAAACCGGATTCGCGGGTGAGGTAACTCTAGCCTCTAGTTGTTTCTGGGGCATTCTGGTTAGATATCCGAACCATTTAACTCTTTGACGTTCTAATAAATTTACAACTGGTGGACGTATGGTCTCGTTCCTTATGCGGTCTCCTCTGGTAGCGTTAGCATTTTTGCGGAGACACCTAATTTTAATTGATTTTTCTTTTGGCACTGGTAGGTTAAGGCTGGTATGAAGATTCTAATGATGAGCTGGGATTTCACTTCAGTTGGGATGTTCTTGTGACTGGGAAGGGGTGTTAGCTGGTAGGTCACTGCATTTGCCCTCATAGTTCTAGTTTCTTTTTCTTTGTTCCTACGCCCATCTTGTTTGAAGATGTTTCCCAAATATTTAAATTCCTCTTCTTGTTGGAGTTGTGTTCCGTCAATCAGGATGTTGAGTTTCCCTTGGTTTCTTTTGACCTTCATAACTATTGTTTTTGGAATGGAGATTTTCATGTTAAAGTGTTTACATTCCTCATTAATTAGTTTTGTGGTGTGTTTTTGTGATTCCTCTTCATTTGTATTTAATGTGCTCTGGTCATCAGCAAATAGAAGCTCGTTCAGTTCATTGATGTTGTCATTTGCTGCTTTCGTGATCTTACCAATGTAAGTGATATAGAGCAGCGGAGAGAGAACACACCTTTGTCTCACCCCAGACCTGATGGGGAAACAGTCCGATAGTCCTTCTGTTGATCTTACGGCACACAGGCTGTTTTTAAAAAAGTGCCATGATGTTCTCCCGCAATTGTCCTGTTACACTATATTCCTCTAAGACTTCCCAAAGTTGACTTCTATTAACCCCGTTGAACGCCTTTTCGTGGTCCACGAAGACGATATTGAGATCTTTGTCATGTCCAATGGCAGTCTCACACAACTGTTCTAATGCAAAACACCGTCAGTACAGCCCCTGCCTTTTCTGAAGCCAAACTGGGATTCATTGAGTTGAGTCTCTACAATTGGTCTCATTCTCATTTCCAGTATCTCGGTAAACGTTATATCCACGTGGATGAGAAGGAATATTCCTCTGTAGGCTCTGTGTTGTTTTTGTCGTCCAGGCCAGGTTCAATATCCTCCATAAGTCAGAGTTCTCCGATATGACCGCATAGTTTGATCTCTTCTGCTATGATGTTTTCAACGCCTATCGCTTCGTTTGTGGGGCTTTTCTTTATAACATGTTGGGTTTCACTCAACAGTAGTGATGGTTCTGGGGTGGTTTCTTTCGGTGAGAAGCTGTTTGCTGTTGTTTCTCCTGTATGATTCAGCAGCTCCTGGAAATAGCGTTTCCATCTTTCCTTAATTTTTGGCTTCCTGAAAATAGGGTTTCCGTTCTCAATATTGATTATTTCAGTTGGGTTGAATGGTTCTTCCCGCATCCTCATGCTTTTTTAACTCTCTAGTAAAACTTTCAAGGGTTTTCTTTACATTTTGTTACCAGCCATTCTCTGTCCAGGATCTGTTCTTAGCTTCTTTTACTACCCTTGATGTTTAGCCGCGGTCTTTCTGCATAGGATGTAATCTTCCTCTGTCTTTAATTTCTGCCACTTTTTGAATGCCTTTTTCTTCACCTGGATGGCTTCCTTCACTTGGTCCTTCCACTATATTATTATAGTTGTTTTCTTTTTCTGCCCTCTTTTTTCTGGTGCCACATTTTTCTTTTAATGCTCTGTTTCATTCCTCTTCAGTGTCTCCCGGTTGTTTGGGCAATTTGGGAAATACATCTTTCAAACGTTCATGTATCTTATCTTTGGTATTGCCATTCATATTTCTGAGAATTACGACTTTTTGTTGTTTCTTTGCTTCTGGCCTTTTCCTGTTGGGTAAGTCAATAGTCATGATGACTGGTCTATGATGTAGATGGGAATCACTCTCGAGTCTCTGATTTTTCTCAGTTTCGAGCTTTTGGCCAGGATAAAATCAGTCTGAGATGCTATCTTTAGGTCATTCCATTTGTACCAAGTTTTAACTTGACTCCTTTTGTGTTGGAAGAAAGTATTTGATATGACGAGGTCATGTTCTGCGCAGAACTGTAATAGCATTTCTCCATTACTGTTTTGATCTGTTTCTCTGTCACTGTGTGGCCTCCTCGTGTATCTCTCCCACGTCGTCTTCCTTGTTTCCACTCTCCCGTTAAAGTCCCCCATGATTGTCACGTTATATTTGTTATCCACGGTGTTTAAAAGGTCATTCAGTTGATCATAGAACTGATGTCCCTGTTCTTCGGGGTATGAGTCATTGCATGGTGCATATATCTGTATTTGATGCCCCTCAGCAATCATCATATATTGTATGGTGTTTTTAAAAAAATCAATCTCCCGCTCTATACCATGGTTGTTGAATTATTTATATGTTCTTCAAGTCTGAGTTATGCTTTTTTAGTTTAGTTTTTGCATGGGTTTTACGGCACTTGCAACACAAATAGGTCGTATAAGCCCCGAAGATTAGAGGTGTTACAAGAGACTCAGAAAAGAACGAGGACAGATAAGGACGATTGATTGTTAATAGGAAAAAAAAAGGAACGAACCACACCCCAGAGTACCCGCCAACCTCTAGCTTGAGTTATGCATGTAAGACTGAAATTGCTTTCAATTTTAATCATTTTCTCCCAATAGCAAGTTAAAGAGCTCTTTAAAACAAAATGAGTGATGTTTTTCTTTTGAAAATCGGACCATCATTATGGAAAGTGTGCCCGTTTCTTGTTTTTGTATTTTGGATAATACGCATGGGACTCCCGACGTCACGCTTATGACGTATTTAAACGGTAAATAGAATTAATTTTACTCTTAATGTATTTGACTTTTATTTTTATATATTGACAATGGTTACGATACAACTATTATTAAGCATTTTATGACGTAGTGAAGCAAAATTTGGAAGTTTGTTGGTTCAAAATGCTGTGCAAAAATTTGGCCAAATCAGGGCGAAAACTGATTCTCAAAAATGGTCGCTGTTTCTAAACTAACAAAGATAGCACAAATATTCTTAAAAGCTCTGGAAACTGAAAGCCAAGCTCTTTCCTATAATCCTAATTTTGGTGCCCTCGGAGAAGTTTGAAAATTTCACTGAAGTGCCTAAGAATCTACTACGCTTTGCTCTCAATGTCGCAAGACATTCGATCGCTTTTAAGAACAAGCCGACTAACCCAGATTTCGGAGGTTTCCAGAAATCTTGACCTACACCAAAAGTGAGCATTACCCTACCTATAGAAGAAGTTTGGTTTCATTGGTGTGTACTTTACTTGTCTGGTTATAGAAAAAGCACTCCTTGTCTTTTAAAAAATTGAAAAAGGGCCAAAAACGTTACCTTCCATTTTCTTAAAACAGTATTTTTCGGGATAGCCCACTTGTGCTAAAATGCGGCCTCATCTTACGGCTAATTACGGTAACACAGTAATGATTATGGCAATAAAACAGTGGGATTATGTTGATAGCTAAACGGCAAGGAGTTTGAAGCGACTGGCCTCTGATCCTGATATAATAATAATAATAATAATAATAATAATAATAGTAATAATAATAATTGCTTTTATATAGCGCATATCCATGCTCAAGAACATGCTCTATGCGCTTTACAACTATCATTACCCTAGCAGACCCCCTGAGAACACTCAGAAACATTCTCGGCTTCCGCGGAAGCATACAGGGCAAGCTGCGGATTTCACGCGCTTAAGCACTATCAAACTGACAAGATCGTTCACTGTCTATAGCCGGGTACCCATTTCCACCTGGGTGAAGTGAGGAAAATTTGTGCAAAGTGCCTTTCCCAAGGACACAACGTCGGGCCTCTGAAGGGATTCGAACCCACGACTTTATGATTGCGAGTCCGATAGCCCAACCACACCACACTGAAAGAGACAAATAGTAGATCTAATTAAAAAATTTCTCTTTCTTTTAACGATTGTATATCTAGATTGTGTATCTTTTCTTGCGGTTTTCAACGTAGTCTTATCGAATTTGAATTTTGAAAAATATATTTTCATTTCTTGAGCGACACGTGACCGATATCCCAGATTAATTAACTTAAGCTGCAATATAGATCTACTTAAAAAAAAAACACCACCAAAATGTCGGGCTTAGTACATTGTACACTAGAATGTGATTAAATATGAACAGCTGGCGACATTTTCTTTTTGCTCGTGGATTGGGATGAAACGCTCTGGCAAACATAAATTATACGTCGTGTCAGAAGGTTTGTCCCTCGTCGATGGGTTATTATAGATCTAGAGGTTCTGAGATTTCCTATTGTTTGACTGACCGGCTCAAAGCAGCGATAGACATCTATGGTGTAGCGGTAAGTATGCTTGCCAACTTGGGCGATATTGCCCATAAATGGGCGTTCTAGTTATTTTGGTGGGTGTTTAAAAAAAAAATTACCTATTTATTCATTTATTTTAAACATTATTATTTAATTTAATTTATTTCTTTTCTTTTCTTTCTAATATATATATATATTTATTTATTTTTAAATTTTTTTAGGGGGGGGGGGGGAGGGTCACCGGGGTAGGGACAAGTGCTATTTTATGCCCGGCTTGGAAATGCACGTCATGCACATCATTACTCAATAATAGGTGCTTTGTCCAAAAATATTAAACTTTCACATGTCGCAAAAGTGTGCGCTTCGTAAAAAAGTGTTAAGACGCAAACACTAGTTAATTTGCTGCACCGTGGCACGCAGTAGACTTGAGTTCGATTCCCTTGTGGGAAGAAATGATATCGAGTATCTAATCTCCGGGTTTTTGTTGTTGGGTTTTTTTTTATTTTTGTTTGTTTGTTTGGGGTGTTGTATCCCTCTCAGCCCTGGTTTGCACTGGTAGGCAGGCTAGAAGGTCGCCTCTTAACACGATCTAAGCTATCTGGACGGGGGCGTCATGCAATACTTTAATTTGAACAGAAGGACAAGTTCATAAGGCAAAAGGCTGGGCAAATTTTCTCGAAGATTTATGGTGTATGCATGGAAGCCAACGATTAAAGTTACTAGAGTTTTGCTCCTTGTTTGTGTAAGAAAGTGAGAACGTAGAACGTGTAATTTATTGACAGGTCCGCAGGAAGTACGATTTTCCAAACGAGAATTTACGAAGTGGATTAAAACGGTGCTGTAAACATCTTACCGCCAAATACTATCTACGTCAGTGGTATGGAACATACTTAGTCCATATATATATAATGATACAATCAGAGGTGGTTCTTTTACTGGACAAGAACCACGGGGCTGGTCACTTTTTGTTGACTCGACAGTGGACAAGAGATTGATGCTGGTAACACTCTTCCTTCAGTTCCAGGTAAATCCAAACTATTAATATACATGTAATTTATCATTGTTCAAAAAGAACGTTGCCGATTAAAGGCATTCAAACAGACAATGTCAATGGGTTTTCTTCGTTGTGTCGTTGCATTACAGAGACTCATTCTTTCGTCTTTGTTTTTCAATGCTGGCTCGCAATTTTTATGCAAATCGCTCCCTGCCACGACGTTGAACTTGTGTCTACGAGAGACCTTATCGAAAACGCCCGTTCAGTGGGGTGTCAGTGTGTCAGCCTCCCGGGCAAATTTAATTTTAGCCCTTGGAGCGCAAAGGCGGTTTTATTTGCCAATTGACCTCTCTTTTTCTTACAAAAGAAGGAAAAGTGTGCTGTACAAATTGAATACATTTTATTATTTTCAATGATTTCATCAGTGACATTAAAACCTATCTTTCAACTTGTCTCTTATTACCGTGAGTGCATCTATTGTCAGCATAGCTCTCATCTTTATTGCCTATGGAATTTTAAGCCATCCATGGTTCTGCTTGGTGCACTATTCGTTTAATACTTCCCTTAGTTACCTTATCTGGCCAAGACTCCGGGCCGGCTTTGACAAGGCCAGCCCAGTCTGTCGTATAAGTGGTTATTCTCATCCTCATCCTTGCGTTTCACACCCTTTCCACTTTTCCCTATCCTGGGCTAATCGCCTGGTGTAAGGCGTGTTTGTTCGTGTTTCTATAACTTTCTGCTTTTAACTGGGTCGGGTAGTTGGCCCTACGCAAACTGGCACTTTTCGGGCGACCAGACCTATGCAGCTTTAATCGCCTCTTACAACACGCAGTATCATCTCGACAGGTGTATTCTTTACTCCCCCAGAGTAGCACTATGCCCCCCCCCCCTACCTGCAGGGGCGGGTGTTTTATAGAGGGAGTTTTAACGAGGAGAGAGGCACCTCGTTCAGATGTCAGAGACTGCACCCAAAACAATCCCTCCCCCCTCCCAATTCACTCTCCCCTTTTCCACCCTGACCCCAGCCTGGCTCTAATTTCTATCGTTAGCATTTATTGACACATTTCTTACTTGAACAGTGTTCTGAGACCTAAGATGTGCAATGAAGATAAGAACATTTGAATAATATGTTCGGAAATTGTTGTTGTGTTAAATTTATTCAATGCATGTGTGAGTGTGTGTTAAGTATAGTGTACAGTAACTGATTTTAGACTTTATTTGCCTAGAACAGCGTCATTGGAACATAGGTTTCTTATTTTTCTAAATGGTTAGTTCATTTCGAGATTTTGTCTGGGTGTCTGCAAGAAGAAAGAAAGTCTTTGAGTGAAGCACAGGGGTCCAGCGCTGAGAGGTGGTTGCTTCTCACTTTCAAATCGTTTTCTAGTTTTGTGTCTCATATTCCGTGCCGAACAAGCCAGTTGCTATCTATTTCAATGGCATCAATGGATGTCTAGAAAGTCAAGCTTACATAATTTAGAAGTGAGTAACCATAATGTGGATTTTCTTCCACTAAACACTTTTCATACATTACCTCACGCACAACACACACACACACACACACACACACACACACACACACACACACACACACACACACACACACACACACACACACACACACACACACACACACTCACACACACACACCAACACACATGAAGGTGTGGGTATAAAATGAATCTCTCTTTCTCTCTCTCTCTCTCTCTCTCTCTCTCTCTCTCTCTCTCTCTCTCTCTCTGTCTCCCTCCCTCTCTCTCTCTCTCTCTCCCTCTCTCTCTCTCTCTCTCTCTCCCTCTATCTCTCTCTCTCTCTCCATCCCCCTTCTCTGTTATAACTTATAAAAAGAGCGATTGGGTGGGGTGGGGTGGGGTGGTGGGCGGTATCGATGTGAATTACAACTGGTCAATTCTACAAGTTATGAGCCACCCCTGCATAATATAATATACATATACGGTCACAGCTTGTTGTCCATCTGTGCAATATAATACTTACTTACTTACTCTCTCCCTAGATCTATACCATCAGGCACATAAGATGAAGAGAAGTCGACGCCACGCTTGTCTGTCCCTGTCCACGTTCTCCAATTTCGGCAATTAGAGGCCCTGAATGATTGCCCCATCCCTTATTGTGCCTCTATAACTTCCAGTTGGTCTTCCTCGTTTTCTTTTTCCAGTTAGTTTCCAATACCATGTCTGATAAGGCCATTTTGTCTCCGGCACTCTGAGAACATGTCCTAGATATCTTTCTCTTTTCCGTTTTAAGGTTGTGTTGAAATCTTCAATTCCAGCTCTTTCCAACACTTCATTATCATTTTATCAGTAAAATTCTTCGTAAACATTGCATTTGGAAGGTTTTTAATTTTCGTCGAATTGTTTTTTTTTCTTCTCCATAACTCTGAACCATTGAAATGTACGTCAATACAGCCAAAATATTGCTTTTATGTAATATTTTAATCTCGTCTTATATAGTTTTTAATCTCACAAAACCGATACATGCATTTTAAAATTTTTGGTAGACGGTGCTGCCAAGGTACTTGAATTCAGGGGCGAAGGCTGACTTGTTTGACAGGGTAATCAAAGTGAAATGGGACCAGATAGATATCACACTCACATAAGTCACAAGAATCTTACTGGCACTGGAGGCGGCAACTCTGAGTTGTGAATGAAAACAAATCCTGAATTCATGTTGTATGCTTGTTCAACCGCTAAAATAATCGGGAAAGTATTTCATTAAATATTTATTCTAACTAACCTTAAATTTAACTTTAGATTTGAACACACGAACACCAAGGAAAGAAGCACAGATGTCAGCACTACAATGGCATGTTATACCAGACAGCCGAAACACTTTGGTAGAGCACGCCAACTATCAATTTTTTTATTTCACATTTGGCTGTTTATTGTCTAGCTTTACGCGGTCAGGAGCCGCTGTCATAATCGAGGTCACGATCTGATTATAGGACGTTAAAAAGTCGAGGAAAAAAACAAGCACTAGCAGTGTAGTAGCAGGAGTCAAAGGATTATTAGGAGTTAGTTCCCCTCACATCTGTGAGGTAGACTCGACCAGTGTAATAGTTCGCTTAGATAATCAGCGCGTCTGGGTGCTTATAACTGTGGCCCGAAAGGGGTGAACAAGGTATATGCGACAATGAAACAGTTCTGAATGCTATGCACATGTTCCCTTTAAATCCATTGGTTGACTCTTCCAGCTTCACTTTAAGCTTACTTAATCAAAGCTTGTGACTGCTTATGGAGTGGCCCGATAGGGGCGAACAGGCTATTTCTGTGGCAATGAAACGGTTTTGAAGGTTAGGCATAGTCTATTGTTCATTGGTGATTATGAACGTCTTTTTACATTTAATTTATGAGGTTTACTTCTATGGGTGAATTTGATTGCGACAATGTTTCAAAATTAGGAAGGGAAGCAGTGATTATTTGATTATATAGACGCTTCGCCTCTGCTTGAATTTACTAATTTCTGCAAGGGGTCTCATAAAGAGTGATGGGCATAGCTTCTAATGATAGTCGTAGTACTTCTGTTTCAGATGTATTTTAATTTATTATAAGGCCAACTTTTTCCACAGCTTTTGTTAGTTCACCTGTTTTTATTGCATTTCATGTTGGCCTACTGTGGTGTTCAATAGGTAGATCTGATCTACAAATTCTAAATCTCATAAAAATATGCAATTTTTCTTTCCAATATTGTTTTAAAAGATGTCTTACGGCGCTCGCAACTGCATAATGTCATGATGAGCGCCAAGTCCTTCCAATGCCCTTTTCAATGTAAACTTTACAATTTATTTTGTAAATATCTTCCTCCATACTGAAATTTTGCGTTTCAGATTTGAACATAACGTTTGGAAGCCAAAAGTAATTTGTCTGATATGTATTTTAGATAAGTCCATTGAATAGCGCATTAAAAAAACAATCCATTTTCAACCTTGTCGCCATTTTCATAGCTTGATGCACCGGTTCGCATTAGGCCTGCCTCTAAAAGTTGCAACAATCGCGCCATATTGCAAGCTACAGCAGTCTAACAAGTCAACAGAAGTCTGCAGATATTATTTTTCCAAAATTTTGTTTGCCTGCTTAGATCATGGTTGCGTTTAGTAAAGAGCAGAGAGCTTTTTGTATTGAACATTACTTCTCCACAAACTCACCATCCCTGACATTTCGTAAGTTCTGCGTACGGCACGGGGAAGATGCTCAGGAGCCCTCAAGACTTTTGGCGTCATGAGTAAAGAAGTTCCGTCAGTTTGGAACTATAGCGAATCAGAACTAAAAAGTTCTTTAAAAAATGACCACTTCAGGTCGAACACGCACCACGCGCAGCCCTTTAAACGTCACCACAGTGCAGATTTCAGTAGTCGTGTCCCATGAGACATCTCTCTGTCGATGATCTGCTGCCAGGACTTTCCTACACCTCCAGTATGCATTCTCATGGCCGATCTTAACCTACGACTATACCATATTCACCTTCGCTAGGCCGAGATGACATGGATCAGAGCATGGCAATGTGTTCATGGTTCCTCGATTCTTGTAAAGAGGGATAATAATTTCCTCGATGACATTTGCTTGGTGCAAAGCCTATTTTCACCCTGCGGGATATGTTAACTCCAAAAATGCTGTTTATTGGGCACCCTTTTCTATTGTCTCTAGAAGTCACTTCATAGTGGACATGTACAGTGTATGTGGCTTTAAAAACACATTGTTTAGCAGGTCCTTTTGTTCGGGCGCCACTGACATTTCGAACGACGCGTTAACAATGTTTCGATTCCAAAGCAGGGAATGTGGAGCACTGCTTCTAGGAATTTCAGAATGAAATCATTAGATTTTTTAATTCTGTGAAAGAATTTAAATATTGTTTAAATGTCACAGGGATGGGAAATTAATATCAAAGAGAAAATAAAATAAAAGATCAACTAATCTTTTCACGACTTCCTTTACAAGATTTTAAAACATTGGGGAACTTGCGTTTTTGGGTGTTTTTTTCTTTTAGCCGTTTCCGTTTTCAAACACGTTTCTTCCTCGTGGATTTTATATCAATAAAATTTCTTTTGAATGAATTATGTCTGTGCCAAATTACAGTATTCTGGAACAATTTTTGGGCGAGATATTCAGAAAAAAAGTTGTAACGTTTTGTTTTTTTTGATCACCCTGTACTTGAGTGAGTGATAACTTATTAGCATACCTCTATACATATTTTCCAAACTGCTACATAAGGCAGGAAAATATATTTAAAACTTGACTCTCTCAAAATTTCGTCCCCAACACAAACATGGAACTTTTCATGAGCATGATAGCCAAAACACTTCCCTTCATTCATGGCTTTTTGTATCCTATGAAATGTGTATCCTTCTAAATAACGATATACTAACATATCTTCAAGATACATCACCAATTTCTTTCCACAAAAATGGACGTGTACAGAATGAAAGTATGATTACAATATTTCTTTCTAAACATCGACCCATCAGCCCGTAATGAGGGTGCTATTTGCAGGAAATGTGACACAAAAAGATAACGCATTAATTAGTCTATCCGGTTCAGGATCCTTCGTGCTCTGGCTTTCAGTTTTGAGATCGCTTGGTGACGGCTTTCTGTGCCCTGTTCTCTCTTAAGTCCGAGAGCAAACATGTGTTGTTGTCTGTGGAATACAGTGTTGTGATATGTGTTGCTTTGGGATGACTTTGCTGGGGAAATAGCGTCTGAATGCGGCATGTAATTGTTGATTGCTACGAGGATTTCTAGAAGTTAAAATTGTTTGACTGGTTTGAGATGTGATATTGCAGTGTGAACATGGCTAAAACTTTCATTGAGACGATTGAATACTGCTTCCACTTCACTTGCGTCTTCAATTATAGCAGTGTCGCGGATGTATTTTCTTGTTTCCGTACAAATTGTGTTTGTTAGTTCCTTGTATAAGTGGGGATGGAGGTACTTGTGACAGTGATAGCCCACACAAGATCTGCTGTGGCATGCTTGGGATGTGAGGCGATAATTGCTTAAAATGGATCTTTGTGTGCAGCCACCAGGACAAGACTCTAGCGACGCCGACAAACGGAGCAGAAATTCACATTTATGTTATTGTCAAAGGCACACCATATGTTCCTACTAGCTACAGCAGCTTCTTTTGCGGCTTTAATTGACACCTTATCTCCTTTCGATAGTTGAAATAGCTGTAAAACACTTGACACAAATGTTAGCGGAATACGACTATTCATCTTCGTCGCTTTGATCATTCCCATGAATTAAGAGAATGTCTCCTGCCATTGTCTTATATAATCGGGGCTTTCTGTACTGTTTTGTTTATTTGACAGTTAAATTTAAACGCCCACAGACCCGACCAAGTTCATTTAGAGAATGTCTATGGCTCTCAAATGTGTGACCCATTTCAGTTAAACAATGTTTACTTAGGAACACAATTCACTAGCTGATAGCCAGTCTCTGCAAAGTGCTGGAAAAACAAAATATTAACATCATTAGAAAATATGAATTGATGGCTATCACACTGCGCAAACAGAAAAGAACACAATGGACTCATTTTGGAATGATATGTAATTAACTTTGAAAAGATCACAGTCTCAAGGGCACTTTTTATCACTTTACATTCATGGTTTCAAACTGGTATTAATTCCCAAACGAATCAATGAAAACTGATCAAACTTTCACAAGATACCAAGAAGACGTAGAAGAAGCGAAATTGGCGAAAAAGTAGATTCTAGGGGTAGAGTGAGCATCCTTTTACGGCTCATGAAATTAGGGGAAGATCAGGACAAGATAGGATAGCGCTGTGCACGAGTTGACCGGGGGCTCTCGTGGCCTAGAGGTTAAGGTGTTGGCCTCTCATTCAAAGGTCCCGGGTTCGAATCCGGGTAGCGACCAAAACATTTTCTTTGATAAAATTGTCTCCTTTCACCTCCTTTCCTGCTCTCTAGCAATGTTCTGTTGTCTGCTTTATTTCCACTTTCTGCCCCCACCCCCTCACCTCCTTTGCCCCCTCCTCTGGGCTCCTGACTCTTTCTGCAGCCTTTCTACTGCTACTCATTGGCTCCTCCTTACTGCTGTCTTTCTGCCACACCCCTGATCTTCTGGTAGGAAAGATCTACACGTAGCCTTCTCGGACAAG
Organism: Aplysia californica; assembly: GCF_000002075.1. Classification (NCBI taxonomy): domain Eukaryota; kingdom Metazoa; phylum Mollusca; class Gastropoda; order Aplysiida; family Aplysiidae; genus Aplysia; species Aplysia californica. Next base: position 930,275 of record NW_004797328.1, on the reverse strand, counting down.
GGCGAAAAATCTCGGAGGGCCCGTGTGCAAGTTGCGCACGTTAAAGATCCCTTGGTGGTCTAAAATCGATAAGAGTAGGCTTCGGCCGCCACCCGGGCAAAATTCAAAATTTTCCGACCAACTGAAAATATTAGGTGTGTCCCGCGCGCTCATATGACCTATGCAGTTGCGAGCGCCGTAAAACACTTTACAAAAACAAACAACGAGTTGGCCCCGGTCAATCCCCGATGCGTGAAACTGCAGGTCACCTGTCGGTGATTTATGACCTGACGCGTGGAGGGGGGACCTACTAAAAGATCGGTGGACTTTGATCCCTATCAAAATAGTTTTCGTCAGCATGATAATTATTATTATGTCTTTCCCCCTCTATTTTATTTTCGTGAATTACTGAGACATAGGAGAGTAGACTTGAGCATACTTTGAAGCAACGTACATCTGTTTATAATGTGTTCCCAGCGCGTCGACCAATTTTAACAGGAGATTCTATGGCTTGCAATATTGTGAGTTATTGTTTTACCTTGTGCTCTATTTTCTGCGAGGATAATGAAATAGTTTAAATAGTGGAATCTTACATCATTTTAATCTGAAGAACCCCAACCATAACACGTCTACTATGATTCATTTAGACATCAAACTGTCTAGTAAATGCATGGCAAATTGTCGAAAAAAATCTTCTGCTCTCCATTCAAAAAAGGAAAGCAGATTTCTGTCTTGAAATCAGCCATTTTGCCTATCAAAATGATTTTGTTTCATGAAATGAGAATAAGTTTAATTATTATTGATTAATATAACTTTTATTTGCTTACTTGTGGTTGCTAAAATAAATTTAACAAAAAATTATAAGAATAATGATAACAATAATTATAATGATAACAATAATGATAATAATAGGCTAACAAGAAAAAGAATAGTAATGATGATGATGATGATGATGATGATGATGATGATGATGATGATGATGATGATGCAAATATTTTTTTCGTAGGCCTAAGTATTTTACGGAGCTCACAAATGCATAAGGTCACATAATATTATGAGCGCGGGAGACATTTAACAATTTCAATTTGTAGGACATTTTGAATTTTGCATGAGTAGAGATAAAGCCTTATCGATTTTGGACCACCAAGAGATGTTTAACGTGCGAAACAAGCACCCGAATTTCTTCACCCTTGTTCGAGAAGGCTAGGTGTAGATCCTTCCTACCATAAGATCAGGGGTGTGACTGAAAGTAGGGAAAACAGCAGCTAGAGGGAGCCAAGGAGTAGCAATAGAAAGGCTGCAGAAAGAGTCAGGAACTCAGAGGAGGGGGCAAAGGAGGTGAGGGGGTGGGGGCAGAAAGTGGAGACGAAAGCAGACGATAGAAAATTGTTAGAGAGCAGGAAAGGATGTGAAAGGAGAACATATTAGAGAAGAACATTTTCCGTACTTATCCGGATTCGAAGCCGGGTCCTATTGAATGAGAGGCGAACACCTGAACGTCTAGACCACGAGCGTCCCCTAATTATAATGATAAGCTTGATAATAATAATATATGGAGTAATAGTACTACTATTACTACTAAAAATAACAACAATAATGATAAAAATAGTATAATAATAATTTATAATAATAATAATAATAATAATAATAATAATAATAATAATAATAATAACAACAACAATAAAATAATGAAATCTTCTTCTTCTTCTTCTTCTTCTTCTTCTTCTTTTTCTTCTTCTTCTTCTTCTTCTTCTTCTTCTTCTTCTTCTTCTTCTTCTTCTTCTTCTTCTTCTTCTTCTTCTTCTTCTTCTTCTTCTTCTTCTTCTTCTTCTTCTTCTTCTTCTTCTTCTTCTTCTTCTTCTTCTTCTTCTTCTTCTTCTTCTTCTTCTTCTTCTTCTTCTTCTTCTTCTTCTTCTTCTTCTTCTTCTTCTTCTTCTTCTTCTTCTTCTTCTTCTCCACCCGTTATAGTTATAGGCTAACCATTGTATATTTTATCATTGGGCTGAGTTAGAAATGGAGTATTAACCATTAAAATTACAGGTACCTTTGATAATTGAGAAATAACATATGAAGGAGAAATTACCTTCAATTTTTTAAAAGAGAGTACCCCTGGATCGATAATAACAACAACAAGAGAGTTTGCACTTCTAATAATATACAACATGAATTATTATTTATGTACGGATTTATCATTTTTCACCGATAACGATTATTATTCTGTGGCAGACAATATGTTTTTTTAACAAGGCTATGATTCTTCTGTTCCAATATCGTCGAAGGTTGATGCTGTACTCTGCTGTTTCTTGAAAGGGAATTGTAAGAGAATTTATAGTAGGCCCCTACTTGCGACAGACTTCTTCCTCAATGCTGCTCACACAATGATCAACAAGCCTGCATTTTATTTCACTGAAAAATAACGAAGTACAGTCAACACTTTTAGAAAACCAGGCATGTCCAAATCCGAAGGAAAATATAGATCTATTCAGAGGCAAAACAAACGCGAATAAGTTAAGTATGAATAAAACACACTATACTCAACACGGATTTGTTAGGTATAAATGAAATTTTAATTCGCCCAAATGTACAAAACCATGAGAGTGTCAACTGGTGGCTGTTTTAGCCTCACTTTGTTATGTCTATGACCTTGACATTGAGGCAGAAAGTCAGTTCTGTGTCTCACCTCCATTCGCTGAGGTAGCCGCTCTGGATCTTCGACCCGTTGAGTTCACAAGGGCGTTTATTTGTTGACTGGGATCTGTACCCACACCAGGCCAATGGCTGAAGCCAATGCGGATCTGTCCGTGGTGGTGGTTGTAGCTGGATAGCGTCCCAAAGGTGCTCGATTGCGGTTTAGTCAGGTGAACGTGCCGGATGAGGAAAAAGATAGATCTTAATCTGCCCAAGGAACTGCTGTGCTATACGGACAGTATGAGTCTCTCGCAGTGTCTTGTCTTGCTGAAAAGAGAAATTTTGATGCCTCTAGCAAAAGGGCACCACATGAGATTGAAGAGCTTGGGTCTCTCTCCACGACATTGGCATCAGCGTAGCACGCTAGGGCTGTGGGCAACACATGGGTGCGCCATTTAACGGATCGGCGCAGACTCTGCTCTTGTCGGTGATCAGCACCCTTCTCCATTGCCTGTTCCTGCAGTTTATGTGATCTTGTGCCCACAGAAGCCGGTCTTGGCAGTGTTGAGGGGTCACAATTTGTTTGCGACATGGCCGTCTGCACCAGAAGCCTGTGGAATGCAATCTCCGCCGTACGGTTCTGGTATTCAGGGCCTGCCTCGTTGATCCGATTGTGTTCCTGGTGGTCTCGGCGGCTGTAAAAAAAACTGGTCCATTTAGTATTGGAGCACCATGAGGCTGTCCTGATCAGCAGTTGTCGCCATCGATCTTCCACCTCTGGAGAGATCACTGCACATGGTCGCATTGGTGACACCAAACCAGTTCTGTAGACTGTAGATGGTGGAGACACGCACGCCTGTAACAGTTGCCACTAACCAAGCTGCAGTCGTCCAATACTTCCCTTATGAAAGTCTTAGTATCTTGATACTGCTTTTGTTTCCAGCTGAATCCCTTTTTGGGGGTTTCGTAACCTGACTTTTTTCATTTTGGGGCCAAAATATTTCATTTGCTAAATCGAAAGCCTGATGAGTTACCCTACTATTGTGTGAAAAAAATTAAACGGTAGACCATCAATTTGAATTGAAACGACGTGGTAGACTGGCAATTAGCTCGGAAGAATTATTGTACTTTGGACCATTCCGTACCCGCTACTATCTCTTGTTATTAGGTATCACATGCACGCGCCTCCGATTGTTAGAAAGTTCTCTGACTCGGGTCGCCGAATACGGTTTCTTTCTCTTCCCATTAATGTCTCAGTTCACCATGCCGAGCACCGCGTGTTGTGTGTAGGTGTTAGCGTACCTCTGGTTGTCACCAGTTTGCTGATGCTATTGCGAGCTGTTAGTTTGATAAGGACCGTACAACTCATACGGTTGGCTGATAGCGTTGTGAGGGTGCTAATGCTATATAGGCATCCCTTTTCGCAGTGGTAACACTTGGCTTAATTGGTCGCTTTTAAGGACAAGCGGGCTAACTCAGATTTCGGGGGTTTCTAGAAATCTTGACCTACACCAAAAGGGACCTTTAGGGGAAGATTGGTTTCATTGGTATCAGGAGCGGCTCGTGGGTCTTAAAAGTGGGCGGGCACAATTAGGTTAAAGCGGGTTGAAGATAGTCAAGGGCATGGTAAAAGAGATGTTTTCTTCATCCTACCTGTTTTCAGTAAATCTATTTGAAGAAGTTTTCCTTTCGCTTTTTTGAGAGTTCATTATTCTGTTGACAAAGTTAGGCATGCTGTCAATGATGTCCTTGTGAATTGACCAAAACGTCAGTGCGATTTCTACGAATTTGCATACTTCTCTAGATCTAAATGTTGTGTCGAGTTTGTAGTCCTTCAGAGTTGAATAAAAGCCCTGGATTGTACGACCTTGAGCAGACTTAAATATTTCATTGCAATGTAATACTTATAATTCTGTTATTGACTTGATTTTATGCAAAACAGTAATATTTCTGTAAACGATCCTAAAAGAACTGTAGGAAACGACTTTTGGTAGTCCTGGAATTTGGAGAAGTCGAAGATGGATAGTGCGTTGAATTTATTTTGCTTCAAGACACTTGTAATAGATTGACTTTGATTGTCTATTACAAGCACACAGCTCATTTAAGACATGGCGGCAGCCATCAAAGGTACACCAGAACTGAACTGTATTCAGAAGAATTTCACAATAGACAAGAGGCCAAAGGGGACACAATCATGACAATTAATAGGTTACTACTTAGAAGATTTATGTCCCTCTATTCAGTATGATTATTACAGACATATCGTTTCTTTATTACAAAACTGTCAACAATTTCAGAAACTATTGTCTCAGGCCTGCATTGCAGCAATTTCATTAGTGTTGTAATCTCTGCGTCTCTTGGAAACGTGTTTCTCTGTGGTCTGTTTTGTTGATAGAACACGTAATATATTGTTTCTAATTTCACCCACGGCTACTTTAAATGTGTCTAGGGCTTGTTAGGCTGCTCTGGGCATTGTATTTCTGTGTAAGAGGATCCCATAAACAACGTCAACGTGCGTGAACACATTGTTGATAAAGTGCAAAAAGAAGAGAAATGTTTCGCTCTTTAATACATTCAGGATAACATCGGGGATGGAATTATCGTCCCACTGCTCAGACTGAATCTCTGCAAGACAAAGCTGGATCTCTCCTTTCCAAATGAAGACTGTGCTAATTAGTCGAGACTGTAAATTCCACTTAGTTTCAGACGGCCATGATATATTCCAGTGACAAACGCTTCTGAGAACGGCGATGCATTTTGTAGAGTGGGCAAAAAATGTTGAAGAGCCTGATTTTTTAACGTGAGCTAAAAATACCTCTGTTCCCGACAAATCACCCTTTTCGGGATCGCGATGGGCGAGTTCGTGAGTTTTACAGAACAAAATACACTCGATAACCTAACACAATACATGTCTGTTCTTTCTCACTAGTTCGTTATTGTCAGACGTTGCAATGCGATGACCAACGACTAGCTGGGCTGCTATGTCTACTTGTCCGAAAGTATGATACTTAACGGCATTGTTTACGTGCGCTCTTGATGACTTTTGATGTTAATGCGTTGTTTCATATGGACAAGATCAGTAAAACCTGTCTAAGACTAATACTTGGGGTCCTCAGTTCCAAAAAGCAGACATGAGAAACAGCAGGCCTACAATGAGTATTTGCTAGCGCTGATAAGCCTCTCCACTTTTTATCGGTTGTATTGTTTTGATATCTTTGGGTTGGTGAGGACCTAATTTTTTCACTCTCTTCTTGTTACTTTGTTTGGTGAACTGATTTTATTTGCAATCAACTTCATTCATCCTGCATTGGAATACACACTCTAGTTATAAAACTCTCAACACCATTCCAACTTCTAAAACAGTGACCTAATTACGCTATGTTGACCTCGCTCGAGTTCAGGGTTACAGAGGTGGGGTTAGAGGTATAAATGCCAAGACAATGGACCAATCACACATCGCTGTGAGCACTCCGGTGCATTGCTCCAAAGCTATCATAATACAGGCATTGAATTGTGTAGGCTACCGTAAACTGGTCTGAGATCGCGATATTTTTAGACTTCCTCTATGGGCTTTGTTCGGTGGTGCACATCGAGATTGAGTCGCCTTATTAATAGATCTATTTATGAACTAAGAAACTCGGTCAAAATGTCATTGTTGTTTGGGTCGCCCATAGAGCATTTTCCGAGATTGATCACACCACTGAACATGCTATTTTTTACTTGGGTGAAGCACAAGAACTTGTTAAGGTATAATAGAATGTTGTAGAGTTGTAGATGTTGTAATGAATAAATAAGCTCTGGCGAGGAACTTTTACGGAAAACTGGTGGATGGTGGAAGGTAAAGGTTCTTTTATTGTCTCTTTGTGGGCATTAACATTTTTGGGCGGCAGTGCACGACCGTGCTCTATGGACGAGCCGCCCCTGATTGGTATGTATTTGTTTGGTTATAGAGAAAACGTTCCGTGTCTTTTAAAGAAACTGAAAAAAGAGCAAAAACTTTACCCTCTATTTTCTCAAAACAGTATTTTTCGGGATAGCCCCCTTGTGCTTAAAAGCGACCAGTTATGGTATTAATTTCTACTTTGCCAGACACGCCTATAAAACCTGTCTTTCCCTCTGTTGTTTCTGTCTGTCTCATTTAATTTTTCGCAGCACTAAATGGCAATTATTGTGTCAGTGTGCTTTTTTTCACTCAAACAAAACAAATAGTAATATTTATATGATATTTTTTTCTTTTAGTTATTTTCCAGGAATCTCTGTTTTCTCAAGAGAAAATCACCACGTCACAGGACCATGGCAAACAAGTGGGTCAAGCGACTCTTCGTAGCTACCGTCCTGGCAGTAGTGGGTGGCACCTTCTACCTTTCCGGAGACAGGAACCAACACACAGTTTCTTACAATGGTCGGGCAGCGTTCGTTTATGAATCAACATCGACAGACAAGTTGACGTATTGCCATTGTGCAACAGGGACCCTCTCGCAAGTTCTGAGTTATGACATGGACCCACTCATAAACATTACCTCGATGAGGGACAAAACAATGTTTTCCGTTGTAGCCCCAGAGAAAAAGCTGACGAATTTCAGTGAAGCAACCAAATTGTCACAAAATCCTGTGAACAACTTCAACTTTCCATTTATCCTCCCCGGGAAAGATATATGTGCTGGAGAACCGCCGTTTTTGCTGTTGATGATACTTTCAACTGTCAAAGATTCCAGAATGCGTGAGCAGATACGTTCGACGTGGTTGAACGCGGCTGAAGTTAACGATTGGCCGAGATACAGCATGAAGAGAAGAATAGTGCACGTCTTCGTACTTGGTATCAATTCCTACTTTGCCATAGGCTCCTACAAAGCCCGTCTTCACGCCGAATCCTCGGAATTCAAAGACATTATTTTAGCGGATTTTCATGATTCGTATCGCAATCTTTCAATTAAAGTCCTCACAGGCTTGACGTGGGTTCTCGACAACTGTAAACAAGCACAGTTTGTTCTCAAAGTAGACATGGATACCATGGTCAACATCCCTCAGATGGTTGCCTTGATTAGCAATGTTTCTCAATCAGTTGATTCTCAGGCCTTTGTACTGGGCAGAGTACAGACCTCGCTTACCGTGCGCAGGTCGGGGAAGTGGGCTGTGCCAACAGAAGCCTACCCTTTAGTGAACTACCCGTATTACATGCTAGGACACACATACGTCGTTGGCGCTGCCGCGATACCGCAACTGTTGTCAACGGCTCAAAGATTGCCGATTCTGGCCCCGGAAGACGTTTTCATCACTGGTGTGGTCGCCAAGAAAGCAAATGTGACCAGATTAGGTGCCCCAAGCTTCACTGCCAACTGGGGGAAGTTGAACGCCTGTGACATCGTGTGGGCTCGGCAAGTTGCTATCACTCCAGTCAAAAGTGCCGTATTCTTGAAGAGACTTTGGGATCTCACACTGGCGCACAGATGTAATCCTGGGGTTGACTTCAGATATAATAGGTCCTCAAAGTCATGAAATTGGTGTTAGGCTAAGTGAGTATGTAGGCCTAGATTGTTTTAGGTACTAAAATATCCCACTTTTTTTCTTTGCATACCTCACAACAACGAGTGCCTATAATATCATATATTGTTTCATTGTGATACAATTTCTATATTTATAAAGTAGTATATTATATATCAGTCTGTTCTTGCTTTCTTGAAAATAGGTCGTTTACTGCGGATCGATAACTGAAATAGCAAGAACAGACTGATATATAATATACTACTTTATAAATATAGAAATACATACATACCAACAGCAATGAGATTGCTGAATGCAAAGTGCTACAAACGAAGCGGAGAGAGAGAGAGAGAGAGAGAGAGAGAGAGAGAGAGAGAGAGAGAGAGAGAGAGAGAGAGAGAGAGAGAGAGAGAAAGATGGGGGGGGGGGGGGTGGGAAGAGAGAGAGAGAGAGAGAGAGAATTTTCATGGAGCTGAGGTATTTCAGCATGTTATTATAATATTCAATTTATGTCCTCCCTTGCTGTGTGTACTTCATTAGTGCACTGTACGTTTGTAATACCACTGCCACCGTAGGAGACCAAGACGAATAGTTTCTCCCGGCAAGATGATATCATTGCCATTTCCTGTGTGAAAATAATACTAATTATTTGAACAACACCGACATCTAGTGTTTGTGAGGTATACTAGACTGGGCACTGTCACGGCCGCCGCTCGTTGTTCTCTATAAATTATACAGTGGAACTCGGATTTAACGAGCTCGGATTCAACGAGAACTCGGATTCAACGAGAGGAGATAGATTCCCTGGGTTTTTTTCTTCTTTATAATCAATAAAAATAACCCGGATTCAACGAACACTTAAATCAGCGAGCTCGAATTCAACGAGGTCGCTTCCAGGGTGAACAGTCCCTGCAGACGTGGCTTCGCTCATTTTTTCTCCCAGAACGAACTTCATCTATTCCTGGAAACCATCCATTGCAACTGTATCGTGAACTAGGCTATTATTTTCTTAGCCGATTGCATGCGCCCAATCGCTGAATCAGCGTCCTTTTTTTTCATACAAACACAATATGCGTTGTTGGCATGCGCACGTGTCTACTCTGGAGTGTGTCGGAGTTGGATGGGCGGCCTGCACACGTGTGACTGTGTGTGCGTGTCACGGAGGTGGGGAAGGGGGGGGGGGGGAGGGGGCACTAGCGTTCCGTGCGTTAAACGTCGCAGATACAAACGCGTCACAGTCTTTTTTTTACCCTCGGCAACTGATCATTATTTCAATGATAAGCTAGTCTTGACGAAGATCTACGTATTGAATTGTGCGCTGGTCTATGGAATAAAAAGTTGCCGTCTGCTAGGCTCTACACAGCAACACAACTTTTTGCCAAACAATCGAGATGACACAGGCGTGCATTTGATTTTGAATGAATCGGTCTTTTTTTCATGTGTATGCATTTCAGGCACTACCTGTCACTTTTCTTTACACACTACTTGCTTAGTGCCTGTAATTATCTACACAAAACCTCATGTTTGCTATAACGAACACTCGGATTCAACGAGATTTTCGGTCAGGCCCGGCGACCTCGTTGAATCCGAGTTCCACTGTATAAAAACTGTGCTGCATAGTGCGCTGTCAACTCTTCCTCCTTGCCCTTCATTTGGTTCCAAAAAAGAATCAAATCTCATAGAGTGCTCCAGATAAAGGTGAACCAGAATGACGCCTTAACGTGGGCATTGGCCTAGTAGCCCCCTCCAAACTCTTCACTCACACATTGTTCTGTATTCAATAAATTCTTGCTCAACGGATAACGAAAAAACACAACAGCAGTCAGAATAATGGCTTCGTTCTCATTATTAATGTTCCCAAATCCAGTCCTCAAAGTTCAAAATTTTTCTTCAGTTTTGGCAAGACTGAGAGAAGCAATATTAGAAAAAAGACGTATTTTGCCCCCAAGGAACTGTACTTCAATACTCAGACCTTCAAAAATGTAGGAAATTATTTTCCCTCAGACTTGTTGGCTGCTATGCAAATCTACTTAGAAAGTGGCCAAAAGCAAGCATTCGACCTATTAAAAGCTGTCCAAAGGTGATTTGGGCTCTGAATAAAGTGTACAGCTTTTAGTCATTGCCTGCAATGGCCTATACGTTAATTTAGGCTGATTTGTGGCGTCGGTGGTCTTGTGATTAGGCTCTCTCCGACATTGTTTCCTTATTTATATATATATATATATTGGGAAAGGCACTTTACACTTTACACGAATTTTCCTCACTTCAACCAGGTGGGAATGGGTACCAGCTATAGACAGAGTAAGAACTTGTCAGCTTGGTAGTGTTTAAGAGCTCAATCAGCTGCTTGCACTGTAGGCTTCTCGTGATGCTGAGAATGTTTCTGAGTGTTCTATGGTCTGCTGGGGGTAATGCTATAGTGTAAAGCGCATAGAGCTCCGTCGATCGGGGATCTGGGCGATACAAATTGTATTTATCATTTTTTAAAATTATTATTATTATTATTATTATTATTATTATTATTATTATTATTATTATTATAGGTCCATAGGTTTCCCAAAGTACGTCTGATGATAATGTAGTTGTCAGGAAGTACATACGGTGCTGGTATCAGTTCATGATCTATAAACAATGCATAGTGCGGTCAAAAATTCGTGGCGCAGCTTATCCTCAAATATCTCTTTTAACAGGACAATCAATGTCATCCATACTTTGCACATCAGTTTGTATCAATTTGTCATTACGGAGTAACATTTTTCTACAACAACTGAGGCTCGATTAAAAAACTTTTCTCCATAAATTTATATAAAATAGGCTACTATAAATCTCCATCTCTCGGAAAATGGAAGTGTGGAGAATAATTGCTCACTTTCTGGACGCAGGTTCTTTCGATGTTTCTTGATAATGAAGACAGGGGGCCCCCTTCTTGATGGATGTTATTTCTGTTCTTCTGTGATCTAGAGCGACTAAACGCCTCAATGGCCACTGCTCTACCGCCCGATTGACGCGGTCTCTTCTTCAAACTTCTTGAACTCACTAGTGAGTGCACGAGTCTCTGAAGTCCCGTGAATCTGTTCAGGTCGATGCGGGGTCAGATTTTTGCCAGTACAGACAAAGATCGTACATAACAAGATGGTCCACTCAGCCAAAAAAGTGTCCCCGGAAGTCCGCTTATTGCTTCAGGTGGCGCTGCAGTCTGTTTTTGAAGCTCTCTTTCGTTTCTCCACATGAAGAATATATGAATAGCACCTCCTTGCGTGCGCAGATCGACTGCTGTTCATCAGCAGTTTGGGTTCGTTCAGTGCGGAGTTTTAGGTTTTTAAATATTTATTGACCTCTCGCCTCTCATTCTAAAGTCATATTAAACGAAGAAAACAGTCGCCTTTTCCTCCGGAAGAGGTTTTTTGTCACCGTAACCATTTTAAAAAAGCGTTCCACCGAAATTTGAATTCTTATTTATTCAAAAACTTGTTAATGTCACTTTGGTTTTTTTTTCACACAAGTAGGTTAACTCTGTTCGCAAAGGGTGCGCATTTGCGAAGAGGGCGTACTTTTTTAATTGGATCAAAGAGAGGAGTGGACCATCTTGTTATTATGTATGGTCATTGGTACAGACTTTTACACCACAAAGTGTTCACAGAAATTCCTGCTTCTTGCACACATTTTGCATGCATATGGCCTACGTCACAGCTTGCCAAAGACACATTAAAAAAAAATTAGTAGGGCCTTGGCCTATTTATTAAGGGGGATTTTTTTTTTTTTGGGGGGGGGGGGGGGCTACACCTTAACTCTCTCGAGTTCACGCCCTTGTATATCGACCGATATCGGTCGATGGCCGGTGGGCCCAGAGCGAAGCCGGCTGTCGCTATAAAAATTCGCCTAGAGTCTGCTATGTGGTTTATTTCGGTAAAGGAATGGCTAAACTTTTATAAATACACAATTTGTAACTCCTTTTTCGAAAGAGTTAGCCGTTAGAGGTGCCCGGATAATGACCTCAATTTCCCGACCACTTTCGTTTCCTTCGCCTCCATTTTGTAAACAAAGAACAGCTGCGCGACTGTCTTCACAAAAAACGAACAAGTTTTCAAGTAAAATGTCCGATTCTGACCCCGATTATGGTCTGGATGACTCATTTAGTGAGTTTTCTATCGATGACAGAGACTCTGAATCAGATAAAGAGTCTGACAATGACGTAGCAAGTCCTCAACCAGGACCAAGTGGTGCAGCCAACGGGTAAGTGATGATTGCATTGAGCATCTATGAACAGCTAGACCTATCGAAACATAATATTGGCCCGGGGGGTACTAAAACGTGTGTTTTATTGTATAAATGATTAAAATTTTGTGTTTTCTTATGAAATTGGTTAGAATTGATAAGTTTTTCTCGCTTTTATTATTTTTTTGGCATTTTTTTTGTACCCAAGGTGCGGTTGCTAGCTGCTTGTTTACGTTCAAAATGGCGGATCCTGAGACGATTCTCTTAGTTTACAACATAATACAACTGATTGATAACGTTTGCTATCTACTGCAGTTTGTTATTATTTGTTTCAATTTAAATGTATCATCAATTTTTAATTTTTATGTGAACAAGGGAATAATTTATTTAGATCTAGATCTAGTTCTAGAGTCTATTTGACCTCAGCTCAGGTGAGTTGCGAGTTGTCATTTTTGTAAACTGAGTCTGACAAATGGAGAGTGGTATGATTGGAGTGGTGGAAAAAAAAGTCTTGCTGGACTTGTTCTAACATGCCTTGTTCCTGTGCATTTTCCGACAGGGGTGACTTCAGTGGTTCGTAACGTGATGCGGATGATGCAAGGTACCCAAGTTCAAGCCGACGCTGCGGCCAGGCCTGCATCTCGATGAGGACCGGACCAAACAAAATGCGGAAATATCTGACACCAGGTGAATTTTTGCCCTGGTCCATTTGCTTTTTTATAATCATTATTTTTTACAACAAGACTATAAAAAATCAGTAGGTATTGCTAATGCTCAGGCTTTTTTTCTCAAATAATGAAACAATTTGTATGCTTTGCTTGACTATTCGAATCATTTACTTTAGTTATAACAAGAATTTACGGACAAATTGGGATGTCTGTTATGTTCAAAATTAACTGTTGATCTGTTGAACACTGTGTGTGTGTGTGTGAGAGAGAGAGAGTTTGTGTGTGTGTGTGTGTGTGTATGTGTGTGTGCTCTTGCATGAGAGGAAGAGAGAAACGGAGGGGGGGGGGGGGGGGGTGGGCAGAAGAGAGGGTAAAAGAATGAGCGAGACGGAGAGAAGGGTTCATCCCGCACAGATGTACTGTGTGTGTACATTTGTCTGATTGAATGGTGCATTGGTGCGAGCGTTGTATAATTTGTAATGTGTACTTTGCTGTGTTGTTGCTGAATGTTGTATGTTGATGTAGGCTACTGGTATAGCCTATATATCCACCTAAAATTTCTCTCGTGGATCCATCAAATTTATCTTAACATAAATATCTCTTATCATGGATACTTTTATCAACAATTCTTTCTTGTGTTTCTATTTTTCAACAGGTGCTTTCTTCACTCTTTCGAATGGAGGCATTTGTGTTGCAGATCTGCACATACACCTACGAGTAGGCCAACCTTGCGGCAATGAAAGAGACTCGTCCATCTCTAGCGCAGAAATTGTTTTCGTTGTTATCGTCTTGAGAAAGTGTCTAGTTTCAAATGTAACAAGTGTGGAAAAAACTTCTGTTTTAGTAGCACAAGAAACTGTCTTCTTTTAGATCATCCAGCTAATGAGTATGAGTGATGTTTTGTATTCAATGACATACTCTGAGTGGAAATATATGCACAAATGTTTTCGTCACTATTTTTCAACTCAAGTTTTAATTTTTCTTGCATCACAGTTGGTTTATAAACCTTTTAGATGATGAATTCTCTTCTTTTATTGTCAAATAATGTGATTTGAATGTTTTTGTAGAAATACCATAGCCTAATCTTGGCACAATGGGAGTAATAAGAGAATTTTGTGAAAATTCTATTTTCGGTAACAATTATCTCCAAAATACATGTAATTTTCCATGTGCCATCAAAGTGTTCATATGGGTCCTAAATTATTCATTCTTTGTCTGTCATGAGCAGAAATGGACATTCTTTTAGAATATCAATAAATTTTGGGTCAATCTGATCATACTTTTTTTTTTCCTTCTTTATGTTTGTCAGTTTCATGTAAAATTGTGTGCGCAATCTATTTTTAGTAACAGTTAAAGTAGGTCACCACTGAAAGCAGACATAAAAAAAATTAATTGTTATCATTTTACTGTATTTTCTACATTCAATTTCCTTTACATAGATACATAATAAGCCTGGGTATAGTACAAGACATACTCACACCAGGGCAAAGATCTGAAGAGGTTGTGAATCGACACAATTTTCTCAAAAAGTGGCGAACCCGAGAGAGTTAAGTCTATTTCGTTTTACCAAATTTCAAAGATATAACAAGCATAGAAAGGAGTCTTAAAATCCGCAATCAAATTTAAGTAAAAAGTTTTGTTTCCATGCAAAAAGTTAGAGAATCTATACTATATGTTCGATAGTTAGGAGGTATTTGACAATAAGTTACGCCATGCATTTCTGACCTCAGTAATTATCTAAAGGCATTTTCTTCAGAAAATCGTGTAAATGAAAGGAAACAAAATTCAATATATCAATATAAAAATCCCTTTATTGATCCCGCATGGGATGTTTCAGAAATTAAAGGTGTACCTAGTACATGTGATACCTATGAATGGGTGCAATTTGCTCCATTTTATTACATTAAAATACCCAATAAACAAGCAGAGGTGGGAGGTTGGTAGGTGCTCTGGTGTGGTTTGCTCCTTCTTTCAATCAAATGTCTTTAACTGCCTTATGTGATCTCTCCTTCTTCTAATTTCTGTGTTACTCTCCAGCAACACCAGTAATCTTTAGCACTTATATGACCTACTTTTGTATTGCAATTGGTCCCTTTTAAGGTTTCGGGGGTTTCCAGAAATCTTGAACTACATCAAAAGTGGGCATTGCCCCACCTATAAGGGAAGTTTAGTTTCATTTATGTTTATATTTGTTTGGTTATAGAAAAAACTCTCCTTGTCTTTTAAAGAATCTGAACAAGGGTCCAAAAACTTTAACTTCCATTTACTCATATCAGCATTTTTCGGGATAGCCCCCTTATGTGCTTAAAAGCGACAAATGAGTGCAGTAAAACTTTTACTAAAACTAAAACTAAACAAGCATCCTTCGAACAGTAAAAGCACACAACCAGCCACATGAATAACTCCAGTCATGATGGTATGACAGCGTCATTATAATAGCTTTGAAGGTCTCTATAACACTGTGTCTTTCTGTAATGTTCTGTTTCACACACTGGGGGCTCCTGTGGTTACGTGAGCAGTGAGTTCAGACTCAAAAGTAAAGTCAAGCACGCGTGGGAGATACGAGGACCAGATGGGTGGTCACTCGGGTTTGGCCTTGAGCAAGACACGACAACTCTAGCTTAAAAAAACCCCCAGGGCACTGCACAGTGACGACCAGCAACAGCATGGTAGTGAAATTGTTCTGTATTGGTTTAATATGGTGTATTTATGTATGTATATGAGTATGTATTTCAGTATGTAAGTACTTATTTATTATGTATGTTCGCCATTGTACACAAAATTGCCCTTCTGGGATCAATAAATATATAATTGTGAGGCAACGTGGTGGAATCAGGCTCTCGTCAATTTTTGGGCATGTAGAGTTATTGGTAGCATCTTAAAGCTTGTTCATTTGTCTTTATTTGGATGAAAAATTTATTCATTTATCTTGAATACA
Source organism: Aplysia californica (assembly GCF_000002075.1). Taxonomy (NCBI): domain Eukaryota; kingdom Metazoa; phylum Mollusca; class Gastropoda; order Aplysiida; family Aplysiidae; genus Aplysia; species Aplysia californica. Next base: position 914,366 of record NW_004797328.1, on the reverse strand, counting down.
AGTCGAGATATTTGCAAATGAAAGAGGTGGGGGTCACCTGTTTTCAGAGGTAAAATTGGTGAGAAAATGGCCGCCAAAGATTAGTTATTTCCTTAGCTTAAGAGTCCGTGGTAACTGAAAAATTTACTTTTTTCGTGCCTTTAATCAGTTTTTCAGAAAAATCCACACCTAAATGAGTCCTTTAATGGGAAAGAAAGGTGTTGAGCCAAAAAAACAAAAATTTGATAAAAAATCACAAACATGTGGAAAAATGCAGGTTTCTTCACTTTGATTATTTTGACGAGAGCCTGATTCCACCACGCTGCCTCACAATTTATTTTTATTTTTACTATTATATTCAAGGCCACATTCAGGTGATCCTCCAAGCAAAAGATATTGCTACTGAATTCTTAGACACGAGTAGGCTACTTTCTCTGATCAGACATACATTGGTGAGCACTTGCATGATCTACTTTCTAATCTGGACGTGGTACAAATTTTGCTTTTCCTCCCGTTGAAACAGTTTTTTTCCCCCTAGTGATTTGATTTGATCTGGATAGGATTTTAAAAACCATTAACTGGGATAAGAATTTCCCAGTTGTGCTTTCTCCGACAGACAGACAGACAGACATGCAGGCAGACAGACAGACAGACAGACAGACAGGCAGACAGACAAAACAGACAGACACATATGAAAGGATGGGGCGAGAGGGTGGAGGAGGAAGTTACTCTCTCACAAGTGACAGATTAAGTTTATAATAATATACATAGATATACAGGGTGTCCCCCGAAAATGTATACACATGATAAAATCAAACACTACTCACTACTTTATTTAATGTGTATACATTGTTTGTGGACACCCTATATATATATATATATATATATATATATATATATATATATATATATATAGGCTATATATATAATTATGATGTAATATTATACTAGCTGGCCCCCCTATCGACGAAAGGAATTATCGGTGCATTAACATCAACTGAAAGTCACTGGCCTACTATATTTACACTCTACTGGAATGGAGCAATAAATCTCGAGAGAAAAGTGACACATTATGTGTTTCCAAGTTGCCAAATATAATAATAGATGTACAGATTGATTCTCTATTCCCCTTTTGTGGTTGTACACTCCATAATTTCAAAGGTGGGGGACCAATGCGTACTTCTAGTAGTGCTAGTGAATGGAAACCTCACTAGTTTACAATGGCGTCTTAGAAGACGGACTTGCCCAAGATTAGATCTAAACGAAACTAATGAAAAAGTGAAAATTAAACTACAGTGACGTCAGTCTCTTCAATGAACCTGTACACCCTTTAAACGATTCTGAACCACCATTAATTTTGTCAAATTCGAAAGGTAAGTGGTTCGGAAGTTTTAGTCGGCCAAAGTGACGAACTTTCACATATGTGAGGCACCGTGGTGGAATCAGGCTCTCGTCAATTTTTGGGCATGTAGAGTTATTGGTATCATCTTAAAGCTTTTTCATTTGTCATTATTTGGATGAAAAAAATATCCATTTATCTTGAATACAAGTCGATATAGTTGCGACAGAAGGAGGTGGGGGTCACCTGTTTTCAGAGGTAAAATTAGTGAAAACATGGCAGCCAAAGATTAGTGATTTCCTTAGCTTAAGAGTACGTGGTAACTGAAAAATTACATTTTTTGTGCCTTTAATCAATGTTTTTCAGACAAATCCACACAGAAATTAGTTCTTTAAAGGGCATGAAAGGTGTCGAGCCAAAAAACAATAAAAATTATTAAAATTCACAAACCTGCAGAAAAATGCAAGTTTCGTCATTTTGATTATTTTGACGAGAGCCTGATTCCACCACGCTGCCTCACATATATAATAAAAGATATATATGTATATATTTACAGTTCATTATTTGTATATATTGTGGAGGCCTCTCCATTTTGCAAACGTATGGTTAAGATGCATGCTGGTTATTTCTGACACTCTATCAAAATCTTAATGCAGTCACGAGAATCTTGCTCCAGAACTTTCAGGGCTTCTTTCACTTGTCGCAGTGGCATCTTCTTGGAGATGAGTGGTGTGACCTTCACCTTCCCAGATGACACAAGCTCGACGCATTCAGGAAATCTAAGCAAACATAAAAGAAAAACAATAGTTATTAAACAATTGAAGTTCTATAGCATGCCCATCATCTCGATTTAGATCATTTAGGAGGCAGGCTGCTTTGACTCTGTCTGCCACATCCAATCTGGGCTGAGAAGGATACAACATCTCAAAAGACAGAAAAAGATACTCGATGAAAACTATCAAAGCAGGAAACAAACTTACATCTTTTGGATGTAATTGCAAAGTGCCTATACCCACCAAAATATTGACACGGATACAAAGTCAATGACATGAAATAATATTGTTATTCACCCTCAAGGAAAACTTTTATTTCAACTGTGTTACTTGTTCTTCATAACACACCAGTTATCAGATAGAAAACACACATTGTGTTGCGCTAAAAGTATGGTACAATTTTCTAGAGCAGGTTAAAAACCATAGGTTTTCTCCCTTATTGAGTCTTGTTTCCAAATATTCAATTCTCTCCTTTGTGGCTATCTTATTGTTCTGAAACAAAGTGCAGTCATTGTATTTTCATCATGTTCTTAAAAAGTATTCACATGCTCAAGGTGTGCTACTTTTCTTTCATTATCTTTGTATAAGAAGAGTAACACGAATTTTCAAAAATTGCATGAACACTTCAGATCATCTATACAAACTTTAAATGATAAGCAAATGTCTCACCATCCACATTTTATGCTTTTCAAAGACATTACTCATTAACAAAAATACATTTAAAAAACGAAAATGTTACGTCATTCTTTAATAGCTTCAGTGTATCAGTTTTGGAGCAAAACTAGCAACTACTTCCCATCATTCTGCATCACTAAAGCACACGACTATATATTTATGTTTTTTAGTTTGGCTTATGAGAAACCTAACAATAGACATGAAAGCCAAAACATGATCTTCAAACATCACTGAATTAAATAGCAATAAACATTAGTACAGATTAATTCTCTCACTCATTCCTATTCAAAAATCATTTTTCATTCACTCATGCATCATCATATCTACCTCTGCATCTTCATTTTGTATTAGTAAGAGTTTTGCAGCCCTTGCTACACAAATAGGTCAAATATATTATAAGTGCTGTGGAATTGAGGTGTTACTAAGACAATGACATACAAAGAAGAGGAAGAGGACAGAAAAGGAAGATGGATGTTTCACAGAAAAGAAGGAGCAAACCACAGTGGAGTAACCACCAACAACCCACACCTGCATCTTCGCCCATTCTTTTGACGGCTGAGTGCAAGAAGTGACAATATATATATATATATATATATATATATATATATATATATATATATATATATATATATATATATATATATATATATCCACTTTCCACAGTTTCGAGAAAATCGAGTTTGAAATTTTGACAATATTGAAACCTCAATAAAATAGTCAAAAAAGAAATGTTAATATCTCGATACCGAATAAAGCTACGGCTTAGATATTTACAGAGGTAAAAGAGCTGCTTAAAATCTCACTACCCATATCGATTAGTCCATTTTGACACAAAGTGAATGTAGAGTCACTTCTTGCGTTCAGCCATCGATATAATATCGCAACGCAACTTACACGCCGTTGTTGCATATCGCTCCAATAACATCGACTTCGTTCAGAGCTGCCAGCCCAAGGTTCACGTCCATTTTCATCTCCCCAAGACCCAGCATGAGCAGTCGCCCCGCACGCCTGCAGGAGAGTATGGCTGTATCCACTGCTCCAGGGGCACCGCTACACTCTACACACTGGTCAGCCTCAGAGCCTAGAGCAGCCTTGATTGCTTCAGCTGGAGATTGGAAGAAGATAAGATGAGAAAAGATAACACAAGATAAGATAAGATAAGTTAAGGTAAGATAAGATAAGATAAGTTAGATGAGATAAGATAAGATAAGATACATCTTTATTGTCCAGATCCTGGCAAAGTGGATCGGTATATCATCCTGTAAACACACATACACACACATACACACACACATACACACACACACTCATAACACACACACACACACGAACAAAAATAAATACAAACACACACACACACACACACACACACACACACACACACATGCACATACACACACACACACTCATAACACACACACACACACACACACACACACACACACACACACACACATATATAAACACATACATACACAATAAAGGAGCAACTTACTAGAAATCAAAGGAAGTCTCTTTTTTGAGATGTGGAAACCAACCTTTGAGCGCATGTGTTTGTGTGGTATGTCTGAGTGTGGATGTGTCAACAGTTTCGCATGTTACCATGCTTATGCTCATTTTTCGCAAATAATCAGAATTGCGTGAAGACATTTTTTTGTGAATGTTTCTGGTTCACAATTGACTCAGACACATTATATCAAAGACGACGACGCATTATTCTGTGTGTGTTTAAGTTTAAGGTGTAATCTGCAAAGCTGGTCAAGTAAAAAATATAAACAAATATTTCTGAGGGAGCTGGAGTTTATAAGCATTGACTGGAAAAGTGCATTTTCAAGAGCAAAGGAAAAAAATCCCAACGCAACAAGCAAGTCACCAAAAACAGCTCAAAATTAAGAAGAAATAGTACTACTAGGGCCAGCTTTTCACAGCACATTGTAATGGTACAGCATGAAGCTATTGCATGCAAATGAAAACTCAGAATAGCTCTCCTTAAAGTGCATACAATATAACTCATTATGTTGTTGAGATATATTGAAAACAAAAATTAAGGTACCTGTGTTGAGCCTTACACACCTGGCTAACAGGAAAGTACAACACCCCATGCTTTTGCTGATCATGACGACCACAGCCTGCAGATTCTGCTTCCGGTAAAACATATCTGCAACCCCATTATGACCACCACAGTGGACACAGATCCCTTGCACTCGGTCAATCAGTTTAAAAAAAAGTGGATTGGGGATTACACTTAACTTTTACACACAAGTTCCCATTATACTCATAAACACAGGCAGGGGCACTTCATTTCCTTCAGCTGGTATCATGCTGGACTACTGTGTGGACAGCCCTCGTTTGAATCTCAGACTGGGATTTTTTTTTTTAGCTCAGGTCGTTTTGTGGGGCTTTCAAGGCTTTCAACCTATTAGGCTCCATCTTATCGGAGATGAACATCAAATTCAGATATCCTGCTTCTTAAATAACCTAACAGTGTTGAAAGCGGTGTTAAACACCTACATTTCTCTTACTTACTGTAAACACTGACTCACCATTTTGACTGGTTTCCGCTTTGGGGTCAATCTTCAAAGTGAGGTCAACGCCCAGCTGAGTGGCCAGGTCCAGCCTACTTTGTACAACATCCACCACCATGACTTTACTCGCTCCGTAAGCTTTGGCTGCCTGTGCCGCCAGCAGCCCAATTGTACCTACACAGACACAGACATTTTGGTGTAGACACCGTCACAGGTACCTTTATAATCAATACAACCTTGACATAAAAGAAAAACAAAAAGATGAGAAAATAGCAGAGAAAAGACATTTTTAAAAGAACACCAAACACAGATTATTCTTTCACACATACATACACACATACACACACACACACACACACACACACACACACACACACACACACACACACATACACACACACACACATACACAAGCAGGGACATAATATGTAGTCAAGCACAGATACCAAAAACACCTGAGGGGTTGGCAAATGCATTGAAATACGTCTACAATTTTAGTAAACCAGTAACCGAATATAAAAAGGGAAATAGTAAAGAAAATTAAGAGTCAAAGAATAATGGCTGAAAAATAAATCACTGTCATCGTGAAAAGTATCCTATTCATTATTTGGCATTGTTTATGTTAGTCTAGCAGTTATTGTGACATTGCCGGGTTGGGGGTTCGACGCTTAGCTTGGTCTGGCGCTATGTCCTTAACAAAGGGCAGTTTGCACGAATGTTCCCATTTGGCTTGGTCCTACCGGAGATGGATTCTAAACTTTGAGGTTCTGTCGCTATAACTTTATAATGTTGCAAGTCTTAGTGTATTAAAATTGTATGTTTCGTACCCAGTTTTTATTAGTTTAAATTTAGTTTAGTAAGAATTTTACAGCACTTGCAACACAATCAGAAAAAAACAACTGACAAAGATTAGAGGTGCTACTACCAGAGTGCAACATACAAACAAAAGAAGGAAGAAAGTTAAATTAAAGATGATAGACATTTCTAATGGAAAGAAATAGCAAACCACACTAGAGTCCCCATAAACTGTCCACACTGGTTTGAATAGAAGGATAGACGGATAGCGCGCGCGCACAAGGGCCATGTCCAGTGTCAAAGAGAAAGACAGAGGGTGATGCTAATGAGCCATACAACTAAAAAAAAAGGAGGAAAAGTGGTGGGGTCATGTTACCTGATACTCCTATTGGGGGTGTTGTTTTCCATCAAGCAAGCATGCGGGGTGATTTGAATTCAAGACAATTGAGAGAAAAAATTTGAGATCGAGCTTTTCAAGATAAGGTATAATTTGACATAATATATCTGCACGGGTGTTACAGAATGGTATGCTGTCAATACATAGAAAATGTATCGGTTCAGTCGGGGAATGGAATATTGTTAAACCTATCAGTGGTTTCAAGTTTTGAAAGTTCAAATGATCTATGCTTGACTGTATGTACATAGCCCCTATCTATGCATGTATTCATGCAAGCACAAAGACACACACATACACACACACACACACACACACACACACACACACACACACACACACACACACACTCACACACACAAGTAATAAAAGGAAGAAAAAAAGACCCCAAACCATACTTGTAATGATTGAGAAAATATTCTAACAAGTCAATGGTTATTACCTGCTCCTATAACAACAACTTTTTCACCAGGGATAACTGGGCAGCGTCGAAAACCCCATACACTTATAGACAACGGTTCCATAAACGCCCCTTCTTCTAGGCTACATCCGTCTGGAAGCCTTGAATAAAAAGTTACAGTCAAAGGATTAGCTGTGAGGATTAAGCTGGTGAGAGTGTTATATTTTTGGTGACTGTATGTATGCATGTGCAAGCAGGCATATATATAATATATATGTGTGTTTGAGAATAATAAACTAAAGAAGAGGGGATAGTTTCTATTGGCTGAGGGTCATTAATGGATGAAGAGGGAGGGGGAGAGAGGGAGAGATTTCCTACCAGCCAAGGCGTAATTTCTTCCACGGGCAGGCACTTGTACTTGTATAGTATACATTTATATTTGTCCACTGATTTACCCATTGTTTAGCAAAGTATAACATATTATAAATCAAAAGAAAAGAAACTAAAAGGACAATTTGAAGATAAATGAACATTTTCAACAAAAAAAGAAAGAAAATACTATTTCGGAAAGCTTGGACTGGAGTAGTTAAGAGTATTTACAGACGCATAGTAGAGCCAGTGACACTGCTCAGCACAGTGATGAGTAAGATGCTGAGCTGCTCAGACGATTTGTCAAAGTGAATGGGTTAATGTTCTTTGTCTGAAAACAGTGTCACAAAACTATTTTTGATGTCCTTCTTACTTGAAGCACGATGAGGCTGGGGTGACCATGAACCGAGCGAAAGCCCCATCAGTGTGTGGGATGCCCGCGATATGTTGTCTGGTACACAAGTTGTATCGTTTGCGAGCACAGTAGAAACAGTCCAAGCACGGCCTCATCGGGTCCACGCTGACGTGATCACCCACCTGGAGGAGACACACAGATCGAATCACGGACATAAAAGTACGGAAGTGGACGAAAACAGTGATGGCTTGGAGAGGAAAACTATTAACAGGTCACCCCTCCATGTGGGGTGATGTGTGGGTTGCTGTAATGACATGCACAAAAGACTCTTTTAACTTTATTTAAGCAATGGGGACTCAAACTGACCTATACTCAAATAAATAGTAAGTTAGTAAGGTAGCTAAACTAGGCCTGGGGGCTCTCGCGGCCTTAAGGTTAAGGTGTTCGATAGAGGTTAATATGTTCGCCTCTCATTCAAAGATCGCGGGTTCGAATCCGGGTAGCGACGGAAAAATTGTCTTCTCTCAAATTGTCTCCTTCCCCTCCTTTTCTGCTCTCTAGCAACGTTCTGTCGCCTGCTTTTGTCTCCACTTTCTGTCCCCCCCCCCCAACCTCTGATCTAAATACACGTACACGTGTAACATCTTTATCAAAGTGATACGAAGATGCAGTTTCGAATTCTTAAGCAAAGGTGCTTTCAAAAGTCTCAGCATTTGCTTCACAGGTCCTGATTGGTTCTCCTACCCCTCAGAAAGTGACGTTACCTTCAGTCCCTCCACACCCTCGCCGAGCTGACAGACGACAGCGCTGATCTCATGCCCCAGCACTATCGGCTTACGCAGGATGTAGGAGCCGATCGCGCCGGTGTGCAGGAAGTGGAGGTCAGAGCCACAGATGCCCACCAGAGCTGGTTTGACCAGGACATCACCAGGTCCAACAGTGGGGACCTCGAGCTCTTCCTGGTGAAAAATGGAATAGGTTTAATGCCCCTATTAACTAGCTTTTCCTGGAGAAGCATGGGGTTGAGAAAGAACACTATAGCTTTGTAGAAAGGAAGAAGTTTGAAGTGCTGGTAATTATGCATCTTGCTCCTTCACTTTCTCTGACGCTTTTTTCTCCCATCCATCTAAGCCTCCATCAGTCCATCAATCAATTCATTCCTCTCACCTTCTATTCATCTGATAAACCAGCTTGTTGTTGTTGTTTTTTCCTCCCATACTTACATTTAAACACCCATCTATTCGTCTGTATATTCACCCAGTCTTCTATTCATTCATCAAACCAGCTTGTTTCGTTTATTTTCTAAGTTAATTTTCTTTTTAATTAAACCAGTCATGCTGTAAAACAAAATTTAAAAATCACTTTAGGGTATTTTTCATGAAGTGATGAAGTCAGTAGCATATTTAAAAATACCCTTATATTTATAAAGGCCTACTGAAATATAAAGAACAAGACTAGAAAATAACGTGTGACCAAATGAAAGATTAATTTTTCCCAAGCCTATAATCTAAGGCAGTTTCAAATAGTAGGCACTAAAAGGCATGCCTACAGAAGAATCAAAATATATTTTTGTTGTTGCAATTTTACATTTTGATAATAAGCTTTTGATCTGTTGAATCGCTTATTCATTATATTTCTCTGTGAACCAACAGAGAAGTCAAAGTGCATGTACAAGAACTGCCCCCTCCCACGCACCCCTTCCCTTGTTTTTCCCCTACCCTCTCTCTTTCTTTCTCTCTCTTGTTCCCGCCCCCCCCTTTTTTTCCAAACTCTCTTCCTATAATCTTCTATCTAGGGTGTTTTTTTCTCTATAGATCCCCCACCCACAAAAATACTAACATGCTCACAGACACATATTATACACACATATTTACACACAGAAACTTGCTTTCTAGATCTAATGGTAAAGGCCTAACTCAGGGTCATTACATTGACAAGAATTTATAGTATTGTGCAGTTCTATTATTTCGTGCCTTGCTGCTCCCGCGCAGGAACTGTTACGTGTAATGACCATGAATTCACAGCAGCAATTAATTTCAGTCGTGCAGTAAACACAAATTTGTGGCAAAATGAAACTGGCAAGATGGTTAGAGGACTGAATGTGAGTTGGTGATTAAGTAGGCTTAATAATGTTTCATGGCTTGAACAATAGCAGAGCGAGCGAAAGTGAATTATACATAAATAGAGAGAGAGAGAGAGAGAGAGAGAGAGAGAGAGAGAGAGAGAGAGAGAGATGAATATCTTCGTGGTGTATCAAAGTACCATGTGACTAACATTAACACAAAAAAAGAAAATAACATAACAAAACTTACAACCCGCAGGTCGTTCACACCATGAAGTCTCACAGCGGTATTCGTTTCCATGACTGATGGCAACAGGACGCTCTCTTGTTTACTCAAACGTGGAAATGTGGCTTCTGCAAAGAAACGATAAAAAAAAGAACTAAGCAAGCACTTAAATTCAAAGCATAGGCTATCATACTACAGAGAGGTCAAACACACGTGACGCAACTTATTGTCAAATATCTCTTCAACTATTGAACATAGACTCTCAAGCTTACCTGTTATTACCTGATATTACCAGTCCTGGACAACAACGTCATTGCACACCGGACATGTCCTTAAGTGCTCAGTCCCCCCCCCCCAAGCACCAAAACCTGCAAGGTATCCATACTGATGGTTTCGGTGACTGTCTGATTATGGCGACGTCTTTCCTTTCCAGATAATCGTCCCATTCTTCCCTCTCAACTCTCTATCCCCATTTCCTGCATCCTAATGATCGCGTGGTGTTCTGCTGTCTCCCTGTCTTCTTCATCCCACCTTTTACACTTTTACTCTCCATCTTTTACACTAATGCCTTGTACTAAATTTGTCTTCACAGATTAATATTTTTGTAATCACCAGTTAGCTGTATTGTATTCTAAAACATACATTAATTAATTACACTAATCAAAAATCGCAGTGGGTGGTTTCTACAGATTTTAAAAAGTTTACAGCTGAAACATTATGTTATCACTTCTATAATCCAGTCCGTCATTCTTTTCTAATCGCGACATTAAGCTTATTGAACGCGTCTTTGGAGAATCTTTAGTGCAAAAATGTGTTCACTATATAAAATCAATTTCTTGTAACAAGTTTTGCCACTAAAATAAAAAGACTGTCATTGAAGAGCTGTGAAGAAGGCCAAATGCGTATGCAAAATGTGTTTTAAACTTTAAGAAGCGGGAAGTACTCTGAACAATCTCATTTTCTGCGCGACAGAGATTTATACTAGATTATTTTATATAAATTTTGGGAAAATATGATTAAGTAAAACAAATTGATACAAGCAACAGTGCAAAGAATGACTGAAGCTGGTTCATCCGTTAACTTTTTCGCATTGTGCGGCTTTCGCGGTGCGCATTCCCAAAGAACGCCATTATTAAAATTCGTGTGCGCTGGAAATGCGCAATTTTTGGGGTGTTTTCAAAGACATGAATCTCCACTGTTTTAAATCATAGACGTTTGCATTTTGTGGCAAAGTAAAGTTCAAATCATTGTTAACAAAGACATCATTTTTAAAAGCACATTCACTTTCTTTGACGTAAGTCGTCAAAAGTACAAAAATCGTGTGAGGCTGAAAAAAAAGTTTTCAAAATAAATGTTACGCTCCGATACACACACTAAACTGTTCGGGGGTGTTTCTTCAGTGATCTTAATGACTTTTAAGCCAGGCATGATCCACGATAAACATAACTTAACAGAATTTATCGGAAAATTCAACCGAACGAGTGAAAATATGCTTTTTGAGCAGCTTTATGAGCAGCTCAACTTTTACCTAATGTACTTTTAAAAATCGGTTGAGTCAGCTACTTGTTTCAGATCACTTTTGAGTTGTACACCTCAAAACAGCCAGGGCAGAGTGCCACCTTGCAGTTTGAGACCTAGTGCAATGTCGGCTTCTTTTCGCATGTTGTTATGGTCACTACTGACACCCCAGCTCTACACGCCGTTCCTATGCACATTTTCTACTGCAGCCTGAAGGTTCTATATCCATGGTCTAGTTTTCAGCTGATTGACACTCTTTGAGTGCATGCCTCCCTCGTGGAATGTTACAAACTAACAGTGTCAGATTAACTGAATCCATGACCTCATCCACCCACTTGAGGACCAGTTTCTTGACAACAGGGTGTTTTCTCGAAAATTAGTCTACTTATTGTTTCCAATACTTCATCAACTTTCTCCAGAATGAAAAGTAATGCGGGTTCTCGTGGTCTACAAGTTAAGGCGTTCGCCTCTTATTCAATAGGTCGTGGGTTCGAATCCGGATAGCGAAGAGAAATTTTCTTTTTTAAAAATGGTCTCCTTTCAGATCCTTTCCTGCTCTCTAACAAAGTTCAGTCTAATGCTTTCGTCTCCACTTTTTGCCCCCACCCCTTCACCTCCTCTGCCCCCTCCTGGGTGCTCCTGACTGTTTTTCTACAGCCTTTCTACTGATACTCCTTCGCGCCTTCTTACTGCTGTCTTTCAGCCACACACCTGATCTTCTGAAGGAAAGATCTACACCTAGCTTGCTCGGACAAGGGCGAAAATTCTCGGGGGTCCCGTGTGCAAGTTGCGCACGTTAACGATCCCTTGGTGGCCCAAAATCGACAAGAGTGGCTTCTGCCGCCACCCTGGCAAAAATCGAAAATTCCTACCAACTGAATGTTAAATGAGTCCCGCTCGCTCATATGACCTTATGCAGTTGCGAGAGCCGTAAAACACTCACCAAAACAAAAACAAGAAATCAGATCATGGTATGGTTTGATTTCGTCTCCACTTTCAGTCCCCCCCCCCCCCACCACCCGTTTGCCCCTTTCGTTGGGCTCCTGACTCTTTCTGTTGCCTTTCTACTGCAACTCCTTCGCTCTATCTTTCAGCCACACCCCTGATCTTATACGGGGTGCCCATTACGGCTGTATCGGGCTGATCGCCCGACTCGGTCGCATGAAACAGAAAACAAGCACGTTTGTTTTTGAGGCAAGCGAGTCGGGCGATCATCTCATCCGTTGTCGGCACCCCGTATTAGAGTACGTCGGGGGCGGCTCGTGGGCCTAAAAAGTGGGTGAACACAATTAGGTTAAAGCAGGCTGAAGATAGTCAAGGACATGGTAAATAAGATGTTTCCTTCATCCTGCCTGTTTTGAGAAAATCTAAGTGAAGAAAAAGTCTTTCTTTCGCTCTTTAGCAGCCGCAAAAGTGTCCATTATTCTGTTGACGAAGTTGGGCATGCTGTCAATGATGTCCTTGAGGATCGACGTAAACGTCAGTGCGATTTTTTGTATTTTGCATACTTCCCTAAATGTTGCGTCGAATTTGTAGTCAGTCAGAGTTTAAAACAGGTCCTGGATTATACGACGCTGAGCAGACGTAAATATTTCATTGCAACGTGATACTTATAATTATGTTTGTAACTTGAAGTTATGCAAAACAGTAATATTTCTGTAAACGATTGTAAAAAGAACTGTAGGAAACGGCTTTTGATAGTCCTGGAATGTGGACGAGTCGAAGATTGACAGTGCGTTGATTTTATTTTGCTTCAAGGAACTGTCAACAATTTGAGTAACTATTATGTTGCAGGCCTGCTTTGTAGCAAATTCGTTGGTGTAGCAATGTCTGTCTTGCTGATGGAACACGTATACTGTTTCTAATTTTACCGACAGCTACTTTAAATATCAAACATGTCTAGAGCTTGTTAGGCTGCTATGGGAGTTGTGCTTCTGTGTTAGAGGATCCCATAAACAGCGTTATCGTGCATGAACACTTTGTTGAAAAAGTGCAAAAAGAAGAGAAATGTTTCGCTCTTAGATCTAAATACATTCAGGATACCATCGAGGATAGAATTATCGCCCCAGTGCTCAGACTGAATTTCTTCAAGACAGAGCTGGATCACTCCTTGCCAAATGTAGATTGGGCTAATTAGTCGAGACTGTAAATTTTACCATGTTTCAGACGGCCACGGAATATTCCAGTGACAAACACGTCTAAGAAACGCCGATGTATTTTGTAGAGTGGTCAAAAAATGTCCAAGAGCCTGCATAGCGTTAATGAAAAATAACTCTGTTCCCCGGGAAATCACCCTTTTCATGAACGCGAAGGGCGATTTCGCGAGTTTCACAGTACAAAATACACTCGATAACCTTACACAATACATGCCTGTTCTTTCTCACCAGTTCGTTACAGTGAGACGTTGCTATGCAATTTACCAACGACTAGCTGAGCTGCTATGTCTACTTGTCCGAAAGTATGATACTTAACGGCATTGTTTACGTGCGCTCTTGATGACTCTCGACTTTAATGTGTTGTTTCACAAGGACAAGATCAGTAAAACCTGTCTTAGACTACTTGGTTCCTCAGTTCCAAAAAGCAGACAGGAGAAACAGTAGGTCTCCAATGAGTATAATTTGCTAACGCTGACTGTAAGGCACTCCACTGTTTAATGGTTGCATTATTTTGATATCTTTGGGTTGGGGAGGACCTAATTCTTTCACTCTCTTCTTGTTACTTTGTTTGGTGAAAAGAATTTATTTGCATTTAACTTCATTCATCCTGCATTGAAATACACACTCGAGTAATAAAACTGTCACCACTACACCATTCCAACTTTTAACACAGTGACCTAATTACGTCATGTTGACCTCGCTCAAGTTCAGGGTTACAGAAGTGGGGCTAGAGATATAAAGGGCAAGACAATGGACCAATCGCACATTGCTGTGAGCACTTTGGGGGATTGCTCCAAAGCTATCATGATACGGGCATTGAATTGTGTTGGCTATCGTGAACTGGTCTGAGATCGTGTTATTTTTAGACTGCCTTAATGGGCTTTGTTCGGCTGGTGCACATTGAGATTGTACCGCCTTATTAATATTTATGAATTAAGAAACTCAGTCAAAACGTCATCATTGTTTGGGTCGGCCCATAGAGTGTTTTCCGAGATAGATTACACCATTGAACATGCTACTTTTTACTTGGGGGAAGCACAAGAACTTGATATGGTATAGTAGATGTTGTAGAGTTGTAGATGTTGTAATGAACGAATAGGGTCCGGCGAGGAACTTGTACGGAAAACTGATTGGATGGTGAATGGTAAAGGTTCTTTTGTTGTCTCTTTGTGGGTGTTGTACGCATTAAATTTTTGGGCGGCAGTGCACGACCGTGCTCTATGGACGAGCTGCCCCAGTACATAAGTCAGTCACCAAGTCTTCTCGGATAAAGGCGAGAAAATCTCGGAGGTACTGTGTGCAATTTGCTCATGTTAAAGATCCATTGGTGGTCCTAAAATCGATAAGAGTAGGCTTTGACCGCAACTCGGGAAAAATTCAAATTTAGTTCCAACCAAACTGAGAATGCTTGATGTCTCCAACTCGCTCATATGACCTTATGCAGTTGCAAGGGCCGTATAACACTTACCCCCCCCCCCAACCTAAAAAAAGAAGGAAAAGTGTGAAATGTGTTCACCAGAAATGTCAACGCCGGACATGTTTTGATAAGTGAACAACGGAGGGGCGTTTCTCATTTCTTGGAAACCGGATTTATGTGCCTGGAAGTTCCGACATTTGAAAAGTCAACAGAGTGACAACATTTCTCTCTCTCTCTCTCTCTCTCTCCCTCTCTCTCTCTCTCTCTCTCTCTCTCTCTCTCTCTCTCTCTCTCTCTCTCTCTCTCTTTCTCTCTCTCTCCTGACATTAGTGGTGTAATGGTCAGGCTCTTTGCTATTTCACGGAAAAGACTTGAGTTAGATTCTTGAATATAGATCCACCTGGACAAAATTAGTCAATGCTTTCTTCTTCGGTCAAAATCAATAATTACATATTATTGTTTTTCTGTACTCCTACAAACAATTCTACGGGCTTATCAATCCTGTTTTCCTGCTTGTTCCTGACATCTGTGTTTTCTTTTGTATAGCTTCTCCCTAACCGTTCAACCAAATATATAGGCCACATGAAGATCTTCAAATAACAATACAAGTCTGGTCTTGAAAATGTCATTTTATAAAGAGCGATGTAGGAGAGAGAAAAGGGAGCAGAAAAACCAACAACTCATGAACATACAGCCTCACTGAGTGGACAGGGAAGCCTTCGGCACTCTAGTCTGGTTCAAAGATAATCAAGGTGGCACTCCAAAGACCCTGCTCAGATATTTGAGGATACGTTGTGCCACTAATTTTGATCGCGCTATAAGTAGACAGATTTCAACTAAACTTACTGGAATTGAACATAGAGTTTAGTAAGTACCGCTAGGCCTACACATCTGCAGTTAGACTCGCCGGATTCACTAGGACAGGCCGACCGGCTGGTAGAATGGAAGGTGTGTAGTCTATGGGGGCGTGATTTAGACCGTGCAGGCGGTCATGTCACTTTGACAATAAAATTAGGCTAAACATGTTAAATATTTTTTGGGGGTTGCAACTGGAAGGCGGCTTCACTTAATTTATTTTTCAGCTGGGAAGAAAGTGTTAACACATTAAAAACACAAATATCCTCCAGATTATAAAAAGAATATTTCTGATCTCAGCGTCACAAAATCAACTAGGTTTATATTTACACTGCTCGATTTATTGCTTGTTTACCAAATTATATTCTTCGTTATTTATTATATTTGACAAGTTCAAGTGTATCATCGATATATCCATATGTTCCACCACGACAACGTGGTGTTTGCTGTATACTTATGTTGCAGGGACTCAAGGATTGAGAGCAAACTCTCGGTATAAAAGACCCACACCTTTGGTACGTAGGCTTAATTTTGTTTTAGTAAGGTTTTACGGCACTCGCAACTGTATAAGGTCGTATGAGCGCCAAGGGGTGGATGTCAACAGGGAAGTCCAAACGTGGAATCGGGCTTACTCTGCTTACCTCTCTTTCCTCAACAGCATTACGTCTACTTCGACTCAAGGCACTCCGGAAATAACACTTCACAAGAGAGTGACAAACATACGAAAGAAGTAGAGGAATAATAACGATAGTAAGGACGAGGAAAGAAAAAGCAGCAGTGTGCGCGCGCGGGTGTGTGTGTCTG